>NC_062564.1:56902422-57249922 GCF_022837055.1 Prionailurus viverrinus
GCATATGTTGCCACCTTCGGCTTCTACACAGCTATCTTCTAAGTGTGTGTAGATATTAAAAAAACAACAGCAGCAATAACTTATTTTACATACAAAATTGGAGAATAGGGGTACCTGGGTGGCTCAATAAGTTAAGCAACCAACTCTTGATTTCGGTTTAGGTCATGATCTCACAGTTCCTGAGATTGAGCCCCACATAGGGCTCTGTGCTGATAGCGTGGAGCCTGCTTGGGATTCTTTCTTCCTATCTCTCTGCCCCTTCCCCACTTTTGTATGCACTCATGTGTGCACTGTCTCTTTCTCTCTCAAAATAAATAAATAAACTTCAAACAATTGAGGGGTAGAATTACATGAACCGCGCTGAGAAAATTCCTACCACTGTTTGACTTTCAACAGATTCATCATGAAGATTCCAAGATGCATGATTAGAATGAGGATAAAAGTTTGCCCTAGTTTAGTTTACCTTAAAAATCAGTGATATGCGAGTTAAGCAGTAATAATTAACAAGCATTGGTTTTAATACTAAAATGTGAAAAGTCTCTATTTTTAAGTATGTGTCATTTTACTTTCGCCAGTGTGCATTAGTTTACTTTATCAGCCCCAACTTGATTAGCTCAGAGAACATTATCCGATTGTTTTTTACCTTGTTAAGACATTTTTAAATGTCATCAAAGCACTGATAATCTTCTGGCCCATTTTAAAACTGAAACCTGTGTGTGTGTGTGTGTGTGTGTGTGTGTGTGTGTGTGTTATAATTTCCTTCTTTTCTTTTTTGAATGCATATAGCTAAAAAGTAAAGTAATGATAGAAAATAATGTTCTCATACTTTAAGATCAAATCATATCATAACCCGTAAAGTTTGTGAAGCAGGATTATTTTCTCTGTCAATGATAAGAAACAGCATACCAGTGATTATATCTCCCTACAACATAAAGATATACATGAGAAATCTCAAGAATGGAAAAAGTAAAAACATAAAAAAAGTTCCCCCAAATATAACTAAAGTCTCACAACTAAAAAGGCTTAAAACATCAATCCCTTAAAGTGCAAACTCTTTAGAGTCAAAGACCCTATTATTTCTACATATCTGTTAAGTACTTTGACTTTTCAAAATAAATAAATTGCCTTGTAATAATGGTAAACAGTTCTTAAAAATGAAATGTGTCTTCATAAGATAAAGAAATTTTATCTTTTTTCTTTGTTGATAAGTTGGCATAACCTTTCAAGGTAACTGTAGACAATGTTTTGTTTTAGAATTATTTTGCAAATAATTAGTGAAATGTCAACAAATCAGTTCAGGAAGAAAGGTTTATTTCCAATGTAATAATTTTTTTCAGGAATGGATAAAAAGAATGGATGAAGGGCTACATGAAAGATGAGATTATTGGAAGATGGTACACAGAGATAAAGAAATATTGAACTCAGGAAGGAAGGCACATAGGACAGTTTGGCCAACATCCCAAATCTTTCCTTCCTATACTTTCTCTCTGAAAATATAAATACAATATGCTAAATATTGATCCTTTGAGGCATTTTCTATCTGCTTTGGCAAATGCCCACCATTAGTTCTACTACAAGGTACTGAAAGTCTCATCACTACCTCTCATACACTGAAGACAATGCTGCCTGCGTCTCAGTGTGAGCCTCCTCGGTACTCCTCTAGTCACAAACCTGGATGACATGACAAATAGCCACATTCTCTTTTCTTCCTAGTAATTACTTGTAATGATATCTATTGCCACAGCCATCACAGCCGCATCTTAAGCTTTACTTCTAAAAATTTCATATCTAATCTTTCATCCTTATCTTCAAAATTCCCCTCAATTTGTTCCCACTAAGTCTGATGATGATACTAATAGTGATGATGATGATCATCATCAATGAAATCTCATCTGCCCCTGAGCTCTGATCTCTTTACCATGGCCTTATATATCAACTGCATCCTGATTTCACTTCTGTAGAGGATTTATCTCACACTCCTCCTTCCAGATCTCTAGCATCCCTTCCCAGGCTTATCCTCCAGATTTTGTGGAGTTTACAAGAGATAATTCTGGGGCTACTACAGCAGCTTTACATGAAGAGCTGGAAGTGCCTGGGCCATGACTAACTGGTGAAGGGACATGGCATCCCAGCTCCCTTGCTTCAAGGCATGACAAAACCTATGATGGGATTTATGCCCCAGAGTTTCCTATACAGCGAGGCAAAATGCAGGATTTCACCTAAAATCATAGTCTTGCTGGGTTATCATTCTTGTTCTACTTCTTTACCATTTTCTCCTCAGTGCATTTAATTAATAAATCATTTGCAGAGAATTCCTGTCTTAAAATCTGTTTTTACGGAGGTTTTATGTGAAAAATTATGAATTACCTATGCCTTTTCAACTACTAATTTTCCCTTTAAAGGGGTTATCACTACTTGATACACATATACATACATACACATACTCATACATTTGCACATGTGCGCACCTGTGTTAGTTTTTATTTATTTTCTGGCTGCATGAGTAGTATTTCCCTTAAACCCAATAACTGGGTTTTCTCTAAAAGAGTACCATATTCTCACCTGTCTCTGGCAACAGCCTTCTTCAGGAGATGATAAATCTTTGGGGTCAAGGTCATTCTCCCAACCATAGCTGCCCCCCTTTATATATCATGTTCCAGATGCATGAAATCTTGAAATTTCCTAATGAGATGGCCAGTCACCCAGTTCTAGTCCAGAGTATACATGGGCTTTTTACCTGGGTCTATTCTCCCAAGGGCAGACATCTACATGTTTTCTACCCCCTTCTCCAGTCAGAGGAAGGGCATAGCTGGATCTGTTGGTAAAGGAGGTAATACGTATATAGAAACTGATCACATGCCTGTGAGGCTCCTCTTAGAAAGAGGCAGCAGCAGAGAGCAGAAAGTACAGGTGGAGAAGAATGGAAGACTTCATTTTAACTCTCATGCAGGACCTGCAGATATAATAAGTTACTAAAAAGGAAAAAAAATACCTGTGAAATATAAATTAAAAAAAATTTATAAAGGTCAGACCAACTCTCATCTTCTCTGATTCAGTGTGATACTCAGTTGAGCATCAAGTATGAAATTTCATTTTCAATATTTATCGTGGTCAGTCAGTAATTCAAATTGAGATGATTTTGCCTCAGCCATCCTTCTTTTACTATCTTTACTACAGAGTGAGTGAACATGTGTGTGTGTGCCCATGCACATCCTTTTTTGAGAGCACCCATCCTTCAGAAACCATACTTTGTTGTTAAAAGTCCTGACACTAAATCTATTCCACCTCAATCTGCCAACATGGGATGTTTAAAGAGACCAAAAAAGGCCAAAATCAAATCAAAACCCACAAATAAATACTATCAAAAAGGTATCGACTTCACTACCTGTCTTAAGAGAAGGTACAAGTTAATCCTCAAATATAGTCTCATTATGTTAATAGTAGTTGTCATTCATAGTTCCTCCTATAGGCATTTAAATGGGATGATAACCCATTGATTTCCAGGAAGCACTTTTTCTAGCTCTCCCCAAATTCTAGCTAGCATGATGGAATGGCTAGGTATTCTATTTAGGGAAAGGGAAATTTGCTTTGAATTCATGTTTCCCTTTGTCCTCAAAATTATCCCATCCTTTGGCAAGAGAAAAAGGTCCTACAATCTGACTCTGGAAATGAACATGTCTGCCAGGGTAGTATACAGGGTGGCTATATTTAGTTTTAATAGGTCTAAACAAATAGCATTGTTTATGAAATCCAAGACATTGAAATGACCTATGTGTCCATAGATGTATAAAGGCATAAAGAAAATGCTAGTTACTAGACCAAGCTTCTGCTAAAGTGAACTAAAGTTTATAGTAACCAGAATCATTTCCCAGAAAATCTGAGTGTTAAATTGTCAAGCGACATAATCTCCACACTGGAGAAAAAAAAATGCATAAGTCAAATATTATGCATCCATAAAAAAGAAGAAAATCCTGACATTTGCAACAACATGGATGAGCCTGAAAACATTATGGTAAGTGAAATAAGTCAGAGAAGACAAATACTGTATGATCTCCCATATATGGAATCTAAAAAAACCCAAACAATATCATAGATACAGAGAAAAAACTGGTGGTTGTCAGACGCAGGGGTTGGGGGAATGGGCAAAATGGGTGAAGGTGGCAAATGATACAAATTCCCAGTTATAAGATAATACATCCCAGGGATGTACAGCTTGGTGACTATAGTGAACAATGCTGTATTATATATTTGAAAGTTGCAAAGAAAACATCTTAAAATTTCTCATCACAAGAAAAAAATATATATGTAGTAATGACCGTTAAACATATTGTAATAACCATATATACACACACTTATGACCATATATACATATATAGTGATTATGTTATACACCTAAAACAGATACAATGTTATATATCAATTATATCTTAATAAAGAAAATACTCCTAAACATTCTTTCTAATGAAAAGTCTGCTCTTATATACTCTTCAATTAGGGCCTTCGTTAAATTCCTGAATGAATGTACAAATATCTTGACTTTATCTGGTAAAGTGGTAACTCTCAGCCCACCTCTACTATGTGTACAAGAGTAGATAATCTTATCATTGTTTTAATCATATAAATTTTGGCCAGTAGGATGTCAATTGACTTTTTAAAGTTTAAAATTAAATTAAATCAGCCTATGGTACCTACGGTTTTTCTGTTATGGTACAATAACAGAACGGATGTGATTATAAGAGAGAGAGAAAAAAATGGCAAATTGAAAAGAAGAAAAAATACCAAAGAAGAAAAAGATAAACATTTTTAAAAATTTTCTTTTTCCAAAGTATAAACTGTTAAGGTATAGTAACATACACATGATACAGTATGGTTTTATCCCCTAAAAATGTTGGTCAGAAATTCTGTTCATAGCACCATGTATGTATTGAGTACAAGTATGTCATTATAAACATGTATATAGTTTGTGAAAAAGGGCTACATTCAGTTAAATATTTTTGGAACAACAATATAGAATATTCTCTAACAGATCAATTTCTTAGTAGGCGATATTTTATCCCATACTTCAACAGATTTCTGGTGAAAACTGGTTAATGTATAAAGCGCTACCACCACTTTTGTAGAAGGATGCACTTATACAAGCAAAGAAAAAGTACACTGCTTTAAGTGCATGAAACCAACTCTTTCCAGAAAAAAGATTTGAGATGCCTCTTAATAATATGAAATATACCCTCCCCTTAATGTAAGAATTTTCACTTTTTTACAGCTCATATGTAATTAACTCTCAAACATTTTAATAGCTAATAAAACTATGAAGAAGCTGTAGCAATATTTTGGAATATTCTGTATCAGTACATAAAGAATTTGAAATAGTGTTAAGGCTTAATAGTATTCAAATAATAAAAAGTAAGTCATCCATAATTATAAAGAGGCTTTTTTATCACAGTAATGAAAATTTACAAAATATTACTGCTGTGCAATTATGATAATGGTAATAAAAGACAATTTTCTTCAACAAGGTCACTGTTTGAAATTTAGCTACAAAAATCTAGTCATTATCTTGGAGAAGTAGTTTCCAAAATTTTATCAACTGTATAAATATTTTTCTTAGCTCTTTCTTTATAGTTATTTGAAGAAATATATATTCACCAAGAAGAAGCAAAGACATGCTACTCAGTTTTAAAATTGGTAATGTTTCTTTTCAGAGTGGATACAAACGTATGTGTGTTTTCACTTTATGGATTTATCTGATTTTTGCCATATAAAAAATTAACCAAAACCTAACATGGGAAGCTGTGCTTCCCTTATATCTGTTTTTTATCAAAATCACACAAAACATATCATGACTTAAAATTTTTGAACCAAGCTGATTTACCCATGTACAAAATAACATACAGACATTTATATGATTCTTTGTGAGGAAAATGTCATAAGTTCAGCTTCTCTAGCTTTGCTTTTTGCTATATTTAGGCACTTAGTTGCAGGGATCCTGAATCTTTTCCAATAATTTCCATCCGGGATATCAACCAGACCAGTCTACCCAATTGGTACTTCTAATAGGATTGTCCAAACCACCGAAGAGAGGGAAACTCACAAGCTCACTTATCCTTTCTCAAGCCTTGATCATCTCAAAGGAGTTGCTGTTAATTCTGTAGTTTTAAAAACTTACTATTATACACACTATCAGATCCTTTTTTAAAATGAGATGATAATACCAATTAAAAGTAACTCAGTAGATGAAGGGAAGATTGATGAGAAGAGTTCTCAGTAACAATCATTATGTTTTGCCTGGGAATATTGCATGTTTTAGGTAAATTACAATATCAACAACCTCTTAATTATATTTATAAGTGGTTAAAATAAGGTATAGGTAACAAAGACTATACTAAATGAAACTTCTGGTAAAGTGAACTAAAGTTCACTTGTTACTAAAGTAACAAGAGTTATTTCCCAGAAATGCTTAGTGTTAAATTGCCAAATACAAATGATTTCCTTTAAAATTTCTTGTCAATATTTCTAGCATTAATCATTCTAAATTCTATTCTGATTTGCTCAAATTTCAAGGCTGTATCAATTTTTATTTGTTATTCTGTAATGCTTATTTTATTTATTTTTAGACAGAGACAGAGAGACAGAGAGAATGTGCAGGGGAGGGACAGAGAGAGGGAGAGAGAATTACAAGCTGGCTTTGCACTGTCAGCACAGAGCCTGATGTGGGGCTCTATCCAAGGAACCATGAGATCATGACCTGAGACAAAATCAAGAATCCGATGCTTAACCAACTGAGCCACCAGGCAGCCCATCACTTTTTATATACGTAATCCACTAATGTATATTAAAGTAAACAGTATAACAAATCCAAACAAAATTTGGAATTTTTCATATGTCTTAAGGGGAAAAGTTCTCTTTTGAGCTCCGATTCCAATATTATGTTGTAAATAGTCATAAACACAAAGAAGCAAACAGCTCCCCAACAATATCTTAGAACTCTTTTGTAACTATATATTCTAATGATCCTAAAGACCTTTTCAAGCTTTGTACAGATCCATGGATAGATCTATAACATCACAGTGTAATCTAGTTCACATAAAAACATCTAGAGTAATTTTAGGTTTTTCTCCACCTTGCAATTACTGATTTATTTCTATCTGAGGTGGTGAGTCTACAATTTACTAGATGCTCTTCCATTTTTTTGATCATTTTGGTTTTTGTACTTGATGTTTTCATATAATTCAAGTATCTTAATGGATATCTTTTCTTATCAGTTGTGTAATATTGTAGATTATCTATGGCCTATGGTGGATGTTTGATTGACTGGAAATATCTTATAACCTTATAATATTTACATGTGATATAATACTCCTAATAAATAAAGTATGCATTTATAATAAGGGTTGCCTAGGTGGTTCAGTTGGTTGAGCATCTGATTCTTGATTTCAGCTCACGTCATGATCTCAAGGTCATGAGATCAAGTCCTGCATTAGGCTCTGTGCTGATAGTGAGGAGCCTGCTTGGGATTCTCTCTTCCTCTTTCTGTCTCTCTCTGCCCTTTCCCTACTCATGTGAGTGTGTCCTGTCTCTCAAAAGGAATACACATTAAAAAAATATGTATTTATAATAAAACCTATATCGATGTTGGTCTTTGGCTAAAACAAACGATTTTGCTTCACAATCTTAAAACTGCTTTTTCACCCCCATCAGTACAACTACAGGCACATACATTTAACCACAGAGAGGCAGTGCAGTAAGTAATTAATATATTGAATTTTGAGGCCAAACTACATACATAGGCTACTATTTATTAGCTGATTTAATTTGTGCTGATCCTAATGTTTTTTATATCTCAGTTCCTTACATGAACAGGAAAAATACTAACAGGTAGGAAGCTTTTGGTTAATTTTAAGGGCATATATATCTTTTTTAAAACAATGAATACAATTATTATTTTCTTTCTTTTAATTTCTTTTTAACAAGTCCTTAATGGAAAACTCTTACAATAATCACATAGGTACCTCAACAGTTCATTTTATATAACCTTTCTACATCCTGTAAGGTTATATTTTAGTTCAATAAACTTGTTGTATTTTTTAGTATCCATATAGTTTAGTTGAATTAGCAATTCACCAACCATCTGGCTATACTGTCATCAAACATTTTGATGAAGACATTAACCATTTTAGTTTTTATTTGATTTTCGGTCTCATAAATGATTCTCAAAAGAGAGAGGATACTTCCTGGAGAAGTGCAGCAAAATCTCTTGAGTTATTATTTTTTTTTATTGTCATTGTTGCTGTTTGTTTCTTTTATTTTCCTATTATCCCATACTCCCAACTTACCTCCAACTACTGATACTCTGATATGGATAAGCTCCATCATTATCACAAATCACACTCTTGGAGAGTCATTATAGCTATTTAAAAAGCAGTTTTAAGGGGCACCTACGTAGCTCAGTCAGTTGAGTGTCCATCTTCAGCTCAGGTCATGACCTCACGGTTCCTGAGTTACACCCCTACATTGAGCTTGCTGCTCTCAGTGAAGAGCTTGCTTCAGATCCTCTGTTCCCCCCTTTCTCTGACCCTCCCCCACTTGTGCTCTCTTTCTCAAAAAATAAAATAAACATTAAAAAAAGCAGTTTTATTTTTACTTTTATTAAAAAAATTTCTTATCTAGGAATTTCTTTTGAAAATGCTATGCTTGAATAGTCCATATCTTACCTTCATTTGACCTAATATCAGCTGTCTATCAATTTTAATTCCATGCTGATTTTCTTGCAAATATAGGACATTTAAAGATCAAGATTATAGTGTGAATGATAAACAAATGTTTCAGACAAAATAGAGTGCATCCCATTTTATTCCTCCAGCCAATCTCAACAAAAATTTAGGGTGAAATACAAAAATTAGCCAACAGAGAACTATGAAAAGAATAAGAAAATGAAACAGACTGGCTAGTGACCTTGAGGCTTAAGGGACAACCTGAAGGTGAGTTCCCTTGGTTTTTGTTTGTCTGCCTTATTGCCTCATATATACATCCTGATCTGTGTAGACCCACGTTTTATGAATGCCAATGGATACAGACAAAAAAAAAAGAGTCCCAACCCCCAAATCTTCTCTCTCTAACCAAAGACTGGGAAATTGGCAGCCTAACATGGCAGAAGACTTTTACCCATGTCTATTCCAGTCAACACCATGAAAAAAACCATGAACCTCCTCCACCCCAATATGGGCTACAGCAGCAGTCAGTCCATTGGCAGAGCTCTGACTTTCATCCCAACCCTTTGGTAAGGAAGTGACAGTCCTTTCTGAGTTTCCCGTGAGGACAGTCCTTTCCTCTTTCTCTACCTGAAGTAATGTAATGAGGTGGTGATTCTCGCAGACTAGGTCAGTGGTAGGAACGAAAGGGTGTTAAGATATTTACATTCCACTTACAATGATAAAATGATGATGCTGGCAGAAGGACACAAATTGTAATTCCTAGAACAACAATTAAAAG
Source organism: Prionailurus viverrinus (assembly GCF_022837055.1). NCBI lineage: Eukaryota > Metazoa > Chordata > Mammalia > Carnivora > Felidae > Prionailurus > Prionailurus viverrinus. The sequence goes on from NC_062564.1 coordinate 56,911,912, forward strand.
CCTTTAAAATGTGATACTCAATGGCACTATGTCTAGATAAATGTAGAATTGTAAAACCCACAGAAAAATGGGAAAGAAGATTCAAAAACAAAGAGAAGAAACAGAAAGAAAACAATAAAATGGCAGACTTAAGTTGAAAGATATTAATAATTACATTAATTTTACTTATCAAAAATATAATTTACTTTTAAAATATATATATATAATTTTATATTTATAAATTTATATTTAAAAATATATAATTTACTTTTTAAAAAATATATATAATTTTTATATGCCTAGAGTATTTTCAGAGAAAATACAGAAGACATTGGAAACAATGATTTCTCTGGGGAGGGGTCTGGGGGAACTGAGGGTCACAGATAAGAGGGCTTTGTTTTTACTGGGTACTCTTCTGTACCATTTGACTTTTTACTGTGTACAAAGATTACTTAAAAGGGAGGGGGGGGCACCATTTGATATTTGTTGAGTACTGGCTACGTTTCAGTCACTATTAACTGGTGTTTTACTATAAAATCTCCTTTACTCTTTACAACAGCCTTAAGTAAAACCTTATTTTACAAAGGGGAAATGGACTCAGGTAATATTGTCACTTGGTTTACACAGCTGATAATGGCAGAGGCATGTACCTCAGCTCTTTCTGATTTCCAAAACCATGCTCAGTCCCACAGGTTATACTGCCTTGACTTCAGGTCTTTTGGAAGGAGCTAGATTTATAAGATAGTAACTTTGAGACTACTTTTGAAAACATGAGGATATTGTGAAGCACCATAACATGGGTCACACCAGCTTCTGAATGAGCCTTCATTAACCTGGGACTCCTTGTTGAAAACTATAAGGCCTAGCACCACAGTGAGGTTGGGCCTCCCTGAAGACTGTCTCCTGCCCCACCACCACCACCCAGACCTTTGCTGGCATGTAGCCTGCTCACGCCAATGGTGGAGAAAGTGCCTGCTCTCATTCTCTCTTCAGTAAACCACTCTGTCTATATGGGAGAGTTTCAGATAGGAGTTAAATGGCTGGTCAATACTAACTCTCCTAAGCATACAGATCCTTCATTATTTGACAGTTATCTTTTGATGGATACTCTGAGCTAGGCACTTTTCTTAAGTGTTAAGAATTATAGAGGTGAATAAGATATTGCTCCCAGGAAGTGTCTGTCCTGGTGTGAAGAGACAGGCAATGAACAATTTGGCAAATAAGGAAACCATCAGAGAAAAATGGATAAAGATATCTATCTATATATAGATATAGATATATAGAGATATATAGAGATATAGAGATATAGAGATAGATATATAGATATACATATATATATACATCACATATTCTTTATCCATATATCCATATATACATATATTTATACATATACACACACACACACACACACAAACACACATATATATATATCTCCCACATATATAATGAAATACTATTTGGTGGTGAAAAAGAATGAAATCTTTCCATTTGCAACAACATGGATGAAACTAGAGTGTATTATGCTAAGTGAACTAAGTCAGTCATAAAAAGACAGATATCATATGATTTCATTCATATGTGGAATTTGAGAAACACAATAGATGAACATAGGGGAAGGGAAGGAAAAATAAGATGAAAGAACAGAGGGAGGCAAACAATAAGAGACCCTTAAATACAGAGACTAAACTGAGGATTTCTAGAGGGTAGGTATGTGGGAGGATGGGTTAAATGGGTGATGGGTATCGAGGAAAGCACCTTTTGGTATGAGCACTGGGTGTCATATGAAAGAGATGAATCTCTGGGTTCTACTCCTGAAGCCAAGACTACACTGTATGTTAACTAACTTGAATTTTAAAAAAAAGTGTACTGAAGAAAATTTAAATTAACTGTTTTGATAGAGTGACTGGGTGACTACTTTAGTTTGAGTCACCAAGGAAGGCCTTCTGAGGAGATTATATTTATCTAAATGACAAGAATGACAAATATTCCCTGGGAACTACTGTACTTAGAAACAAATTCAGGTTCTTTTTGTATGCTTCACCTCCCACCCGAATCCCATTCCAAGCATTTATTTACACCATGAAATTTGTAATCCCAGAAGCTAGAGCCAAAAAGGAACCTAGAAGTCTTCTTAATCTCATGCTATGATTTTAGACATGAGGAAAGAAAGAGCCAGAAAAGTGAAAAGAGCAGGTCATATAGCTAGTTAGGGATGTGACTGGAAACTGTGGGCCCTGTCTTTCATCCCACATTTTCCCCAGAATTCCAATTCCTTCCCCATTTATCTTAGTGTCCATCTCCTCATTGTAGAATTTTTGCCCTGGTACCTGCCTCTCTGGAGTCCACATACACTAAATCTTCCCTGGACCACATGGGCCCTTTTAGAGTGGAATTAGAAATCCTGAGAAGACAGAAGGGTCTTGGGGGCTGGGGTAACAGTGGGAAAAAAAAAAGTATAACTTCCCACAGCACAATTTCAGCACATCCTAGACATACTTTCAAGCTGTGCCTAGCTGCTGCCACCCCACCCTGCTCACAAGTGAGCGCTAAGTGGTTCTACACCGGGGAGCCTCCTGGATGTGTGAACTCAATGGAGAGTAAAGACATCTCTTCAGCAATGTTCCATGATTGAACCAAGCCAGTATGGAAATGTTATATTCTATGATCCCTGTCCCTCCCAAAATGCTTTACAAAACCATTAACCACAGAATTTCTTTAAATAACAACCCCCTTTATACATTTACAGTATGATCTATGAAAAATCAATCTAGGTAAAGATTTTATCTCCCCTCTGCCTCCCAAACAGAGGTATTACACCAAAGGCAATAACATAAACTTGGATTCTTAATGATAGATTTTAGACTCGTGTATTATGTAATGGTTTTCATTCATTCAACACATACTTTTTGAAGTGCTGTACACAACACACTCTTCCAGGTTGCTGGGAGGACACGGCAATATAAAGACAGCCTCTGCTCTTTAGAAGCATGCATACACACAACTTTAGCACAGGCTGTGCTATAACAGAGGTAGGGACAGATGCTACCAAGGACAGGGAATGTGAAAGATTATATGTCAAAGGGGAAGAAGACCGTGACACAGAAAGATTATATGTCAAAGGGGAAGAAGACCATGACACAGTAACATTTTCATTGTGTTTCAAAGGGTGGTTAGGACTTGTGTGATTGGACAATCCATTCCAGAAAAAAGCACACATCATGGCATGCTATACAGGAAGCAAGACGTACAGGGGAACATCTTAGAACAGAGAGAGCCCAATGTAGCTTGATTCTGAGGTAGGAAACAGCAAGGGAGAGAAGACGGGTCTAAGAAGGCAGATGAGAGCCTTGAATGCAAGAATAAACTTTGGACCCAATGCATAAACCACAGAAGTTTTGAGCAATATTTGGGCAGAAATAGAACATAATCAAATTGTCCCTTAGAAAGCTCATTCTCACAGCCATGTCCAGGGCTGATCTGAATGGATAAAGGAGTCCACCAAGAACAGGGAAGCCCATTAAAAAATATAAATATTGTGTGGTTCCTGGATCATATAAGGAGGAATAAATTCAATAGCTACAGTAAAGGTAGTATTGATAAGAAGGGAAGGTATCAAAATCCCAAAGAGGGTGTCTAGTTTTAGAAAGGGGTGGGGGTGGGGGTGGGGGTGACAGGACTCAGATTCAAGCCTCGAAAGGAGAAGTCAGAATGAATGTTAGTAAGGGGTATCTCTTTAAGGTGGAAGAGTTGTGAGATGCCCCATACTAAAGGCAGTAATCATGAGTTAAAACTTACCCCCGCTGGACATCTCTGATTCATGTGTGAAGCTTCAGTTATTAATAACTCCTTTTCTGGAGGTATACAGAAGTGCCTGTTATACATGCGGTCCCAGAACACTTCTGTAATGATTATGTCTCTATAGCAGCAGTGAAAAGCAGCTTGACTGGGGTGAAGAAGCAGGAGTGCAGAAGAAAACTATTTTGAACAAATGATAACTCAGTACAGGGAAGGCAACTTTAATCAAGAACACAAGGAATAATCTAAGTCTGATGGCTGTGCCCTGATGTAAGGAACTACATGATGGACTGAGGTCTTTCAATTTTAAGAATAAGGCCCTGGGTTTCCACTATCTGAGCCACGTATGCTGTGTCACAGGTAAGCATCCACAAAACTACCTGTCCAGGGTTCTCTGACAAGATTGTGAATTTCAAGAAATTTATCTCTGGTCTCTTTTCCTGGTTCTTCTTTCTAGAAATATACAGTTTGGTTCCATTCCAGTCAGAGCCATGCTGACATCTAGAAGCTTGTTCTCAGCCACCTGGCTCAGAGAGTCTATAGAAATTGCCATATATCAGTGTTTCCCAACATGTTTTACAGAATATGAATTTCACGAACAAAGGGGTCTCATAATAAAATAAATTTGGGAACTACTAGATTGAATCTAATTAAAGATGATCATTTGCTATAGATACGACCTATCTAAACTTACAAATGTTAATATGTTCTGGGAATCTCTCAGAATGAGAAATAGGAGGTAGCACCCCCCAACCTTATTTACCTACAGAACCATTTTCAGCAGTGTCTCAAGGAACAAATGACCTGAAGAACATACAAGAGAAACACGAGTGCTAACAGCTCGTTATTACAAGAGCTGACATTATTCTCAGGAACATCTGTATTTAAGTGGGACTCAGGGATGACAATAAAAGTAAATACCTATTAAGTGTTTACTAAGTGCCAGGCACCTTCTTAAGTCCTTTACAAATATTAATATATTTAGTCCTCATAACACCCCTGTGATTGTGGTACTATTATTTTTTCCCATTTTATAGATGAGGAAATTTGAGGCATAGAGTAGTTAACAAACTTGTCCAAGGTCCTAAGTAGACAAGTTTGTGAGTAGAGGAGCTAAGAATTGAATGTAGGTAGTCAGGTACCCACAGAAATTAGTTTCTAATGATAGAGTCAGACACTGTGATCAGCCAGCAGTCAGATCCTGAGAAGAGCCTTGCATGGCTAGCTTCTAATCATGGTACATTCAAACCTGTGTGCTTGTAAATTAGGTTTCATAGATCTCCCCAGTATACTGTGTTGGATACAACTTCTGAATTGTACCACTGATTTGATTTCTTCACCAAGTTATGTTATATTACACATGTATACTCTTCCATTAGAACAAAGTCATGATTCAGACAGCACCATAACCAATAAAAATGGTAATGCATAAAGAAGATAATCTGGTGGTTAAACCAAAGTAACAAGCAGATGAAGGTGCAGATTTGAAAAATGGATTCTCCTGTGTTCTCAATGTATTAGCACTCTTACGTTCCAGCTCAGAGACCAAAACCAAGGTTTTGTTTTGATTTCCTTTAACATGTTGCAAGATTTTATATCCCTAATCCATCTATTTTGCTTGAGAACTGCTAAATGCCCTCCCACTTCCTCTCCTTGTTCAGAAGGATCATCACCAGTTTTAGGAGCATCTGGTAGCCAACTTCACTGAAGAACAGATTTCTTCCCTCAAAAGTGACATTGATCACATACCTATTTAGCATGTTGGACTAGTAGGTTCTCTTCTCATACATTTTGTAACAACTGTTTTTGGGCTCAGGGATGAAGCTGTATTCAGATAGCATGTTGGAAGCAGCAGTGGTGAGAAAGGTAATAATCATCCATTCCTCACTCCGGCAGGGAGGCCTAGTCCCATTCATCATAGGACACAGAGCTGAGCCCAGTGGGTAACTCCAAGGGCACTGTGTCTGTATCCCTGGTCACCAGACTAGGCACAATCCATGTGTAGCCATAGCCAGTCAGCACTGTTGGGTTAGCTACTTCAAAGATGTAGGTGGTTTCTTCTTTAGTTCAATAAAGAAGACTGATGGGATTTTGAAGTTTCCTGAGCTGGCTCTAGATCTTAGAATTTTTATCATCCAGGGACATGTCCAGCAGGAGGACTTTCTCTAACTCTCAGCCTATTAAGCTGTTCTTCATGGTGCTACAAGTCTTGTTTACAAAACCCTGGTAGCCAGAGAAGTAGGTGGTGACGATAGAAAAGATGTATCAGTCATACTCTTCCATGATGTTGAGCATTACAGAAGCATGCTGTTCAACTGATGGGGAAAACAGGAAGAACATGAAGGATTCAGCTGAGAGGAGTGGGCAGATGGGCAGATAGATGATCCACAACACTGCACAGCTATCCTCCATCAATAATTACGTTGACTTTAAATAGTCTCAGCACAATGATGAAAATATAGACATTAGCAGAATAGAGTAAAAACCTTGATTTACTTATATGATGGCTATAGAAGCTTGACTTCAGGTCATTAAAGTTAAAAGTCCAGGGGCACCCTAGGTGGCTCAGTTGGTTAAGCCTCCAACTTCAGCTCAGGTCATGATCTCATAGTTCGTGAGTTTGAGCCCCACATCGGGTACTGTGCTAACAGCTCGGAGCCTGGAGCCTGCTTTGGTTCTGTGTCTCTCTCTTTCTCTGCCCCCCCTGCTTGCACCCTGTCTCTCTCTCTCTCTCTCTCTCTCTCTCTCTCTCTCTCTCTGTCTCAAAAATAAGAGAACATTAAAAAAATTAAGGTAAAAGGATAAAGTATTAAAAATATATGCAATGAAAATACTAATAAAAAAGTAGGAGTGGCTGTATTGATATTAGATAATGTATACTTCAAAGGAAATTACTGACAATAAAGGACATGAGATATTAATAAAAGATTCAGCTCACCAGAAAGATATAACAATCTTTAACATTATGCACCAAACTATAGTAATTTAAGCAAAAACATGAAGTAAAAACTGAGACTAGGAAGAAAAAGCAGATATATCCATAGTTATAGTTAGGGTCTTCCACTCCCTTTATTTATTAATAATAAAACAACTAGACAAATATTCCACAAAGATACAGAAAAGCTGAAAAATATCATCAGCCCCTGGATTATAAGTGACATTTATAAAACACTCCATTGAACATCAGGATAATATGCATTCTTTTCAAGACTGCATGGGACATATACCAAGATAGACTATATAATGAGCCATAATATTAATTAGTCAACTAATTATAAATAACTGACACCACACCAATATGTCTCTTAAAATAAATGACAGAAACATAATGGGAAAATCTTCAAACTCTTAGATATTAAACAACACACTTATAAATATTCATAGGTCAAAAGGAAGTCTCAAGGATAATAAAATATGTACATATTGAACTAAATATTAATGAAAACACAAAATATCAATATCTGGGGGACTAAGTGAAATCAAGAATTAGAGGGAAATTTATAGCACTACATGCTTATATTAGAAAAACAAGGTCTCAACTCAATAATCTAAGCTTCCACTTTAATAAACTAGAAAAAGAACAAAATAAATCAAAAGTAAGCAGAGGAAAGGATATTATCTTATTTTAGAACAGAAATCAATGAAACTAAAAACAGATTATCAATGGAGAAAGTCCATCAAACTGAAAGCTGGTTCTTTGAAGTGATCAATAAAATTGATACTGATAAAAGAGAAAAAGCGAATTCCCAATACCAAGGATGAAAGAGGAGTATCTCTATAGACCATGCAGACATTGAAAGGGTAATAAGGGAATGCTATACACAGCTACACACAAAAACTAGACAGCATTGCAAGCAATTTTTTTAAACCATCAACTAATACAACTTACCCAACATAAATCTGAAGAGTCTTAAATTCAGTAAGTATATGGATTAGTAACTAAATCCTTCCATAAAGGAAATCTCTAGTATCAGATGGTTTTACTGGTGAATTCTAACAAATATTTACAGAAAACTTATCACCAATTCTACAAATTTTTTCCATAAAATAGAAAAATAGGCTACATTTCACAACGCATTTTATGACACCAGCATTATCCTGATACAAAAACCAGATAGATACAGTACAAATAACAACAACAGAACTACTCACCTATGTCCTTTATGATCAAATCACAGCTTTAAAAATCTTCAGCAAAATATTATAAAACCAATTCCAACATTATATAAAAAAGAAAAATAATTGGGAACCAATTGGACTTTGTTCCAGAATTCAAAGTTTGATCAGCATCCACAACTAATCAGAATAATCCACTATATCAATAGAATAGGAAGAAAAGTCAATGATCGCATAGCAATTAATAAAGAAAAAGCATTTGGCAAAATTTGATGCTTGTTCATGATAAAAACTCTGAAAATACAAAATCATCAAATCAATTCAGGAAAGGAAGAACAGTATTTTCAAGAAAATATGTTAGAGCAACTAAAATTAAAAGGACAAACAAAACCAAAACCAATCAAACAAACAAAAAAATCTTGAATGACATCTTAAGCCTCATATAGGAATTACATAAAAAAGAATATAGATCTAAATGTAAAATGTAAAACTATACATTTTTTAAAAAATAGAAAATCTTTCTGATTTATTTTTTTTGGAATAAGCATTAGTACATAAAGAACAAATCTTTCCCTCTTCCTCAATATTTTCAAAGCACTTGTTTCCTTTCTGAAGTTTTACTACTATTATAATCTACAATAGTATGTTCACTGCTCTTATATAAAAATAAAAGGTGGGTGTTGTTTCCAGGGAAATCCTGTATTGGTTATCGCAACATTTCTGTCTTAGTCTGTTCTGTGTATTATGGCTGGGACTAGTGTGCTGTATGTATGTATATGTATGTACTCTGTGTGTGTGTGTGTGTGTGTGTGTGTGTGTATGTGTGTGCATGCAAGTGCGTATGTTTTGTGGTGATACCAAACATAAGGAATGGAAACCATAAGACTGAGGGTAAATAACCAAAAGAAGAGATTTGTGTGTTTTCTTCTCACTTTCGCAATTATTCATTTCTGGAAAAAAACATGATTGCTGTTTTTTTTTTTTTTATTAGTCTAAAAATTGTGTTTTACTTTTTCTTAAGTCCCAACCTTCCTTATGGAAAAGAAACAGTCTCTTCCAATCTTGAAAATCTCTGTACTGTAACATTTTACAAAGACTAGACAATTTCACCACAAGGACATTGCCCTTTTTAAGTCAGGTAACTCACCATCCTGAGAAGCTCAGTAACTGTGGAAATAAATTTATGGCATAACAAATGTCCCTTACATTCCCAGTTGTAGAAATTCAAATTGAAACTCAAACTGTAAGGAATTTTTGACAATACCACCAAATAACATTGTGATGATATGTTTGTTGAAGACATAATTTTATTTTCTATTATACTGAAAAAAGGTTAGTATTTGTCCCTCAGAGGACTAATACATTAACTAGCCCCATGGTTTTTATATTCCTTCTTCTATACTCTTTAACAGGGAATAAAAATAAATCAATTGATTGATAGATATACCAAATAAAAATATAAATATATAACAAACCATATATAGCATAGTGTAAACATGTATAATTTGTTGTATATATTATGTATATATATGGAGAGAAAGAGAGAGGACTTTTATTGCTGCTCTTAAGCTTTTAGCTGAATGTAGCTTTATAAGCACAATAGCAGAGAGGGAACTACTCTGAATGATTCTTAGATAGTTATTATACAGAATGACCCCCATGTCGGGTCAGTGCAAATAAGGAAAAGCTTGGCTAGTCTTAACCTAGAAAGCTATAAAATATGTCAGATGGATGCCTCTCAAGTGTGCGATAAAAATGCATCTTCACTGCCGCTGGCAATATTGTCCCTGACCTCAGAGTATTATTGAAGAGAGACCCATTGAATGCTTTAATTTCCACATAAACTGCTGATCATGATGGTTCAGACATGCCAGATGGCAGTAGGAGTGATAAATGATATTGATGCCTCAGGAGAAATGAGCTAGTAAAATTATATTATATTCAGCTGGGATTTTAAAACATGCAATTTAATTAAAATTGTTATTCCATAGCAAAATGTTACACCTCTTTATTTAATAGAGTGCTAGATAAGGAGACTAATGTGTGCATTTGTTTTGTAGAAGATGTTCTTTTCTAGTTTTAGATAGAAAGTTTCCAATGGAAAACTTCAGTGCAAAGGAAAGATCCCCTCTATAAACTCTCAAATATGTTTGTCACAGAGCCTGGAGTTTGGAGCAAGGAGGGAAATTTGGGTGCATTCTGTCGCCTCAAATATAATAGAAGGAGGAATTATAACAAAGTCATTTAATAAGCCAAGAATCATTCTTTGAGAAATGCTGAGATGATTTTTTTTCCTGAATTAGTATTATGAGACTGTGATGTTCACATTAATTAAGGATCCGGTTGCTGTGCTAAAAGATTCTATCTAACAAGCAGATACTCATTTTTAAGTGAATGAAATAATGTACTTCGTACGTTTACTTTTGCTTAAATAGAGGTATCTATTTGAAAGCTTGTGGTAGCTGGAGTTGCCATTTTATTTTAGTTTCCCTTTCAAGCAATGACTACAGAATTGCTTTCTTTAGTTCTTTCCCTAATTTCCCTCCCAACCTACTCTCCTACCCCCATCACAAATAAAAGTGAATGTAGGGGCACCTGGGTGGCTCAGTCAGTTAAGTGTCTGAGTCTTGGTTATGACTCAGGTCATAATCTCCCGGTTCATGGGTTCGAGCCCCACGTGGGGGTCTGTGCTGACAGTGTGGAGTCCTGCTTGGAATTCTCTCTCTTCCTCTCTCTCTGCCCTTCCCCTGTTCTCTCTCTCTCTCTGTCTCTCTCAAAAATAAATAAATACACTTAAAAAAAGAATGTATCTAAAAATAAATAAAAGTGATTATATATTATGCAAATGTATATGGTACAGTTTTGTTTCCTATTAGGATTACATGAATAAAGTCTAGCAAATCAATAGCTGGCAGTTTGGAAAGCAGTTTTTTTTTTTTTTTACATTCATAAAAAGTGTCAACCAAATATTGTCTACATAATTTTCACGGCCCAACGCAAAAGGAAAATGCATGTCTCTTGTTCAAAAAGTATAAAAAATATGCCATTAAAAAATGTACTTAGGGGCGCCTGGGTGACGCAGTTGGTTAAGCGTCCGACTTCAGCTGGGTCACGATCTCGCGCTCCGTGAGTTCGAGCCCCGTGTCAGGCTCTGGGCTGATGGCTCAGAGCCTGGAGCCAGTTTCCGATTCTGTGTCTCCCTCTCTCTCTGCCCATCCCCCGTTCATGCTCTGTCTCTCTCTGTCCCAAAAATAAATAAACGTTGAAAAAAAATTTTAATAAAAAAAATGTACTTAAAAAATACAAGTTTTTCCTGCCTTCTTCTTTCCGGTCTGTTTCTGACATTGTGTGTATTGTGTGTGTGTGTGTGTGTGTGTGTGTGTGCGCAATGCTATTTAATACTATCTCCCTTGGACAAAGGAATACTTGCAGAGTGAGTGTAGGCCCACAGAGATATGATGGACAGGGAACCACTCGGAACAGGCATGTGGCTCACCAACTGCCAAGTTCCCCTTCCCACGAGCCTCCAGACCCAGACTGTCATGTCCAGAGGGCAGGGAGGTCACTGCAGGTTTTGCCTCGTTTCCTCTGGTCTGTTGCCCAACTCACAGTGGCCAGATGAACCCAGAGATCGCAGCTTCCCACCTGGACTTAATGGCTTACAGGTGAGCAAGAGGGACTCTTCTGCTGAGTTGCCCACTGAATGCTGCATGGTGCTGATAGTCTCTACGTGTGGACAACCAGTGCTGGACACCTGCAATTCAAGCCCATCCCTCCCATTCGTACACCTGTGCTTAGATCCCCAATATAGACACAGGAAACAACAGTTGTGAGAAAAAATCTTGGGGAAGAATCCAAGGGAGGCAGATAGCTAGGAGAGGGGTAAGTGCGCATCTGAAACCCTTCTCAAGGAGTCAATGAGGAAGCTCAGGCTTGATGTTCTAAGTGTTGCTCCATTGGGCTTCATTCACAGGACAAAATAAAACAAAATCATCAAAGGTAGAATTATTAAAATTTCCAAGGTGAAGATCACTGAGCATGAAACCCAAAGCAGACAGCCCTTCTAGCTTCGGACTCTGTGTGACTGCTCCAGTCCGTTGTTCATGCAGCCATCTTGGTCAGTACTTCTTAAGATACTTAAAGAAGTGTAATGGCTTATGTGAATTTACTAGATTGAAAACATTATTCCATGAAATGTAATTGCATAACCCTCCAACTTTCAACTTAGTAACAAGAATGATTTCAGGCTTTAAGATGTAATTTTTATATTTTCAGTGTATTCAACAAAATAAAAATTTCAGACTCCGGAAAAAATATATTCATTCACATAGCAGATGTTAATAGCCAAGACCCTACAACTCAGACCTTTTTTTTTTTGCGGGGTGGGGGGAGAGGATGGCAATAATAATAATTAGCATTTAATCTCTAGTAAATATCAAATCTCACAATCAGACCTAACACTGTGGTTTGATTGTACTTAGCAATTTTGTAAGATTTCCTGAGTGTAGCCGTCCAAGAAATGAGCACATCATGAAGCAAAGACATCATTACTGAATTGTTTAAAGACTGACAAAGACTTCAATTTATTCAGTCTTGAAGTTGTTCTGCTCTTTGTTCATCTGGCTGTGACTGAACCTTAATGCACATCCTAGGATGGGTAGGCGCTGTTGTAAATGAAAATTCCTCCTGACTCTCTATCTTCACCTTCACTGCACCACTACCCAGATCAAATGAATCATGTGAATGAGAACAATGCAGTGCAATTGAAATGTGATCAAATTATATGAAATGCAAATCACCGACTCCAAACAAATGTTCCTTAATCCTAGGATGATCACTCCAAATTGTTGAGACAGCTAATTAGAGAATCCCTTAAACTGGAGACCAGTTTATTCTAGGATCTGGAAAACTTCAGCAAGAGTAAAGAACAGTATTTTAACTTTTAATGCATATGGTGTCATGTTCCTGGAGGTGTCTTTAGGTCATTATGCATTTCAGTAAGCAATTAAAAAGAAAAGAAAAGAAAAAAAAATACATCAAGGAACAGATAGAATTAACTTTAGTAATATACTGTTTCTTATATATTGAAATTCATTTAGTTTGTAGCAAACCATCACTTAATAAAATAGTTCTTAAAATAAGGAGTAATGTGAAAACATTCTTTGCTTTGATAGGAAACTTTAAATTTAGAGCTAGACTTTTAGAGAACAAGCACATCTTTTACTGACCAACTGCCTTCACTGCCTTCTAGTTTGAAAAAAAAAAACAAACAAACCTAGTAGATATTTCGGGAAAATTATGAGAATTTGGCATGATAACTCAATTTTTTCTGCTTCAGGAAAGCATTATCCCATTAATGAAAGAAATACTTCTATGCTCAGAACTTATGAGACTTTTAAGAACTATGTTTCAGATAGAATTACAAAATTTTTCACAGTTTAGCTTTATAATAGTTGCAAAGGGTAGCTATGGCCAATAAGTACAGATTTGATTCTCCATATAGAACATACTTAGAAGAAAGATATGATTATCCATATAGAACATATTTAAAATTTGTGAAAATATTAATCACTCTCAATTCTAGAATCAGATCTTTGAAGCCACAGTTATTCACAAATATTGTCACTAAAAATACACATATATAATTCAGATTTGAGGTATTTTATTAACTTTGAGGTTTTTCACTTGCAATTCTTACAGTTTTATTGTGGTTCTACAAAAAACATTTTATTCTTTGAATCAAGGTATTTAACCACATATGAAGAAATAAGTTACATTTGAATTCATTTCTTCTCTTAAAAATAAAGCGATTTATTCTGGCAATCACCATTACAAAAATATCCATTCTATATCTATTTGACAGTAATAATTATATTATTAAACACACAGTTTTACAAAAATACACATGGCTGCATAAGGTATAGTAGGATTTTTTTTTGAGCACTCTGGAATGGTATGTTTATTACAATAGCATATATAAGACTCAATACAGGTGCTTAAGTCAATGCACCAAGCTGCTATATCTAGACTGAGTTGCAGTCTAGATATATGGAATATTTTATTTCTTATATTTATTGTAAGTTTCAGGTGTACAACATTATAATTTGACATTTGCATACACAGCACAGTGATCACCCCTCAAAGTCTAGTTACCATCCATCACCCTACAGTTGAACCCCTTCACCCATCTTGCTCAATCCCCAATCCCCTTCCTTCTGGTTAACCACCAATCTATTCTCTGTATGTATGCTTTGTTTTTGTTTTTTTAGATTCCACATATGAGTGAAATCATACAGTATTTGTCTTTCTCCTTCTGAATTATTTCATTTAGCATAATATCCTCAAGTTCCAACCATATTGTTGCAAATGGCAAGACTTCATTATTTTTTATAGCTAGTAATATTCATTAATCATATGAATATGATTCATGAATCATGAATTATATATATGTGTAATTTTAGTGACAATAATTGTGAATAGCTCTGTGGCTTCAAAGATCTGATTCTAGAATTGATAATGATTAATATTTTCACAAATTATAAATATGTTCTATATATCATATATCTATATCTATATCTATATCTATATATCTATATATCTATATATATATATCTTCTGTATCCATTCATCCATTGATGGGCACTTAGATTGCTTCCATATCTTGGCTTTATTTTATTTTATTTATTTTGGAAAGACAGAGAGCATGAGCCAGGGAGAGGGGCTCAGGAAGAGGGAGAGAGAGAATATTAAGCAGGCTCCATGTTCAGCATGGAGTCTGATGAGGGGCTTGATCCCACAACCCTGGGATCATGGCCTGAGGCAAAATCAAGAGTTGAGGGACACGAGAGTGGCTCAGTCAGTTAAGTGTCCAACTTCAGCTCAGGTCATGATTTCAGGGTTCATGAGCTCAAGCCCCACATCGGGCTCTGTGAGGACAGTGCGGAGCCAGAAGCCTGCTTTGGATTCTGTGTGTCTCTCTGTCCCTCCCCTGCTCTTTCTCTGTCTCTCTGTCTCTCTCTCAAAAATAAATAAACATTAAAAATTAAAAAAAAAGAGTCAAATACTCAACTGACTGAACCACTCAGGTACCTCTATACCACATCTTTTTTATCCATTCATTTACTGATGGACACTTAGGTCGCTTCCATGTCTTGGCTTTGTAAAAAATATTGCAATAAACATGAAGGTTTATATCTTTTTTTAAATGTTTATTTCTTTATTTTGAGAGAGAGAGTGAGGGAGAGGCAGAGAGAGAGTTAGAGAGAGAATACCAAGCAGGCTCCATACTGTCAGTGTCAGCCTGATGCAGGGCTCAGTCTCATAATTGTGAGACCATGACCTGAGCTGAAATCAAGAGTTAGATGCTTAACCAACTAAGCCACCCAAGCACTCCTATATATCTTTTTAAATTAGTGTTTTCATATTCTTTAGATAATACTCAGCAACTATATCATATGGTAGTTCTATTAATATTTTATTTGAGTAAGCTCTAGACCCAACATGGGGCTTGAACTCATGACCCCAAAATCAAGGGTTACATGCTCTATTGACGGAGCCAGCCAGGCACCCCTCTATTTTTAATTTTTTGAGGAATATCCATACTGGTTTCCATAGTAGTTACACCAATGTACATTCCCACCAACAGTATAGGAGGGTTCCCTTTTCTCCACATCCTCTCCAAGACTTGTTAACTCTTGTCTTTTTGATAATAGCCATTCTAACAGGTGTGAGGTAATGTCTCACTGTAGTTTTGATTTGCATTTCCCTAATAATTCCCTTAATAACTAAATAGTTCATTTTTATTCTCAATGCTTGTCACATTTTAGCATTTTATTTTTTTATTTTTTATTTATTTGAGAGACAGAGATAAAGAGGGGGAAAGACAGAGAAAGACAGAATGTTAAGCAGGCTCCATGCTTAGTGTGGACTCAAATGTGTGTGCGCTTAACGCAGGGCTCAATCTCACAAACCAGGGATCATGACCTGAGTCAAAATCAAGAGTCAGATGCTCAACCGAGCCACCCAGACACCCAAGTTTTAGCATTTATTTATTTTTTATTTTTTAATAGATATTCAATTTTTTAACATTTATTTATTTTTGGAGAGACAGAGCATGAGTGGGGGAGAGGCAGAGAGAGAGAGGGAGACACAGAATCTGAAGCAGGCTCCAGTCTCTGAGCTGTTGGCACAGAGCCTGATGTGGGGCTTGAATCCACGAACCATGAGATCATGACCTGAGCCAAAGTTGGATGCTCAACCGACTGAGTTACCCAGGTGCCCCCAAGTTTTAGCATTTTAAATGAGAAACTATCTCTTGAGATGAATGTGAAATGGTTTTCCTTAAAATATATTGATGGAAATGTACTGAACAGAGATCAAGCAAATGATCCGTCCCTTAATATTAGCTTCCCCTTTACTATACCTTAATGATAAATTTACTGAAATAATATGAAGTTATTGAATATAACATCTGTGGGATATGCATTAACATTGCTGAAATGAATATTTAATTAAATAATACAAATGTACAATATAATATTTTATGAATAAGTGGTTGTATTTCTATGTATTTGAGATCTCCAATTATTTCACAGATTATTTCTTTATTGTTTTCATTTTATAAACATTTAAGAATCATCAAAATGTTAAATATTTTTATATTCCATTACTTCCATGCCATCAACCTGGAAAGTATAGTTTGATTTCTATAAATGATAACATGTTAGGTTGAGTTGTATTTTGTAACAATAAGAAGCGACTGTATCTTCTGATATCCTTCTTTTCTGCCAAGTTATCATGATGATGTTTTTATACTCTTACTGTGGGGGGACAGTTCTCCATAGGACTCTCATGTCTTTGCACACCTCAGCAAAGGCATTAACGACTTTTATTATTATTACTATTGACTGTATTTTCAAGAATATCCAAGGGATACAGGAGTACTGATGCATAGGGCCACTTGTACCCCAATGTTCATAGCAGCACTCTCAACAATAGCCAAATTATGGAAAGAGCCTAAATGTCCATCAACTGATGAATGGATAAAGAAATTGTGGTTTATATACACAATGGAATATTACGTGGCAATGAGAAAAAATGAAATATGGCCCTTTGTAGCAACGTGGATGGAACTGGAGAGTGTGATGCTAAGTGAAATAAGCCATACAGAGAAAGACAGATACCATATGCTTTCACTCTTATGTGGATCCTGAGAAACTTAACAGGAACCCATGGGGGAGGGGAAGGAAAAAAAAAAAGAGGTTAGAATGGGAGAGAGCCAAAGCATAAGAGACTTAAAAACTGAGAACAAACTGAGGGTTGATGGGGGTGGGAGGGAGGAGAGGGTGAGTGATGGGTATTGAGGAGGGCACCTTTTGGGATGAGTACTGGGTGTTGTATGGAAACCAATTTGTCAATAAATTTCATTAAAAAAAAAGAATATTTGTATAATATATCTCTTGGAAGACAGAGATAGCTTTTCCTTAATTGTTTCAGAATAATAGATAATAAATATAATATTTCTTTTGGGAGAAATTTTGGGCAGGTTTGCTACCAGCCTCCTCATTAAGTTTAGAGGTTTGCTGAGCGCAAGGTCCTTAGCTGTGACACATTCTCTGTGCATAGCATTCACCTTGGCCCACCTGCATAGTTCCATGGGACCTGGGGAGCAAGAGCAACTAATATGAATATGAAGCTTAGGCTGCTGGCTGTACCATTACTGAATAAGTCTTTTGTCTCTGACCCAGAATTCTCTTGTCTTCTACCTATGAAACTGAGAAAGTCTAACTCGTTAGTTTTCAAGCAAGGTAAAATTATAGACCCTTAACAATTCTTGAAACTTTTAATATTCTACTTGTCTCCTAGAATAATTTTAGATTAAATTATAATAAACCATATGGAGATTGTGAAAAAGTGAGAATTAAAAATCTATAAATTTATTTTATTAAATGAAAATAATGTGAGTTAATGATACATTATTAAAATTACAAAGATATCTGACAAATACCTAATCCAGGCTATTAATTATATAGATAAAAAGATTCAAAATTGTATGTCATAAAGCCAATGAATTAAAAAGATCAGAATAAACAACCATGATGTCTGATCTGATGTTATTTAAAATTATATTGATAAAATAAAAGGTCTCTGTTGAAGATTAAAGATGGCCAAAATTATTTACTATTCCTCTGATATAGATCAGTCTAATATTCTTTCCCTAAATAGACTGGCCTTTGTGACTTGCCTGACCAAGAGAATATGGTGAGTGTGAGTTTATGAACTTCCAAGGCTGGGTCAAAAGGAGTCTTGAATCCTTTCTCTGGGCCCCTTAAAATGTTTATTCAAAGAGCCCTGATCTGCCATCAAAGTTGTGTGGCTACCATATTACAAAGATCACAAGGAGATGCTAGAAACTACATGGAGAGAGAGGGGTTTTGGCTGAGCTCATGCTTCCAGCCAGCCCTGCCAAGGCACCAGATATGTGAATGAAGCTACCTGGACCCTTCAGATTAGTATAAGAACCAGCTGAAGGCCATGAAGGGAACTTATTCACTATCATAGCACTCTAAATATCTACCACAGGAACTGAATCATATCAGCTGAGTCATACCAGTGTTCCTGTCCCCTAATATTGTGACATAATAAAATTTTGTTGTTTGAGATAATATTTTAGCATAGTTTGTTGCACAATAATAGATGTCTGGAGCAGCCTCTAAATTTCCTTAAAAATACTATGCTTACCAGTACACCACTTTTGTTTAAAATGTTAAACATATAAAACAATATCGCTTTCCTCCTTTCCATCACTCTTTCTCTCTTGGAAGCTTCCTGCTCTCTTTTTTAAAATAATCACATATAGGGGCGCCTGGGTGGCGCAGTTGGTTGAGCGTCTGACTTCAGCTCAGGTCACGATCTTGCAGTCCGTGAGTTCAAGCCCCGCGTCAGGCTCTGGGCTGATGGCTCAGAGCCTGGAGCCTGCTTCCGATTCTGTGTCTCCTTCTCTCCTCTGCCCCTCCCCCCTTCATGCTCTATCTCTGCCTCAAAAATAAATAAACGTTAAAAAAATTAAAAAAAAATAAAAAAATAAAAAAAATAAAATAATCACATATTATATATCAGAATAATATGTAGAAATAATAACTTCCCTCGAGGCTAAACTCTGCCTTAAATGAATTTTTATGATTATAAATTTCTGAATAATAGGGCTTATTATACAATTGCTAATAAATTCTTAAATTTATCAGGCCTCCTTGGAAGTATTTTTTTAATTTATAAATAGACCTTTATTAATTAAAATTCAAAACATGTGAAATTTGTTTATCTTACGTATGAGTAAGAATAAAACATTTTTTAATTGAGTCATTTTGATTTTTAAGCTAAATACATTACCTATGCATTAGTAGTCAAAGGTCAAATGCCTTGGCATTTGCTTTTTTTTTTTTTTTTTTTGGACATAGGCTAACATCCACTTGTAATCTTCATAAGACAATGGACAAAAGTGAGTTTACACAGTATATCTAATTTTTTTTTAATGTTTATTTACTTTTGAGACAGAGAGAGAGAGTGGGGGAAGTGCAGAGAGAGAGGGAGACACAGAACTCGAAGCAGGCTCCAGGCTCTGAGCAGTCAGTGCAGAGCCTGACAGGGGGCTTGAACTCACAGACTCATGGACCATGAGATCATGACCTGAGCTGAAGTCGGCCACTCAACTGAATGAGCCACCCAGGCACCCCCTACACAGCATATCTAGACTGAGGTACTGTCTTCATGAGGGCAGTTTAAAGTAGGAAATAATTTTCTTTAATTCATCTTTTTTTAACAGATCATATCTAATAAATGAAATACTCTTTTAAATGTGGATACGTGTAAAAAATTTAGCAAGAGAGCTCATTGACCTATATTTCCTTTAGATGCAGAGGTTCTTATAATGATAAAAGAATGCATTTTTGGTGAACTGAAGGATTAACAGATCTAATATATGGATTTGTGACTTTCTTGTAGCTTCTGGGATACCAGGAGGATTTGCTCCTTGGTCAATTCTCTTGGAGATATGAATTCAAAAGAATTCGTAGGATTTTTCTTTTACCAGGTCCAATATAAATGCTAATATAGCTGAGGACTATTACTGAAACAGACACTACCTTCTTGTTGAGGTTTATAAAAAAATGAGTAACCAGTATTGATGATTTGCAACTACCCCCAAGAATGGTCGTAAGTCCTGTATACCCAAGTAAGCTATGTAACTAGTGAGTGATGTCTATCTGAGAGGTCATGGGTCTAGCTATTTATAAGGCCTGAGAGGATTTAGTGAAGGCTTCCCTGAACTGGCTCATGTCCACTCTGATTCTTCTCTATTGGTTATGCATCGTAAGTGTAGAATTTCTACAAAATCAAAAGATGTACCTGTGAGTCATGAAATTTCTGCCGTGTAGATGCTGTGCATGCTGTTGTTTCCAGTAAACAGGTACCTAAACTTAATGTTGAGTCAGATCTTCTGTGTCTTGTGTGTTTCATTTTTAATCTACGTGTAAAATCATTGGTGCTATTTGGGGCGCCTGGGTGGCTCAGTCGGTTAAGTGTCCACTTCGGCTCAGGTCATGATCCGCCGGTTTGTGGGTTTGAGCCCCTTGTTGGGCTCTGTGCTGACAGCTCGGAGCCTGGAGCCTGCTTTAGATTCTGTGTCTCCTTCTCTCTCTCCCCCTCCCCCACCTGTGCTCTCTTTCTATCAAAAATATATAAATGTAAAAATTATTTTTTTAAATCATTGGTGCTATTTAAACAATATTAGACAAAAATGTCTAATTATTGTATCGCATAGGTAATTTAAGATCATTCTGGTTCTAGAATCACAAAGGAAGATAACAGAAGTAGGAAAAAAACAGAAATAAAAAAAATTAAAGAGAAATTGGGTATCTAATGTCTAATGATGCAGTTTTTCTATTTACTTTATCGATATACCAGATTTTGCCCTTTGAATGTCAAATCAATCTTTAATTCCTGGGATAATCTTCTTGGTCATAAAGTAGTATCTTTACATAGTGCTAAATGTGTTTTGCTAATTTTAGTTTAAACTTCTGCATCTAGGTTTATGAATGTTATTGATCTGTACTTTCTTTTCTTGTAATGTTCTTATCAAGTTTTACAATCATAATTAAAATATGCTGAAAACTGTTTCCACTTACTAATGATAGGACATAATTAGTGTAAGCTTGGAATTAGTTCTTCCTTAAATATTTAGTAATAATCACTACTGGAGTCCCACAATCCCAGAGTTTCTTTTGGGAAAATTTTAATTCATGAATAATTCCTTTAACAGACAGAGGAGTACTCATTTTATTCATTTTTCTTCTATCAGTCTCAATAAATTGTTTTTTCTAGGAATTGTTGCACTTTTTACATTTTGAAATTTAAATCCTTTCATTATATTTTAATATATGCTGAATTTCTGATGATATCACATTTTTAATTTTGATAATTTGAAGATGCTATTGTCTTGCTTTGATTGGTATTTCTAGGAGTTTATCAATTTTATTACTTTTTAAAAGAATTAACTTTTATCCATTTTGATTTTCTCTAATACAAAGTGATTCCGAATGCCATTAACTTTTGCTTTTTTTTTCCTACTGTATTCTCTCCTATTTTCTTTAGGCTTAAATATTTTTTCTCTCTTAAATTCTTGACTTGTATGCTTAGTTCTTTCATTTTGAATTTTTATTCTTTTTAAGTTACATATTTAACATACAAATTTTATTCCAAGATCAGCTTCAGCTGATGATGATCTTAAAGATAAGATATTAATCTTTTTTAAACTAGGATTCATTTCAAGCACAAGGCTTGAACTCAGGACACTGAGATCTAGGCCCAGAATTGAGACTAAGAATCAGACCCTTACCTGACTGAGTCACCCAAGCACCCTAATATGTTTAATTTTAATACACTAACAATATTTTCATCGTAATTTCTTCTCTAACCCATGTGTTCTCTAGATATATGTTGATTTGATTTAGGACTCAGCATATGGTTAATTTTCATACAAATAAGTACATGTAAGATTGCAAAGAATATGTATCCTGTTCTACACATGTCAATTAGGCCAGATGTACTTGGAGTTTAATTCAAGTATTTTCTTTTTTTTTTTTCTCATTTTTTCTTATGATTCTGTAAGTTACTAAAAATGCATGTTAAGAAGTTCCCACTGTTAATGCAGTAATTTAATCAAGCATTGTTTAGATGAATACAGACTTAGGATTATTTTATTTTCCTGGTGGATTGATCATTTTATCATTATGCAACATCTTTCTTTATATCTAGCAAAGTTGCTCCCTTAAAGGTTAGCAGTAGTATAGATTCAATAATTTGGGGAAGTAATTTTAGCATTATATATTTTCTATACTTTAATCTGTTTTACCCATATTTTTGTTTCAGTTTTGTACTTAACAAGGAGCATAATTTTGGCTGTTTTTTTTTAAATAATTGTACCTGAAAGTCTTTGCATTTATGCTACTTATTCCATTTATAGTAAATTTAATTAAGAACTTATTTTTGGCTTAGATCTACCATAAAAATCCTTGTCTTCGCTCCTTTTTCTCTCTTTTCCTTATTATTTTACTTTATTTCACTTTTTATTTATATTATTTAACTTAGAGTTATTTTTTATCCCATTTTTCATCTCAATACATTTGTAAAATATAAATTCTTTATTATTTCATACGTATCCTAGAAATTACAATAGGCATCCTTGGCTTATTAAAATCTAATACATCTTTCTATTTTTTCCATGCTAAAGACAATGAAAGGATCTTGTATTTTAATCTGATTTATCCTCCATTGCCATTTTGCTATTGTGTTATATATTTTAAAAAGGCAAATAATAATATTATTATTATTATATGTAACCCACATTTTTTTTCATTACTATATTTTCCTTCAAACATCTCTGTGCTTCCATATGGAACAATTTTCCTTTTTCATGAAGAGCTTGCTTTAATGATTCCTTTAACATAATTTTGCTGATGTCAAATTTTCTCAATTTCTGTTTGAAATATTTGCACTTTCATATTTGGAGAATATGGCAGATTTTTATTTTAGTGCCTTGAAAATGTTATTCATTTTTTTTTCTTTTCTCTCTCTTTCTCCCTGCATTCACACACACACACACACACCACACCACATACACATATATATATACATATATATTTTTTTTCTGTTAAAAAGGATGCTGCTGTAATTTTGTTTTTTTGTTTGTCTTCTCCCAAGATCTGCTCATCATCTTTTGTTTCCTGCAGTTTTAGTATGATATTCTAGATATGTTTGATTTAGTATTTATCTTGCTCTGGGTTCATACTGGTTCCCTTTTTGGTAGCTTGAGATCTTTTAGCAGCTTTGGTAGTCTATTGATTATCACTTAATTTATCACTCTGCTTCATCTTCTGTAATTTCTCCTCTTCGAGTCCTAGTTAAATATATTCAATAACTTTTCACTATCCTATATTTCTCTTAAGCACTTTATTTTCTCTTTTCTTGGTGCTTCTCTCTGAATGTTTTATATTATTTTCAAATTTTCTAATCCTCCATCTGTAGTATTAAACACATAAACTCAGTTTTATATTGAAGCTATTTTAATTTACAGTTTGGAGATATATATATATATATATACACACACACACACACACACACATATATATACACACACACACACATATATATATACACATACATATATATATACATACAAATATACACATATATATACATACATATATTATTTAAGTATAATTGACATATAACAACATTATATCAGTTTCCAGTCTATAACATAATGATTTAATATTTGTGTATATTACAAGTGATCACCACAATAAGTTTGGTTAATCTGATTATTTTTTATATATTTTTACTCTCTGCTGAAATTCTCCATTTTGCCTATTGTAGTTAAGGGAATGACTTCTTTAAGGCTGACATATAGACGTTTTTAGCCTACATTCCTTGGAATTGAGAATTCTAGGCTTTAAATTTATTTTATTTATTTTCTTCATTGAGTACTTTTTCCAGGGCAATCAGAGACAGATATCTTAATTTCCATTGTTGCTATAGTAATTAAGTGCCACAGGCAAGTATCTTTCTAATGTTTTGTCATCAGTGAGCATGCCATTTTATAACAGTATAGGTTATGATTTAAGTAACCATGATGCCACTCCATGCAATGAATTATGAGCATCTCATCTCTCCCCTGTAAGAAAACTTAGTGCCAGAATCTCAATTTGAGGGACTATAACCTGGGGCTACTCTCATTTCCAATTAGTTAAGCTTAACAGGACACAAATGGCCCACATAAGGGTTTACTTGAAGAAAGTTTAATAAACGAAATGTTTTCAGAGGTGTGGACACTGTTAAGGAAACATATAGTGACACAGGACATAGGTATCAAGCAACTGTGAGGAACCATTATCACTACCAATAGGATCATTCATTGTCCAAATAGTCCAGGGTCACATACCAGCTCAGTGAGTCAGAAATTGAGGTGCAAACATGGGTGTTCCCTGTAAACTTCAGGTGAGCCTTAGCAAGCATGATCATACAGACATCTCTGTTGAAGTTATCCACCTTATCTTGATAAAGATAGAAAGACAATATTCACAGCCATTTAACTTTGTAGGTCTACCATGAGAAATGAAAATCCCAAAACGTGGAGTAATTGAGCTAGGTTATGTCATTACACATGTGCACTAACACACACACACACACACACACACACACACACATACACACACACACACTCACACATTTACTGCATGCCTCTTTGGGCAAGTCACTGCATTAGGTGGGTACTAGTGTACGTATTTACTTTTGTCATTTTCATATTTTCTACAATGAATACATATTAACTTTGCTATTCAAAAATTTTTTCTCATTATCCAAAAAACTTTAAATGAGTGTTACTTTGATTATCATATGATAGGTCATTGAAAAGAGAGGCTCCAAGAATGAGAAGGTGTTTTAGATTAATCTTAAAGAGTATGCAAGATTTGAGGATTTGAATATGAAAAGTAGAAAGAAGGTCATCATATATAGACAGAAAACCTGAAGAAAATACATGCAAATAATAGAGCACACAGAAATAACTATATATATATAGATAACTATATATATATATATATATATATATCTCACAGGTTACTGCAATCAATCAAAAAACAAAGAACAAAGCACGGCTGTGATGTCATGTGGTTTTCTAAAGTTTTGTCTATTTTTAAACATTTGAATTAGCTCTTTACATTGAATTTACATCTTTTCATCATTGTGTCATATGACGCTTGTGTGGTGTCTAGCATACCATAAATGTGCAGTCATTATTTATTTCATGAAGGGATTTGAGTCCTGATCCCTTTGTCTATCTAGAGACCTGCAGTACCAAATGATCTGCTTATATCCTGTTACATCTCCATTCTTGGCACCTCCCTGAGCCTCAGCTGTTTTTTTGATGTCCTATTGCCTGCCTGACTTAGTTATAGGAGTGTTCTTGCCAACTTCACTCACTGAGACAACAAAAGTTCCCTGCGGTGAACAGTTTCATCAATAATCTGGCTTTTATTTTTACCAATGTCAAGGATCCCTTAATTTTTAATATATGGGCATTGTCTTGGAAACAAAGACTAAAGATGTCATCTTTTCCCACTGAGTTATGTTTAAACTATGTAAGTTCTCTTAGATAGAGGTCTCCCAGAAAAAAATGAAACCAATTCTACATGAATCCACTGACAATGGACAAAACTAGATTGAATCTACTATTAGTGAAAGTGTGCAAATTAGTAGACTACTTGATAATACAGATGAAAGAAGGCAATTGTGGAGAATAGAATAAG
This sequence comes from Prionailurus viverrinus, assembly GCF_022837055.1. Taxonomy (NCBI): domain Eukaryota; kingdom Metazoa; phylum Chordata; class Mammalia; order Carnivora; family Felidae; genus Prionailurus; species Prionailurus viverrinus. The sequence continues at coordinate 56,937,663 of NC_062564.1, forward strand.
CTAAAAATTAAACTGTACTGCCATTTTTTGTCATTTCTCATTATAGTTATCCAGTTTCTTATAAAAATGCCTGTTTTCAAAATTACAGTATGGTTGCTATGGTAATATGCACTTTATAAAGCCTGTACAAAGGCTGTCTTCATTTCCACTGTGCCCTGAAATAATAAAGGCCATTATTAAAGTGGAGTTGCAAGAGTCTGAAAAAAAGAGTATGGTGAGAGGGAAACAACGAAGGCGTTAAGCATTAAAAGCAAAATTTCAAAGATCTCATTAAGTATTTGTGGTTGCCTTGGGGTCATTCAATGATATTTTGGACAACTTACAGAGTCTTCCTGAGAGATTAAGTGTCGATGACTGATGATGAATTGTTCATTGATATTTGACAGCACTGACAGTTTACCTGTGTGATTTGGGATTATTTTCTTTCACAAGAGATGAGTAAGTTAGAATCTCTGAGTTAAAATTTCAAACACAGCATATCCCTAAGGGCCTGAGTACTTTTCACATTCCCCCCCATCTTTACCATTTTAGAGCTATACTTACTCTATAGCTATTTCTTTAAATTAAAAAGAAATGATTTCTACTCTGCTTTACAGTCAAAATTATTCTGATGGACACAGATTGGAGATGAGGCACTCAGAGGCATTATAAAACATGTCACGGCCTCAAAAGTCATTATCCCTTGTATGCACATTTGCCTCAAGATAACTTTGTTTTTCACTGATATTTGGGAAAGGTTTCAGATTGCAGCTGTTAGATTCATTCTGCTTAAGAGAGGCTGAAGAGCCTTTTGGAAGAGACCCTGAAAAATTTATAGCAGGATTGTCCTCTATCAAGAGCTTTCCTCAGAGGGAGCCCCACTGCAATTAAAATTGCTTCATCTAGGATAGAGGCTCTCTCTCAATAGGCATTTTTAATTGGATAGATCTACTATGGCTCTATTTTCTATCATCTATCTGTCTACCCCATAAAGTAAGAGCTGCCAATACATTTGCAGAAAACAACAGAATTGACCAAAACATAAATTAGGATTCCACAGGCAATGCAGGGATAAGGGGATTATAGAAAACCTATGATTAACTGTTGTTTAAATTGAGGACATTTGGCATTCTTTATTTCAGTGATGATATAATCTATGCACAAAAAATTGTAAGTAAGAGAAAATAGAAGGTACTTTCAAAATTTTTACTACATGCCCTCAAAAATTCATATTCGCTAACGTACTGGAATGTTGTAAGATTCATCTATAGCTTATATTTAGGTAAAATACTTTTGTATTCATATGTATGTTATAAATAAGTAATTTAGTTGGTTATTTAAACCTTCCCTATCGTTTAAGAAACAGTGAGCTGTCCTTGGTAGACTAGTTGTATCAGACATTTCATGTCTTTATGAATTATGTGACTACACAAGTGTGTTTATTTTGAATCATGGTACAAATTCATATATAATTATTTGAGGTAAAAATATGTGGTAATGTGTGCAATTCCTTTCTGTATATGTATTCTCATAGATATCAAATATGGATAGGGACCTGAGGCTCTTTTTTGATTAAATTGAGTTAAATTGAGTCAAAATTTTCCTGGAGAAGTTCTCAAATAATTGATATTAAGTACAAACCATAGGAGATTGTCCACTTACAGACTATTATTATACAAGTATGTTGTATTTATTGCCCAATGCATCTTTAAGTCTATTTTCCTTTCTTCTCTTCTTTGTATTCAGTAATTCCTAATACTGAAGTACAGTTGGGACCCCGGGTGGCTCAGTCCGTTAAGCATCAGACTTTGGGTCAGATCATGATCTCACAGTTTCTGGTTTCAAGCCCGGCGTCTGGCTGTGCTGACAGCCCAGAGCCTGGAGCCTGCTTCAGATTCTGCTTCTTTTCTACCCCTTCCCTGCCTGTGCTCTCTCTCTCTCTGTCTCTCAAAAATAAAAAATTAAAACAAAAAGTTTTTTCAATGAGTTATAAGCAAGTCCTACTGGTAGAATACATTGCTTGTGCTGAGTATCGCATCCAGAGCAATTGTTATATTTTATTATAAGAACTAATTTCTGGTGATTTGTTTCTACCCTTTTGTTCATCAGAGTTGTGGAATTCTAAGCTTCTGAGTTCATTAAATAACATATTTGGAAGTGTTTTTTTATATTGTAAAAATGTTTACAGATATAAAGTAATGTGTATGTTCCATTGCTGATGAGGAGTGCATGTCTCATAGAGTGACAATTCTATGGTACCTGTAACTTCATTGTTGCTGTTTATATCTTAGGTGAACTATTAGGTCACCTAATGAAGTTTGATATATAAATTCAGATTTTGTTCAGTAGTGGTCACCAATAGGAGAATTTTTAGATGATCAGAAATTATTCTGATGCTGATATTCCTGACCACATCCATGTCTATTATATTACATTTTTCTATTCTTATGACTGGTCAGGAATACCTATTACACAAAAATTTTCAGGGGTTGGTTATTCTCTCCTATAAACTGAATACTTTGATAGCTGCCAGAGAAAATATTTGCTGGGATCCAACACTTTCTCATTTGATAGCTATTCCCTATATTCCTCCATTATGACATGCATCGTCAAGGTTAACTCCACTTCATAAGCTGAAACATTAAATCACATTGTACTAAACAACTGATAACACCATTCTAAACTTATACTAATCAGAACTAATTTTTCTTATGTTGTCTGTTTTTCTCTCTTGGTCTAGCTTAGTGTTTTCCCTTGCACTTAATTAAGTCACCTGCATGTGATCCTAACATGAATTTATATTTGATTATTAAGAAAAGAATCTTGCTCTTTTGTGCTCTGTACAGAGAGATGTGAGTCTTGGGTCCTATCTTCAGCCTTCACTCTACCTTGATGAATTTGTTTGGAAGGCTTATGCTACCTCTGTGAACTTCCCTTTTTCTTTCATTAAAACCTATCCTGACTGCATATTTTAATCTCAGAGCTCTTAAAAATTCATTATTTATGAAATGCTTTGAGGTATTTGGGAGAAAGATTTATTATTTGTAGTGATGCCGAAAATAATATGTACTGTGTTATTTAGTACACATTAAGCTCTCTGACTTTTATGTATTATATAAAACATATCAAAGTATGTATTACCTTGGGCAGATTCGAGTGGTTTTAGGAAGTGTTGGGTTATCAGGCAAAGGGAATAGTAGTGATCCAGCAAAGTGTTCCACTTAGGAAATACCTGACCATTCATTTTCTTATCCTTTAAGGAGTTTATATATCAAGATGACATATTTCAAGGATACTTATAATATCTAATGGAAAATTTGCAGGTATCGCAAGTATGATAAAAACAGAAGGAAGTACATTTATTTCTCTTTCTATCAACTAAAAGTTACACGCAGACTTTTCTAACAGATTTATCAAATTTTCATAATGATATATAATTTAATATCCATGTGATATTATCTGTGCACTCATATCATCAAATACATTTTCCATTGAATTTAGGGTCAGTATAACTTCTATCAACAGGTCTAATCAACCTCATTGTTGCTGTGAAAAAGTCTGATGATAATCTATTTTTCCCTTTATAAGTTGCATGCTCTTTTTTTCTAAGTGTTCCCACTCCTTTTATTATTTTTTTTTAAGGTTCAACAATTTTTTTAGAATATGCTTTGGTGCTGACCAAAGCCAATCTTCTCATGGCACACACACACACATTTTTCTCAATATGTAGTTTCAATTTTTTTTAATTGTTCTATCTTCAGGATTTTTTATCTTATAGCTTTTAGTATATATTCTATTTTCTTGCTTTGGTTTTAGGATTTTTCTTATCTATATTTTAATTTCTTATGTATATTTTCAATATCTTGCCCATTTTCCTTTTAAATCTTTTTTTCTCTTCCTTCAATTTTTATGGATATTTTAATTTTTCTTATTTTTTATTTTGTCTGAAGGCATTAATTCATTGTTGCTCCTGTTTCTGTATTCTTTCAACTTTAGTATTCATTTCTGAAACATTTTTCTATTGTTTCTAATTCTTTCTTGAGTTCTGTGATCTCAATTCTCAGTCTAGTTCTAATTTATGTTGCTCTTTCATGTTTATATTATTTTATTAATGTCTTTAATTTTTTTAATATAGTAGGTTATGGTTTTGATCTATTTTGGGGACATGTCTTTCTGGCATGCTTTCTTTGCCTGTAGGGATATTATTTTGTACTTTATTCTCTTTTTTCTTATAATAACTTTTCATGGGATTTGATATCTATGCCTCTATTTTTTTTCTTTTTTCTTTTTTTTTATTTTTAGGTGAAATTAGTATTCCTGAGCTTTATAATACAGCCAAGTTAAGGAAAGCTTTTCTATCTTCCCAGAGGTTATGCTTCTGATGTTTTGTACAGTGTTCAGCAATATGATGATGCCTTGCTTTTCTGTAAAATCCTGGTTCTCTTTCTCTCCCCAATTTTGACATGGACATCTTCTTTTATTCATCTCTGTCTTGTACGATTTTGACTTTACTTTATGCATTACTCCTCAGAGTGCGGCCTTGTCCCAGAAGGAAACCTTTGCAGGTCAGTTTTGAGAGTGACTACATGACTCCATGTCCTTCAGGCTTTCTTACTGCCAGTACCTCCATTGACTCTGAACTGGAGAGAGCAAGCCTCCAATTTCAGTTGCTCTTCTGCAGTCAGGCATCTGTGGTTTTCACAGAATCCATGTTGTCTCTTCTGAGGTCTGCTGATCTTTCGTCAGATACTGTTCACATGACTTCTTCCCACACATACAGGACTGTAACCAACTGACTGAATTTGGGGGTTGGTGGGGATGCCTTTTTACCTAGTTTGGTTGTAAATGTCATCTGTAGATATTTGGTTTTGCAATCTATTTGCCCCCTCAGTTGTTTTTGGAGAGATGGAAAATATATACTATTGTCATTGCCATCTTCCCAGAATCCCAGTTATTTAAAATACATATATATGTATTTATATATATATATGCATATGTGTATATATATACACACATATATATATACATATAAATACATATATTTGTATACATATATACATATATATACACATAAATACATATATATGTATTTATATAATTTCCAGAGGGAAAAAATGCACATGATATTTAGCTTTATGCATAGATTTACAAAGTAAATACACATGTGTTATCAGTACCCAGAAAAATAAATACTTTATTAGTTGAGGACTGTTAGCATATATTCCATTTTTTTCCTTAGAAATCTTAATTGTTAACAATCTGAAAACAATAATCTAAGAACAGAACACTGATTGAGGTAATTATGATAGAGTTACATAGTAACTATATGTTTTTATGTTATTACTTTATTAAAATATGTATATATTTGTACTCCTCTCTCCCCAACTATATCACACTTACACACGGAAATACATGTGCTTGAGCTCATACATGATGTCGTAAATTAAATTACTGGTCCCAATTCTTCATCCTTCCATTATTCACATCCTTAGCTAGTAACTTTGCAGTCCATCCTGCGAAAGGTACAAGATACATATCGCTGCATCTTGCCTTTCCACTTAGCTATTTGACTTACTTTGACCAATGAGGATGTTAGTTCATGGCCCACAAGAAAGAATTTAAAATGCACTTTTACACTTACTTATATGTTTGTTCTTACACGCCACCATTCCCATCCTACCTGTCTAGCTAATTTGCTAGGCTCAGGGAAAATGCAAAAGACATGGAACAGAAACACCCCAAGTGACCTCCAGTGTGAAACCAGCCAAACCAGCTGACCTGCGAATTCAGGAGGAGAAAGAACTGCTTAATGTATATTTCAATGAGGATTTGAGATTATCAGTACTGTAACCTTATTATAGGAAATACAATTCACATGTCAATGTGTCGGAGTTCTCAAATACAGTTTATGGTTTTTGCCTGATATGATTGGTTGTTTTTAATAATTACTGAAATATGTGCTGCTCTTTATATTTTTATGGTTTCTTCATAATTGCTTTAGTTGCTTTTCTCTTTTTGATTTAGTTGGATATTATTTAACTAATTTCTTTTTTTTTTCTAATGTGTATATTTAAGGCCATAGATTTCATTTTGAATATTTTTTGGTTGCATATCACATATATACCTTCAGCTTTTATTTTCTTATTTCTAAGAGTCTGTAACTTACAATTTTCCTTAACACGAACATTAGTTAAGGAACTATATGTTTAATTTGCAAGTATTATTTTACCTTTTATTTTTTTATTTTTAAATTTGTGGGGGGAATTTTTTCCTTTAATAAATTCTTCTCTGCATTCGTTCTTTTTCTCATTTTTACTTCAAAAAGAGATATATTTTCAAAATTCTTTGCTCTTTCCTTCCTGGGTGGTTGATAAAATGTTTATCAATGGTCTACTCAAAAGGAAATACTAACTTCAACATTTAAAAATTTCAACACATAGCATTTGGGTATATATAAGCTCAGAGTTCTGAAATTTTTAAATTATTTACATTCTACTAGGGAAAACTTTTATGTACCTATTTTAAATGTGAAATAAAATAGAGTTAATACATTACTATCATCTCCCCAGTTTATACCTTTTGATTCAGTTTTTGTGTGATGATTAAATTTAATCTTTAGCTTCTTCCTTTCCCAATGTGTTCTTGGAGATGAGTACAACCTTGTAACTTCATTTTTCTTTCTTTCATTGAGTAGGCTATTTATTTTATTCTTTCTTTATTATTACAGTAAAGCTTCTTTCTTATGTTTTCAGAGGTGACATAATACACAGCATCAGTGGCAAAGCAGAACTCATACATTTGCTTGATAAAAATAACAAGTATCCAGCTTAATCATGATTTCAATGACACAAGGAATCATAATGCACATCACACAGGCAAAGCAGGAGAAAAACCCTTCAACACGCCCCCAGGTCTTTCTTCCTCCTGTCTCTTGCATTACATGTGTTTTCACTCAGGTTTTCAGATGAGGTTTCTAATTGTTCTGGATGAGCAATTTCTATCATGGGACATCTCCATATTATATACAGATGGTTACATAGGTTAGGGAATATTTTCAGAAGTCATGTCTCAAAAACCCACAGATTTTTAGTATGCAATTATAAATCACTGGAATACTGTGATAAAACATTTCATAGATAAAGAAATATTGGTATGCTTTCTAGTTGGTATTTCCCTAGCATGTTTATAAGGAGATTGGACTGGATGTCATACCTTTTTTTTTTCCAGAGATCTCACTCCAATAGAAAAAGTGAATGAATGGCAGACTATTTGCTTCCCAAGAGACTGTGACTAAAACAGTCAAGTAAAGAACCACTGTTGAACACATTTAATATTCAAAAAAGTCCTTGCCACACTCTGTGTCTAAGATCTTTTGCTTGTATTCATTGACACATTATAAGTTAATGAAGCACATGACTCATGAGAATAGTTTTACTTCAACATCAGGTCCCAGTATTAAGGCACAGTTTGAACATAATAGTTCCAATATACTCTTTGATTGATGAATAAATGAAGAAGAGGGGAATGGCCAGTTGATGTTAAATTGCAGAAAAGGAACAATTTGGAGAGGGTGACTGGGGAAGTTTTATCAAAAGAAATTTTAATTGTTAGAGCTTATCATGATTAGGTTTCTTGGATCTGTTAAAAATAACTTGTGCACTGTTCAAAGTTTGAATGAACAGATTTAAAAGTAATAAAGTTGTTAATTAACTTGGAATTTAATAACTACAAATAATAAAATTTAGAAAATGTATTTTTTTTTATTACACTTGGTAGGAGGTTTGATGTCAGCGGACCATAAAATCAATCAAATTCATCAAGCCAACAAACTAATCGAAACATGCACAAACATATGCACAGAGGCTTTAGATGGAGACAGCCTGTGTTTAAATTCTGACAATGCTACTTCCATGGGTGTGACATTTGACAAGTTATCTAATCATTCTGTGCCCCTATTTCCTCATCTGTAAAGTGGGTATTATAATAGTGCATACATCATGGAAACACTGGGAAAATAAGACTGAATAATACACATGAAACGTGTTTGGGAGCAGTACCCAACACGCAGATAATGCTCAACAAATGTTAGATAGTTATTTTTATAATTTCTTTGGACAATTACAAAGATTACCATAATGTTCTCAATTTTTTAATGTTTCCAATAATATCCTCAAATCACCCTTCCCAAACCAAAAACCTTGTTGTCATTAAGAAAGTGACTTGAGAAAAATAAGCAGTTGAAACATTCAGGACATAATATTTTCTCTACTTAAATGTATTCTATATAATTTACTAATATAGAGTACACTTAGGTGGATAAAATATATTTCTAGCAGCATCCATTACTCTCCTAATATACTGATAGTTGCTCTGATGTACTGAGCACAAGACAGATACTGTAGGTAAGAGGGCAAAAAACCATAAATCGAAAGAAACAGACTATTCTAATAGCTCTCTCATCCTGTGAATACAGAAATAGAACAAAGGTACTCAACTTCTGATGAAGTTTGGTTTATATGTCAGGTGAAAAGCCAATAGAAACATTCAGAAAAATTTGATGGTAATTAATTTTAACACCTCTATTCTTTGTTTTTCTCACCTGATAAATGAGAGCACTGAACATGATCATCTCTCAAGTCCTTACAGTTGTAAATCAGGTCTTGATAATCAAAAGCTACAACTAACTGAAGTCATTGTGTTAGTTTCCCATTGTTGTGAACAATCATCACAGACTTGGTGGCTTAAACAATCCAAATGTATTACCTTACAGGTCTGAAGGTCAATAGTCCTAAAATGTTATCTGGGGGGACTGTGTTCCTTCTTTTTTTTTTTTTTTTTTAATTTTTTTTTTCAACGTTTATTTATTTTTGGGACAGAGAGAGACAGAGCATGAACGGGGGAGGGGCAGAGAGAGAGGGAGACACAGAATCGGAAACAGGCTCCAGGCTCTGAGCCATCAGCCCAGAGCCTGACGCGGGGCTCGAACTCACGGACAGTGAGATCGTGACCTGGCTGAAGTCGGACGCTTTAACCGACTGCGCCACCCAGGCGCCCCGACTGTGTTCCTTCTTAAAGCTCCATGGGGGAATCATTCCCTTGCCTTTTCCAGATTCTAGAGGCAGCCTGAATTCCTGGTTTATGGCCCCTTTCTGCCTTCAAAACCAGCAATGTAGGTAGAATCTTATACATAAACTGAATTATTTTCCTCTGCTTCCCTCTTCCACATTTAAGACCCTTTGTAGATTCACTTGAATAATCCAGGATAACCTCCCTAAGGTAAGATTAGCTGATAAGAAAATTTAATTCCATCTGTTACCTTAATTCCCTTTGCTATGTAATATAACAAATTCACAGGTCCCAGAGATTAGTATACAGACTTCTTTGGGAGTCATTATTCTGGCTACCACACGTTTGGGCATCAGAAATTTTTCCAAAGCAAGATTTTTCAATTACTCATTTTTTTTAAAAATTGGATACATTAACTACTATGATACTTAGTTTTTTTTTTAAGTTTATTTATTTATTTTGAGAGAGACAGAGACAGCACAAATAAGGGACGAGCAGAGATAGAGGGAAACAGAGAATCCTAAGCAGGCTCTGCACTGTCAGACTCAGGGTTTGAACTCAGGAAACTCAGATCACAACCTGAGCTGAAACCAGGAGTGGAACACTTAACCAACTGAGCCACCAATGCTTAACCAACTGAACCAACCAGCTGCCCCTCTGCTGGTTAGTTTCTTAATTTGTAATATAATGATACTAACTTTATCATAGTTTTAGCATTGTGAAAAATAAGTGAAAGTACATTTCTAAAATAGCAAATTGCGAGGCACTCAATGTTCAATACTCAAGTAAGTACTCAAAGAACCTCAGATGGTATAATAATAATAATTAGTAGTAGTAGTATTTTCATTTGTATACTTAGTTTTCAGAGCACAAAAAAAGACAATATGACATCCTGACAAGTACATAAAAAAGAAAACCATGCCCTAATGGTCTTGAAAAATAAATGCATTACAGCATTCATCTTAAAGATGGTGTGAGAAGTAGGGGGACTGTGATGTCCCTTGTCCCTCACACACAGCTATGTTGAGGTCAGAACACTTAGAACACCTATAGAGTGTTCTGTAGAATGATAGGAACATCTCAGACAGCATGGTGGGACAGAGGTGCATGTATATGAATTGGGACAGATAAAATGGCAGGCAGTGTAGGCATGGAAGGGAGCCAACCCCTTCTGTAGAGAGACAAAAGGAAGAGAAAGAGAGGCTGTGGAAGTGTGGTATTGTGTTTGGACAAGATGGACAGAGCAACAAAAAATATGGAGAGAGCTAGTTCCTACTTTGCAAACATCCTTAGGAGGTAAAGATCAACATTTTCAGGGATGTGCAACTTTCTACGGACCAGAGACTCCACTGTGTGTGTGTGTGTGTGTGTGTGTGTGTGTGCGTGCCTTGGGGGGAATGGGGAGGAGAGTCAGACTTGGCTCAGTAGTGATCTTAGGGGCCGACTAGGAGACAACAATCCTTTCGCTCATGTGCTGTGGTAAGAGGGTATATTGTGCTGCCCCCCACCCTCCCTGCAAGGACAAAAGACCCAGAAGGCACCAGCCAGAGTCCCTTTGTTGGCTGGCGGACTGGTGCTATACTAGAACTGGGCAGTGCAAAGCGGGATCCTTTAAGACATTGGGTTTTGAATCCCAGCCAAGCGCCTCTGAGGCACAGGAGACTGTGGAGCAGGACAAGCCGGCTGCTGCACTGCTCTGTGAGGGCAGCCTGAACAGTGTGTTGGATATATCTGGTCCAGGGGGGAGAGGCTGGCGTGTCACCATTTTTCTCCCCATTTGGTGGAGCATCAAGGAACTGGACAGTGGCCCCCAGTGGAGGCAGGACCACTTACACCAAACCCACGCCTCCGGGCCTGGTAACTTCTTATCTACCGAAGTGGAAGTGACACTGACCAACCCAGACTGCCTCTCCTCCAGACCAGTATAGCCACTGGTCCCAGGAACCAACAGAAAACTGTCCTGCAGTTTTGTATGTTAGTCTGTCTTTTATATTATTATTATTATTATTATTATTATTATTATTATTATTTTCTCTTTTCTTTCCTTCTCTCTTCTCTGTTCTCTTATTCTTTTTTTTTAATTTTTTTTTCAATGTTTATTTATTTTTGGGACAGAGAGACAGAGCATGAACGGGGGAGGGGCAGAGAGAGAGGGAGACACAGAATCGGAAACAGGCTCCAGGCTCTGAGCCATCAGCCCAGAGCCTGACGCGGGGCTCGAACTCACGGACCGCGAGATCGTGACCTGGCTGAAGTCGGACGCTTTAACCGACTGCGCCACCCAGGCGCCCCTGTTCTCTTATTCTTAATACCCTGGTTTTTTCCTTCTCTTTAGACTCAGGCTCACAGTTTCTGATTTGATTTTTGGTCAATTTTTGCCATATATATAAATATATTTTTCATATATATATATTTCATCTATATAATTATTATATAGTTACATATACATTTTACAATAAATATAATTCCTATTATATATAATAACTCATATATACAATTCTTATTATATGTGTACAGTATATATATATATATATATATATACATATTCTATGTGTATAGAATATATATTTATATACACATATATATTTTTTTTTCTTTCTCTGTTCTGGTTGTTTGTTTAATCAGAATTTTTACTCTATTCTTTGTACAACTTTTTGGTGTCTTCTTTATTTTTCTCTCTCTGTTTTTCTGGATTCAGCGTTATAGTTTCTTTGATTCTCTGCCTGGTCATTTTTGTTTTGTTTTGTTTTGCTTCCCCTTTCATTTTTAATTTGTATGGGATAAGGTTTCCCCTCTTTTTTTTTAAATTTTCCCAGGGTTACTTCAACAATTCAAAGCACACCTGGTAGAAGGTCTAAACAACTGACTACTATAAGCAGCAGGATAGAACAGCCAAAGACTCAACAACAGAGTGCACGTAAACACACCAAAAACACTTCGTCAAGTGCTAGGCCCTGGACAGTGCATGACATCTTTTTGAATATAGTAGTACTCACAGGTGCAGGAGACATAAGCTATTAAAACAGGTAAAAGACAGAAACATAGCCAAAATGATGAAACAGAAGAATTCTCCTCAAAAGATTTTAGGAAGAAATGACAGCCAGAGAATTGCTCAAAACATACATAAACAATATATCTGAACAAAAATTTAGAATAGTCATAAGACTAATAGCTGGGCTTGAAAAAAGCAAAGAAGACAGCAAAGAATCTATTGCTGCAGAGATCACAGACCTAAGAAATAGTCATGATGAATTAAGAAATGTTGTAAATGAGATGCAATAAACTGCACAAAGTGACGGCAAGGATGGAAGAAGCAGAGGAAATAATAAGTGAAATACAAGTTAAAATTATGGAAAATGATGAAGCTGAAAAAAAGAGTGGAAAGAAATTACTAAACCATGAGGGAAGAATTAGAAACCTAAGTGATTCAATGAAACAAAATATCCATATCACAGGAGTTCTGAAAGAAGAGAGAAAGAGAAAGAAGTTTTATTTGAACAAATTATAGCTGAGAACTTCCCTAATCTGGGGGAGGAAACAGATATCCAATTCCAGGAGGTACAGAGAAATACCTTCAAAATTAACAATAATAGGTCAACACCATGATATACCATAGTGAAACTGGCAAAATACAAATATAAAGTGAGTATTCTGAAGCCAGCTAGGGACAAATGTGTAGCCACATAATGATGGTAGCAGACCTGTCCACTGAACTTGGCAGACCAGAAGGGGAGGGCAGAAAATATTCAATGTGCTGAATATTAAAAATATGCAACCAGGAATCCTTTATCCAGCAAGACTGTCATTCAGAATAGAAGGAGAGATAAAGGCTCTCCCAGACAAACAAAAACTAAAGGAGTTCATGACCACTAAACTAGCCCTACAGGAGATCCTAAGGGGCACTCTATGAGTGGAAAGCAGCAAAGACTAACTAAAAAGGACCAGAGATATCACCATAAGCATGAAACCTATAGATAACACAATGATGCTAAATTGGTATCTTTCAATAATAACTCTGAATGTAAATGGACTAAATGCCCCAATCAAAAGACATAGGTTATCAGAATGGATAAAAAACAAAACAGAACAAAAAACAAACAAACAAACAAAAAGAAACCCACAAGATCATTCTATATGCTGCCTACAAGAGTCTCATTTTAGACCTGAAAACACCTGCAGATTGAAATTGGCGGGATGGAGAACCATCTATCATGTTTCTGGATGTGAAAAGAAAGCCAGAGTATCCATACTTATACTAGACAAACTAGATTTCAAAACAAAGACTATAACAAGAGATGAAGAGTATTATGTAATAATTAAGGGGTTTATCCATCAAGAAGAGCTAACAATTGTAAATATTTATGCGCCCATGGGAAACGCCCAAATATGTATCAGTTAATCACAAACATAAATAAATGTATAGATATGTATACATATATAATGTATAGATAATAATATCATGATTGTAAGGGACTTTAATACTCCACATACAACAATGGACAGATCATTTAGGTACAAAATCAATAAAGAAACAATGCCTCTGAATGACATATTGGACCAAATTGGACCAGATGGACTTAACAGATATATTTGAGCTTTTCATCCAAAAGCAGCAGAATACACATTCTTCTTGAGTGCACATGGAACATTCCCCAGAATAGATTACATACCGGGTCATAAAACACCCTTCAACAAATATAAATGGATGGGCATCATACCATGCATATTTTTCAGATCACAACACTATGAAATTTGAAGTCAACCACAGGAAAATTTTGGAAAACCCCCAAATGCATGGAGGTTAAAGAACATTGTACTAAAGAATGAATGAGTCAACCAGAAAGTTAAAGAAGAAATTAATAAATATATGGAAGAAAATGAAAATGAAAACATGACAGTTCAAAACCTTTGGGATGCTGCCAAGGCAGTTCTAAGAGGAAAATACATTGGAATCCAGACCTCTCTCAACGTTTATTTATTTTTGGGACAGAGAGAGACAGAGCATGAACGGGGGAGGGGCAGAGAGAGAGGGAGACACAGAATCGGAAACAGGCTCCAGGCTCTGAGCCATCAGCCCAGAGCCCGACGCGGGGCTCGAACTCCCGGACCGCGAGATCGTGACCTGGCTGAAGTCGGACGCTCAACCGACTGCGCCACCCTGGCGCCCCCAGACCTCTCTCTAGAAGCAAGAAAGGTCCTAAATATAGAACCTAAGTTTACACCTATATGAACTAGAAAGATAGCAGCAGAGAAAGCCCAAAGCCAGCAGAAGAGAAATAATAAAGATTAGAGCAGAAGTAAACAATATAAAATCCAAAATCCAAAAACAAAAAACAAAAAACAAAACAGTAGAGCAGAGCAATGGATATAAGAGCTTGTTTTTGAAAGAATAAATAAAATTGATAAACTCCTAGCCAGACTTCTCAAAAAGACAGATGAACCAAGTAGATAAAATGAATGAAAGAGGAGAGATCACAACCAACACCCCAGAAATACAAACAATTAGTAGGGAATACTATGAAAAATTTTATGCCAACAAACTGGACAATCTGGAAGAAATGGGAAAATTCCTAGACACCCACACACTACCAAAACTCAAAGGGAAGAGAGAGAAATTTGAAAAGACCCATAATCACCAAAAAATTGAATTGGTTCTCAAAAATTTCACAACAAATAAGAAGCCTGGGCCAGATGGCTTCCCAGAGGAATTTTACCAGACATTTAAAGCACAGTTCATACCTATTCTTCACAAGATGTTCCAAAAGATAGAAATGGAAAGAAACCTTCCGGACTCATTTGATGAAACCAGCATTACCTTGACTCCCAAAACAGACAGAGACCTGACTAAAAAGGAGAATTACTGGTAAATATCCTTGATAAACATGGATAAAAAAATTCTCAACAAGATACTAGTAAATTGAATTCAATAGTATATTAAAAGAATTATTCACCATGATCAAGTAGGATTCATTCCTGAGCTGAAGGGCTGGTTCAATATTTGCAAATCAATCAATGTGATACATCACATTAATAGAAGAAATTATAAGTACCATATTATACTGTCAATAGATGCAGAAAAAGCATTTGACAAAATACAGTATCCTTTCTTAATAAAAGCCTCAAGAAAGTCAGTATAGAAGGAACATACCTTAACATTGTAAAAGCCACATATGAAAGGCCCACAGCTAATATCATCCTCAATGGAGAAAAACTGAGAGCTTTCCCCCTGAGATCAGGAACACAACAAGGATGTCTACTCTTACCTGTTGTTTAACGTAGTGTTGGAAGTCCTAGCCTCAGCAATCAGACAACACAAAGAAATAAAAGGCATCCAAACTGGCAAAGAGGAAGTCGAACTTTCACTTTTCACACATGACATGATACTCTGCATGGAAAACCCAAAGACTCTAACCCAAAAACTGCTAGAACTGATCCATGAATTCAGCAAAGTCACAGGATATAAAATAAATGTACAGAAATTGGTTGCATTTCTATACGCCAATAATGAAGCAACAGAAAGAGATATCAAGGAATCGATCCCATTTACAATTGCACAAAAAGCCATAAATTAACCCAGGAAAAAACTTAACCAAAAGATTTGTATGATGAAAACTATAGAAAACTCATGAAAGAAATTGAAGACACAAAAAAATGGAAAAATATTCCATGATCATGGAATGAAAAAATATTGTTAAAATGTCAATACTACCCAAAGCAATCTATACATTCAATGCAATCCCAATCAAAATAGCACCAGCATTCTTCACAGAGCTAGAACAAACAATCCTAAAATTTGTATGGAACCACAAAAGACACCGAGTAGCCGCAGTAATGTTGGAAAAAAAAAGGCAAAGCAAGAGGCATCACAATCCTGGACTTCAGCCTGTATTACAAAGCTGTAATCATCAAGACAGTATGGTATTTACACTAAACAGACACACAGACCAATGGAATAGAATAGAGAACCCAGAAATCGACCTACAAATATATGGCCAACTAATCGTCAAAAAAGCAGGAAAGATGTTCCAATGGATAAAAGACAGTCTCTTTAGCAATGGTGCTGGGAGAACTGGACAACAACATGCAGAAGAATGAAACTTCTTTTTTATTTTTTTTTATTTTTTTTTAATTTGTTTAACGTTTATTAATCTTTGAGAGACAGAGAGAGACAGAGCATGAGCAGGGAAGGGGCATAGAGAGGGAGACACAGAATCGGAAGCAGGCTCCAGGCTCTGAGCTGTCAGCACAGAGCCTGATGTGGGGCTTGAACTCACAAACTGCGAGATCATGACCTGAGCCGAAGTCGGTCGCTTAACCGACTGAGCCACCCAGGCGTCCCAAACTGGACCACTTTCTTACACCATATACAAAAATAAACTCAAAATGGATGGAAGACCTAAATGTGAGACAGGAAACCATCACAATCCTAGAGGAGAAAACATGCATCAAACTCTTTTACCCTCACCACAGCAACTTTTTACTTGACATGTCTCCAAGCAAGGGAAACAAAAGCAAAAATGAACTGTTCAGACCTCATCAAGATAAACTGCTGGAATGGGAGAAGATATTTGCAAACGACATATCAGATGAAGGGTTAGTACCCAAAATCTATAATGAACTTACCAAACCCAACACCCAAAAAATAATCCAGTGAAGAAATTGGCAGAAAACAAGAATAGACAGTTTTCCAAAGAAGACATCCAGATGGCAAACACACATGAAAAAAATCTCAACATTGCTCCTCATCAGGGAAATACAAATTAAAACCACACTAGATACCTCACGCCCATCAGAATGGTTAAAATTAACAACTCAGGAAACAACAGATGTTGGTGAGGATGTGGAGAAAAGGGAACCCTCTTGCAATGTTGGTGGGAATGCAAACTGGTGCAGCCACTCTGGAAAACAGTGTGGAGGTTCTTCAAAAAATTAAAAATAGAATTACCCTACAACCCAGCAATAGCAGTACTGGTAACTTATTTGAAGGATACAGGAGTGCTGATTCATAGGGGCACATATACACCAATGTTTATAGCAGCAGTTTCAAAAGTAGCCAAATTATGGAAAGAGCCCAAACATCCATCCACTGATGAATAGATAAAGAAGATGAGGTTTATATCTACACAATGGAATGCTACTTGGCGATGAAAGAGAATGAAATCTTGCCCTTTGCAACAATGTGGATGGAACTGGAGGGAGTTATACTAAGTGAAATAAGTCAGAGAAAGACAGGTATCATATGATTTCATTAATATGTGGAATTTGAGAAACTTATCAGAAGACCATAGGAGAAAGGAAGGAAAAATAAGTTACAGAGAGGGAAGCAAACCATAAGTGACTTTTAAATATAGAGAACAACCTGAGGATTGATAGATGTGGGGAGTTGGGCAAGTGGTGAAGGTGGGTGATGGGCATTGAGGAGGGCACTTGTTGGAATGAGCACTGGGCATTGTATATAAATGATGAATCTTGGGAATCTATTCCTGAAGCCAAGACTACATGGTATGTTAGTTAACTTGATAATAAATTTTAAAAAAAGGGAAAAGAAGTCCATTACATACTGTCTAGAGATATTGTATGCAAAACAGATGCCCTTTATGCCCTTTGCATTATCTACTCTAGTAGTAATCTTTTGTTTATTAGTAAATGTTGAATATACTCTCAAAATTTGGTTTACAAATAGATCTGAAAGATGTTTTGTGTCAATTAAAAATTACATTTCAATTTGAATACATTCCTATTATATAGATATGATCTGAAAGTTAACTGTAGTTATAAAAACTAAAGAGGACCAAGAATTATGGGGAAGTGTTAATTTCAGTATTCTAGACTTAACAGAAAAGGTGGGTGTAAGAAAATGATTTGAAAGAGTGCATTAGCAGATGCTGATTAAGATGCCATTTTTAGTAGAGGGTGAAGCCTGGAAGTGTAAGGAGTGGGAGAGAAAGACAAAACTACTTGTCAGGATGGACACCGGCTGGCATTCAAGGTCTGTGTGTGGGATGAACTTGGCCTAGTAATGTAGGCAGTTCACAGCCAGCAGATTAATGCAAGTTTAGAACCCTGGGCTATAATTTTATAAGATATTTTCAGACTAAAAGGGAGATTTTAAAATGAGTTGACATGATTAAGGTCCTGAAACAGTAAAGAGATTTAAGTAGTAGAGATTTCAAAGTGCTGAAAGAAGGACCAGAGACATTTTGCTGAGCCAAACAATGACATTCTGAAAGAGAATAAAATAAAGTCATAATTCACTTTTGCAATCTCACTGCAAAAAGTGTTAGCAAAAAACTTGAGGATCCTGTGCTGGGAAAAAAGAAAACTTAAATCATTTTCATGACCTGAAAAACTTTTTAATAGAGAAAAAAGAAGAGAAAGTATAGTAAAAGTATAGATAGCAAATGAAAAGTTTTTGTAAGAGTTTAGAACGACAATTTTTTTAGAGAAAAACTTCTGAATATTTGTTAAAGTAAGCAAAAATAATTCATAATTAAAATAAGAGTCAAGGTTCATTGAATGGTCAGTGTATATATGTATTATGCACTGTACCTTAAACATATATGCATTCACTGTGTTCTTAATACAGCCTCTCAGATCTTGTCATCTGTATTTTAAAAGTGAGGAAACAAAGACAGAAATGCAAAGTAATTTCCTCACAAATGCAGTTAAAATTAGCAACGGCAAAATTAGCAAAGCTGATCAGACAAGTTTGAATCCATTCTTTAACTAATTGCCTTTATTCTTAAAAAGTGGATGTCTTGGCATAGAAGAGATACTCATAAGCAAACATAATTTCATAAAGTATTATGACGTAATAGCTTTGCTAAACATTTAAATATACCCTCTTATCTAATTTTATAGTTACTCAGTGAATCAACTATGATTTCCTCAACTTCCAATGTCAGAAAATTGTACATGCACCAGAACAGAAAACCCCTGCACCGATACCCTAAGGCCAAGACAATTTCACGGGGAGGTTGACATTCCATAATTGGACCCACGCAGAAGTACAGTATGATAAACTTTATAGAGGGAAAGCCAAAATACTGAGGTACAGAGCAACAGAAAATACCTAAGATTACAGAGTCAGCAAAATTTTCTGTAGGGAAATAATATTTTTGCTGAGACTTGAAAGATACATAGGAAATTACAGGCAAGGAGAGCAGAAAAGGGCTTGTTGATTTGGATGAAGTAAAAGAACAAGTGGCTAGAGGGCAATGAGAACGTGGAGAAAGATGAGTAGTTGAGTAAGAACTAAATAATTAGGACAACTTGACAAATGAAGGGATTTGGATTTTATTGTAAACTCAATGGTAAGTAAAGAGAAGCATTGCAGGTCTCATCTGCGATCTGTTCAATTTAATCTTTTCACTATAGGAGGAGACTTTGGTAGTAGTCCTTGAAGATGAAAAATGGATGGGTTTGTTAGGTTGAGGAAAGTTGGTAAGAGAGAAATGAGCAGATTTCGAGGCAAGGTGGACATATGATTGATTGTGCACTGGCTGTAATAAGTAATTAAATATGAAGAATGAGCTTCAAGATTCTGGTTCATATATTTGTACTGACTTTCAGTCTTGGACATACATTGAACATATAAACCTGAAAATCACAGGAGAGGTAAGAGTCAAATATAGAATTAGGGAATTTTCTGCAGAGGAATTAAAGCCCTAGGAAAGAATGAGGTCATTTACATAGAGAAGGTAGAACGAGAAATAAAGACCTGGACTGAGCACTGACATAGTCTAAAAATAAGATGTCAGTTAAAAAGGAATAAAGGGAAAACGAGACTGAAAAGGAAAAATCCAAGGTATAGGAAGAATATAAGAAGAATGTGGTATCAGAAGAGAAATATAATTTTATGGTGGAGGGAAGAATTGACATCTCTAATGATGAATCAGATCCAGCAGGCAAAAAAAAAAAAAAAAAAGGAATCATAATGACATTTATTGCATTTCTGAAGTTAGATCACAGTGGTGGCCATAGCAAAAACAATTTGGGAAAGAAGAAATAGGAACAAAAACCATATTGTAGGGGGTTGAAGAATGGATTTGAAGTGTAATTTTGTGATAATACATATAGTCTATTGTTCTGATTAATCTGACTATAAAAGCAGCAAAGATATGGTTTGATAAAAGATGTGAAAAACAAGAGAACATTTTAATTCATTTGTTTGCTTTTATTACATTGGGGAGGAAAGGATAAATAGCAGACTTGTAACTTCTTCCTCCTCATACCAGAGCTGGAGGAAGACTGGAAAAGCAGTGTGTTAATCCAAAAGGAATCTCAATGAAGGAGAAAGAAACAATTAGAAATCTTGTGCTTGAAGGAGTCAGGCTTCTCCAAAAATGAAAACTTAATCTGTGCTCCTGTCTCCTTTGTATCCTGTGAATCTTAGCGCATTAGGTAAGACCCGGGGTTTCTGTAAGCATTCCTCAACCATTCAGCCTCTGTGTTAACACATAAATGGTAATTAAGGGCCAGAGAAGTTAATAATGGGATTTAAGGTAGAGTAGGTCATAGTGTGTTTGGAATAATATTGAAATCTAAGATTTTCTAATCCAAAGCAATCCATTTTAACAAATATTCTGTAGTTTTTTCTGATAGCCCAGAATGAATGAATGAATGAATGAATGAATGAATGAAGAGTATGGCCTAATAACGACATATTTATTCACTTGAATATTTAGGTAGCCCACTTAGAAAAGGATTTGTGAGGAGTTACATTTATTTCTTACATTTTTTAAATGTTTATTTTTTTTTTGAGAGAGAGAGATAGAGACAGACAGAGAGGGAGCAGAGGAGGGGAAGAGAGAGAGACATGTAATCCTAAGTAGGCTTCAGGCTCCAGGCTGTCAGCACAGAGCCCAACAGGGAACTGGAACTCACCAACTGTCAGATCACGACCTGAGTCGAAGCCTGACGCTTAGCCAGCTGTGCCATCTAGGTGCCCGGAGGAGGTACATTTTAAATAAATATCCAAAATATGAAAGACAGAGCATATTACCCAAAATATAAATGAAATTGGAATTAGATAAAATAATATAAACTTTTATCAACTGAAAAATATTTTGGACTAGGAATTTTGATCACATGGTATTTTAGCTTAGTTAGAAAAACAAAAATGAAAAATGACTGTATTTCAGATACCTGACTCAGTACATATTACCAAAAGTGTTAACTTGGAAAAAAAAAAAAGAGTGGTATATCCTGAACTTGAATAATTTGAAATAAATCCATATTCTGAACAGGAGAAGAGGGTCTAGACAATACACAAATCAAACTTTGTTGCATTTCTCATACAACTGATAAGGATCTATATACATTATAAATACCTGATATCTGCTTGTCAAATATAAGACTCCAAGTGAAAAACAAAAATGATAAAAGATGTGAAAGACAAATTGGAGTTCGAAGGTTATGTTATAAACCCTCTTAATTGATTGAAGAAATTAAAAGTTATTTGAATAAATATAATCATAATTATTATCTGTTGTTAGAATATGTCTTAAATCTGCATGACTAAATAGATCAATGAAAAAAATCTGGCAACAATTGAGGGAAAATTACTAAGTTACACAGAATAAATGTTGAATTTGATATAAAGATACAAGTAATTATTACATTAAAACTAATATATGCTTAATGACCACTAATTTTCAAAAACAGGTAGAAAAATGTAATTTAACTGTATCTTGTTGACTTAAGTAGAGTGTGCTGTTACTATCTAACTTATACAGACATGAACACCAACTGTAATTCAAATATGAATCCATGCACAGATTATATCGAGAAATAACAGTTTTCATCACAAATTTCTTATTGAACTGAAGTGAGATAAGTATATCACTGGTGATGAATTTAAAACATAATAATTTGCTAACTTTTAGAGCTTAAAATAACATTATGTCATTTTGTGAATTCATATGAATAAAAATATCAAAAATGAAAGAGCTGCATAAATGTGTGGAAAATATAAAATAATTATTTATTTTATTAAAATGATGAGGTATTGGGTCACCTGGGTGGCTGAGTCTGTTAAGGGTCTGACTCTTGATTTTTTGGCTCAGGTCATGATCTCACAGTTCATGAGATGGAGCTCCATGTAAGGTTTCGTGCTGACAGCAGGGAGCCAGCTTGGGATTCTCTCTCTCTCTCTTTCTCTCTCTCTCTCTGCCCCTTCCCTGCTCTCTTTCTCTCTCAAAATAAATAAATAAGCTTAAAAAAATGATGAGGCACTGATTAGTAAGAGCTGATGGAATTCCTGGAGAAAGATATGGAGATGGAGAAAAGTAAGGGTAAGGAAGTCTTAGAGTAAATTCCTGAATGTTTGAATATTTTGTGAAATTATCTTCTTCCTAAACTGCACCAAGCAGTGATTAAGAAATGTGACACTGATATCCTTGGAGTAAGGAAGAGCTTTCTCTCCTCAAAGGAGGGAACAGCAATACAATCATAAAGTCTACCATAGTGCCTTTGTTCATAATGGGTACTTTGTCATTTTTGTTTTTGTCTGGTTACCTCAATTATTTTATTTTTCAGCTAGTTCATTAATTCTACATAAACGTGGGTTTAAATTGTTATAAATTAAAAATAATTAGAACCTCTCTTAAAGTGTTAATAAATAGAATTTATCATATTGTTATAATCATCTATGGTACTTTATCAATGTCTTGATTTTTTTATATTAGTGTACTTCTTCATAATATATATTTGAAACAAAGCTATCATTTTTTTTGTTGTTGTTGTTTTTCACAACCTTTTTATTCTTCTTTCCTCACACTTAGGAAATCTGATTACCAATTTTTACTACCAATGAAAAATAACTGATTTGATTTGTGTATAAGTACTTTATGTCAAATAAAATGCATGTATACAGTATCAGCTGTCATCTTAATCCTTTTTAAAAACATGATACTCTCAGAAAAAAAAACTATTAAAAACACCCTCTCAAACTTATTTTAACTAATGAGGTATAAAAGAATAAACGATTATTCCTTTCCTTCATTTTTATTTTTATATTACATAAAAGTTATCATAGACACATTTACTTTCCACTCAATTTTTAGTTGACACATAATTCTTATTTTAAGTCAGTGCATCCAAACCCAATACTTCAAAAACCATGACTGCAAATTAGCTTTGCCTCAGAAGCCACACGATGAGAATCAACAAAACAGAACACCAGGGTATCAAGGTAAATGCTTTCCAAAAAGCTGAATAAGGGAGAACAGAACAGAAGGTGGGCTTAAGAAATGTTTCAAGAGCTTACAAGATCCCTTTGGGGGCAATGAGATGTAGTCATAGGCAGAAGAAACCTACAAAACATCACAGTGTGCAAACAATTAGAGACAGATTCTGTGCAAAGAGAAGCAAGGTGTTATCCATAAGGCCACAGAGCTGTAGATAATGGGATTCCCACCAGGAATGGCTAAGGCAAAACACCACAGAGTCATGTAATAGCACTTTCAGATACATACACATCCTTTCGGAAAATAATACTATTAGCTAACATTTTCAGCTAACAGGCTCAAAAATCACATAAAAATATAAGGTTCTGAAGCAAAAGCTCAAATTTAGTAGGTGAGCAAAAAACTCACCTACTTTCTAATGATTTATAATTAGCTGTTGAGAAATGAAGGCTACACATTTACTGATTACGACTTATGTCCACTCTATGTAAAACAACTCAGAGTTCCTATTCTTGGATTATGTTTCCAATGCATTAACAGTAAATCATACTTACAGACTTTAAATATTTTTGCACACAATCCACTAAAATATGTATTTTGAGGCTCTGATTTCACTCAAAAAAATACATGCATTCTTTTTATCTATAGGAATAATTGGAAGCAATGTGAACTCAAATGACTATGCATAATATTCTGTAATGCAAAGATGGACAAAAAGTTAACTTTGAAAAATGAAATGACCAACATATAATATCAAAACATTGTAATGCAAACCCTAGATCAATATGGCCAATAAAGAAATGGTAGAAACAAACACTAGGTAGACAGCCTGTCACATAGAGCTTAAATTCCAACAAACTCCTTTTTAATAGCAAATAATAAAGTTATTTTTGTAGAATTCTAGTTATCCAAATGTATCTCAATAATCAATTATTTAGCTTGTCATCTTATATAATGAGTATGATAGTGATAATTATTCAAAATTCAATTTTTAGAATGCATATGTTCCTATTACTGCTGAAAGTTGATTATATTATCTGATTCTAAGTATTTCTAAATATTTGATCACGTATTTCACAAAACTCAAGTACACATTTTAATTATACTACAATGATATATGTATTAGTATGAAATCTTCCTGATACACACATAAACTAAAACCCAAATACATAATTTTTTGAAAAGCACTTAAATAATTACTTTGATAAAATTATGTAAAGGACTGCTGTCCCTACTTCCTATCATTACTTATGTCTATGTAGAAGCGAATCACAACAGTTTTAATGAATACAACTGTATAGTCACTTATCCATACTTCTAAAAACAGTGACTCCCCAAAGCACTGAAACATAGTTTTTAATCTTCAGCTTAACCTAACCCAGTATGTGTCCCAATTCATGATTATTTAATACTTCATGTTAATAGTATGAATTTAGCTGCCAGGATGCTTACACTCTTGTTTTTACTCCTATTTAACTAGTCACTCCTTCCCTGTTTTCTTTACTTGTTTTTGTTGTTGCGTTTTGTTTTGTTTTCCTTTCCTTTCTTTCCTTTTTCTCCTTTTACCACTGGAATGTACCAGGGCTCAATCTTTGGTCCTCGGTCCCTTTCATCCACACTCACTTTTTGCTGGTGTCTTTTATTCTCATGCTTCATATTCTGGCTTTATGACAAATGATTCTCAAACTCATTTCTCTAGACCAGATGGATCTCCCTCAAAATTAGATTTTATAGCTCCATTTGTAGTCATGTCTACTTTGACTTTCTTACCTGTTCTAATTTTTTTTCGAAGCGTTTATCACCTATTCTTATAAAACAATTTATTCATTTATGTATGTATTAGTTTTTGTGTGCCAGCCACAGTGATTCCAAGTTGCATTAGGTAAGGAATCATTGTTTTGTTCACTGATAAGTATCAAAAGCCAAGAAGGGTGCCTAACACATCTTGAATGCTTAATAAATATGTGTTAAATGCATAAAAAATAAATGATTGAATATAATTGCTATATATTCTTTTCCATTCATTCAAAACATATTTATTAAGGAGCCACTATAAACTGGACATCATATTACACTTTGGAGATACAGTCATAAACAATATCAACCTGTACTATGGAGATTGTTTCTTAATGGTTCAAACAGACATTAATCAAATGATCACACCAATCAGTACAAAGGTACAATGTATAATTTTTAAGTAGAGGTATACAGTGCTTTAAAAATATGGGGAACATTTGTTAAGGCAAATGGGGACCAATCTATGTACAGGCATACTTTGTTTATTGCACTTCACTTTATTGCACTTCGCAGATACTGTGTTTTTTACAAACTGAAGGGTTGTGGAAACCTGCTTGAATCAAGTCTATGGGCACCATTTTTCCAACTACATTTCCTCATTTCATGGCTCTGTGTCACTTTTTGTTACATCTCACAATATTTCAAAATTTTCATTATTTTGATATTTGAAATATTATTTCAAACTATTTCATTACATTTTTTAGGTGATCTGTGATAAATGATTTTTAATGCGATCATTGTAAATATTTTAGGGTGCCATGAATTACATACATACAAGATGGTGAAATGAATTGATAGATGTTATGTGTGTTCTGACTGTTCCACCAACTGGCTATTCCCCTGTCTCTTTCCCTATTCTCAAGCATACTTATTCCTTAAGATACAACAATATTGAAATTAGGTCAATTAACAACCCTAATCCTAATAGGCCTTGAAGTGTTCAGGTGAAAGGAAAAGTCACACATCTCTCACTTTAACCAAAAACTAAAAATGATTAAGCTTAGGGGCACTTGGGTGGCTCAGTCAGTTGGGCATCTGACTTCGGCTCAGGTCATATATCTCATAGTTCCTGGGTTCTGGCCCTGCATTGGGCTCCGTGCTGACAGCTTAGAGCCTGGATCCTGCTTCGGATTCTGTGTCTCCCTCTCTCTGCCCCTCCCCAATCAGATTCTGTATGTCTGTCTGTCTCTCTCTCAAAAATAAATAAGAATAAAAATAAATGATTAAGCTTAGTGAGAAAGTTATGCCGAAAGATAAGATAAGCTGAAAGCTAGGTCTCTTACACCTAACAGTTTATGAATGTAAAGAAAAAGGTTTTGATGGAAAGTAAAACTGATAGTCCAGTGAACACATGAATGATAAGAAACTGAAACAGCGTTATTGCTGATGTGGAGAAAGTTTTAGGGGCCTTGATGGAAGGTCAAACCAGTCACAATTTTCCCTTAGGCCAAAGCTTGATCCAGATCAAGGCCCTAATTCTCTTCAATCCTAGGAAGCTGAGAAAGGTGAGGAAGCTGCAAAAGAAAAGCTTGAACATAGCAGAGGTTGGTTCATGAGGTTTAAGGAAAGATGTCTCTGTAACACAGAAGTGCAATGTGAAGCAGCAAATGCTGATGTAGAAGCTGCAGCAAGTTTTCCAGAAGACCTAGCTCAGAAGATTAATGAAGGTGGTTACACTAACCAACAGATTTTCAATGCACACAAAATAACCTTATATTGGAAGAAGATGCCATCTAGGACATTCATAGCTAGAGAGGACAAGTCAATGCCTGGCTTCAAAGTTTCAAAGGAGAAGCTAATTCTGTCATTAGGGGCCAATGCAGGTGGTGACTTTAAGTTCAAGCCAATATTCATTTGCCATTCTACAAATTCTAGGGCCCTTAAGAATTATGAGAAATATGCTTTACCTGTGCTCTACAAATGGAATAAAAAGACCTGAGCAACAGCACATCTATTTACAGCGTTTACTGAATATTTTAAGTCCACCATTAAGATAAACTGCTCAGAAAAAAAGGAGTCGTTTAAAAATATGACTGCTTGACAATGTATCTGGTCATCCGAGAGCTCTGATGGAGATGGACAATAATACTGATATTTTCATGCTTGCTAACACAATATCCATTCCATAGTCCATGGATCAGGAAGTCATTTTGATTCTTAAGTCTTATTATTTAAGAAATACATTTGGTAAGGCTATGGCTGTTGTAGATAGTAATTCTTCTGATGAACCTAGGAAAAATAAATGAAAAATCTTCTGGAAAGCACTCTCCAAGGTAGATATCATTAAAACATTCATGATTCTTCATTTATGAATCAAGATATTAACATGAACAGGAATCTGCAAGAAGTTGACTCCAACACTCATGAATGATTTTGAGGGGTTCAAGATTCAGTGGAAAAAATAATGAAGATTTGATGGAAACAGCAAGAGAACTAGAAGTAGAAGTGGATGCTGAAGATAGGACTGAGTTGCTCATCAGAAAATTTTAATGGAAGAGGAGAAGTTCCTTATTATGGATGAGCTAAGAAGTGGTTTCTTGAGGTGGAGTGTACTCCTAGTAAAGATGCTGTGAAGACTGTTGAAAAGACAACAAAGTACAGTAAAATCAGTTTGTGAGCATAATTTGTTCTAGGAACATGCTTGTAATCCAAAGCACTTTTATATCAAAGTGAATTTCAAGAACCATTGGCTCAGTTGTGATCATGTGACATTTCGCTTCACATACTACTCATATTGCAAGACATTGCTCGTTTATCAAGTTAAAATTTATAAGAAATGTTTACTCATCTTGAGGAACACTCACAGAACACGTTACTCACAATCCAAGTTTTTACAGTATTCAAATATTATATATACTTAGCTGATAAAACAGTGGCAAGGTTTGGAAGGATTGACTCCAATTTGGAGAAAAAGATCTGCTGTGGATAAAATGCTATCAAACAACATTGTATGCTACAGAAAAAAAATGTTACTGAAAGAGAGTTAACCAAAGTAGAATTAAGAAATTGCCACAGACACCCCAACCTTCAGCAACCACCACTCTGATCAATCAGCAGCCATCAACATTGAGGCAAGACTCTCCAACAGCAAAAAGATTATATCTTGCTGAAAGCTCACTCGGATTATAGTTAGCATTCTTTAGCAAGGAAGTATTTTTAAATTAGGGTATACACATTGGTGTTTTAGACATAATGTTATCGTAGTTCAATACACTACAGTATGGTATAAACATAACATATAGCATTGGGAAAACAAAAAATTAATTTGGATCACTTTTTTCTTTTTTTGTGATATTTGCTTTATTGTGGTGGTCTGAAACCAAACCTGCAATATCTCTGAGGTGCACCTGCACAAAATAAAGTATTTCAGAATGTAACTCATTTCACATTATGTTCATGTAATGATTTTAAAATTAAGAAAGAGATGTAAACAAGGTTTCAGAATTTGCTATTTCCTGATGTGGATTCTGAGGCCAACTGAAATACCTCTGTCATTTATTAAATACATAACTTTACACACCTTGTGAATTTTATAGCTGTATAATTTTATAAACATAAAACACATATGTATATATATCACACATAACACGGCCACTTTCTCTCTTTCATTCTTTTTTCTCTTCTCCAAACAACAATATATATACACACTATTAACATGAATTAACATTTAATGAAGGTTTAGTTTCCATGATGTAGCCCTCTATGATTTTTAAAAATATTATCTTGGGGCGCCTGGGTGGCTCAGTCGGTTAAGCATCCGACTTCGGCTCAGGTCACGATCTCACGGTCCGTGAGTTCGAGCCCCGCGTTAGGCTCTGGGCTGATGGCTCAGAGACTGGAGCCTGCTTCCGATTCTGTGTCTCCCTCTCTCTCTCTGCCCCTCCCCTGTTCATGCTCTGTCTCTCTCTGTCTCAAAAATAAATAAACGTTAAAAAAATTAAAAAAAATATATTATCTTAATTGGTTTTCATACTAATCCTCTGATTTGGGTACTACAATAATACTTGAGTTTCTAAATGAGAAAACTAAGGCTCAGAGAAGTTAAGTAGTATGACTGCCAAAAATTACATAGCTAATAAATAAAACAACATTTCAATGGACTTCAGAGTCCAGCATTATATGTATCTATTGTCATTTAAAGGAAAATACCAAATTCATAAATCTAGTTTTCATCTTTTATCTAATTCTCTATATGTTAACATATATATACATTATACATTTATAATATCATATATATTAACTATACCATGTATACAATTATATATAAATATTTATCTATGTATAGCACATAGATTTTACTCAAAACATATTTTCATTTAAATACAAATATAATTTATTGTTTTGTATTTATCTACCTTATATATGTGAATCATGTAAAGTGCTCTCTGCAGATATCTATATAACCACTAATAGAAACAAGCTCTTCAACAGTTTACCTAAGAATTTATTGTTACACAAAAAAGGAATTAGAACTTTTCAAGTAGTATCTTACATTCCTCTACATTGAGCACAATTATCTGAAATTGCCTTATATAAACCTGTAAGCTATTTCTCAATAGTTCAAGGTTATTATATAATTAAATGCTTTTTGTTGAGATCTACACTAGTGAGGGATGTTGGAGAAGATTAAAAATAATTTCCATGAAACTGACATATTTCTGCATCTTGGCACAATTTCATGAAGTAAAGGTAGTAAGTCATACATCTTGCCCCGAGAGTCTTAATTGTTTATCCTTGTCCATCCTTTTGAGTGTCCATCAGATTCTTGTTACTTTTTAGTCATCTACATGCTTTTATATCTCCTTTTAAAATACCAAACCCTGTATATTCAGCTATACAAACGGGAAACTATAACAAGCCCAGGAAAGTGTATGTGGGTGCGTGTCTATGTATATAAATATGTATACACAGACACATACAAATACATGTATGCATGTTGTGTCTGTGGGTATACAAACATTCATACACACACACATACATGCCTATGTACACATATTTGGGT
Source organism: Prionailurus viverrinus (assembly GCF_022837055.1). Classification (NCBI taxonomy): domain Eukaryota; kingdom Metazoa; phylum Chordata; class Mammalia; order Carnivora; family Felidae; genus Prionailurus; species Prionailurus viverrinus. Next base: position 56,967,696 of record NC_062564.1, read on the forward strand.
AACTGACTAGGCTGATAGGGTACCTAAAGATGTGAGAAGCTGCAAACCATAATCCTTTAGTATCCAGTGATTATAACTCTGTAGCTATCTAGTAACATTCACTTGGGAGAGAATTAAAATCCTAAATGACATTAGTGAATGGGCATAATATCTTGCAATGATAAAAGCATGGCTTTAGTGAGAGTCAAAACTGACAAGTATCTAGGTATTGATGACACAAATCAATTCAAGTAGCTTGCATCTGACCAGAAGAAATGACGTCCTTAAGCAAGAAGGTAGTAAGACAATACCTTCAACACAGATAGTACAGTGTCTGTCTTGCTATGTAATTATAGGGTACACTTTGAGATACTGAGCACAAGGACTGTGGCACATGGTTGTCTGGGGTCAAATCAGGGTTGTCTGGGGCCATTCACTGACTGTGTAACTTCAGGCACAGATTTTAGCCCCATGTTCCTCACTTTCATCATGAGGATAATAATAGTATATAGGCTTGTTGTGAAATCTAAATTAGTTAATACATGAAACAGGGTTATAATAGTGCCTGGTAACCACTCTACTAATGATTGTCACTAATATTTTTTACCATATTATTTGGTTGACATAAAAATATATTTTGGTAAGTATTTTGTGACTCCTAGCTAGTCTTAAATAAAAGCCTATAATTAGTGAAGTTTATCAAAAGAGGTACCCATCACCTTAGGTAATGCAAGGAATTACATGAAAAGCTTAAATTTCAATTTTAATTTATATTTCTGCTATTTGAAAAGAGTCATAAGGATCTCTTTTCCTGGTGTCGTTGTGGCTCCTTTTGTTTATGGATTGGACTAAGGTAAATTTTAGTAGAGTTTGGCATTAGTAGAAAACATTTATGTGCTCCCAGTCACCTCCATGTATAGTTAGTTTACTCTATGTATCCCACTGTAGGGTTAGTTTTCAGGAACAATTCTGTGTTTCACTGAAGAAACTCAATTGAATCATAACACAGAGCTGCAGGGGCAGAAGATGCCTCATTATGTGAATCTGATATCTGGCATTAGAAGCAAAAATGAATTATTGGGACTTTATGAAGATAAAAAGCTTCTGCACAGCAAAGGAAACAACCAACAAAACTAAAAGGCAACCAACAGAATGGGAAAAGATATTTGCAAATGACATATTGGACAAAGGGCTAGTATCCAAAATCTATAAAGAGCTCACCAAACTCCACACCCGAAAAACAAATAACCCAGTGAAGAAATGAGCAGAAAACATGAATAGACACTTCTCTAAAGAAGACATCCGGATGGCCAACAGACACATGAAAAGATGCTCAACGTCGCTCCTCATCAGGGAAATACAAATCAAAACCACATTCAGATACCACCTCACGCCAGTAGAGTGGCCAAAATGAACAAATCAGGAGACTATAGATACTGGCGAGGATGTGGAGAAACGGGAACCCTCTTGCACTGTTGGTGGGAATGCAAATTGGTGCAGCCACTCTGGAAAACAGTGTAGAGGTTCCTCAGAAAATTAAAAATAGACCTACCCTATGACCCAGCAATGGCACTGCTAGGAATTTACCCAAGGGATACAGGAGTACTGATGCATAGGGGCACTTGTGCCCCAATGTTTATAGCAGCACTCTCAACAATAGCCAAATTATGGAAAGAGCCTAAATGTCCATCAACTGATGAATGGATAAAGAAATTGTGGTTTATATACACAACAGAGTACTACATGGCAATGAGAAAGAACGAAATATGGCCCTTTGTAGCAACGTGGATGGAACTGGAGAGTGTGATGCTAAGTGAAATAAGCCATACAGAGAAAGACAGATACCATATGGTTTCACTCTTATGTGGATCCTGAGAAACTTAACAGAAACCCATGGGGGAGGGGAAGGAAAAAAAAAAAAAGAGGTTAGAGTGGGAGAGAGCCAAAGCATAAGAGACTGTTAAAAACTGAGAACAAACTGAGGGTTGATGGGGGGTGGGAGGGAGGGGAGGGTGAGTGATGGGTATTGAGGAGGGCACCTTTTGGGATGAGCACTGCGTGTTGTATGGAAATCAATTTGACAATAAATTTCATATATTGAAAAAAAAGAAGTATGTGAGTCATGGAACTCACGCATGATAAATTTTTTTTTAATTTTTTAAATTGCATTTATTTATTTTTGAAAGTCAGAGAGAGACACAGCATGAGTGGGGGGAGGGCAGAGAGAAAGGGAGACACAGAATTCAAGTAGGCTCCAGGCTTTGAGCTGTCAGAACAGAGCCTGATGTAGGGCTCAAACTCACGAGATGTGAGATCATGACCTGAGCTGAAGTTGGACGCTTAAACAACTGAGCCATGCAGGTGCCTCAAAGTGTTTTTTAATTAACATACTCATTGTTTTTTTAAAGACATAATAGTATTGCACAAATTTCATTTGACTCTATTGAGGTATTTGCTTTATTGAGGTGGTCTGGAATCAAACCCACAATATCTTTAAGGTATGCATGTACAGAATTGGGACAGAGCCCAACTTCCTTGAAAAACCAAATGTATTTCTTATCTTCCTGTTTGCAGTAAAAGTTAGTTGACTCCTGTTTTATTTATTGATTGATTGATTTATTGATTTATTTATTAGTTGATGCTTGCTTTAAAGATAAATAGTAAAGTTCTTATACTTGAGCCTGGTGTATAAATTCAAAATGATTTTAGACTTAAATATTAATTTACAACAGAGAAATGATATTCAATTCAGTTTATTTTTAATATTTGATCAATGAATGATTTATCTTTGTATCACTTTTACTGATTATAATTGTTAAACTGACAAATGGTTGTAAAATACCCAAAGGAATCATGGCCAGTATAAACTAACTGAAGTAAAAGAAGTAAAAGAGTTTAGGAGGAATGGAAATGATATTGTGCAAAGTGAATGAGTTCTCTCTACAGGAAATCAGCTATTTTTCAGAAATGTCCACTGGTTGAAAAGCACATAACAGGCCAGCCTCTGATGTCCATCTCAAATTAAAATAATGATCTTCATAAATATTTAAAAAAAAAATTAAAAAAGCGGTGCCTGGATGGCTCAGTTGGTTGAGCAGCTGACTTCGGCTCAGGTCATGATCTCCTGGTTCATGGGTTTGAGCCCCGCATTGGGCTCTGTACTGACAGTTCGGAGCCTGGAGCCTGCTTTGGATTCTGGGTCTCCCTCTCTCTCTGCCCCTCCCCTGCTTGTGCTGTCCCTGTATAAGCTAAATAAACATTAAAAAAAATTTAATGATGATCTTCACATTCTTTATTAACACAAGAACCCTGTAAACAAACTGAAGAATCTGAGTGGAAAGATGTTACAATATGGTAATGTATACTTAGTATGCTAAATAATTCTATATTTTGATGTATATTTAACTTTGTTATTTGTATTTTAAGTTGGGAATAGAGGAATTTTCATTTCTAAAATTATAATGAAAAATATCCCTTTCCCTGTATTTTGTAGGTTTAGTTTCAGCTATGATGGAAAAAAAAAAGTCACAAAGTATCAGTGGCTTAAACTTAATAGGAATTAATTTATCCCCCACACAGCTGTCAAGACCGATGTATAAGTCAGTATTTTTTCAGTGAGACAGAACAATTCACTGACTGTCCACAGGTACTTTTTGCCATTTATCCTAAACTCAAGTGCTTGTTGTTGTTGCTGCTGCTGCTGCAGCTGCTGTTGTTCTATTCAGGCCTTCAACTGACTGGACAAGGCCCACCTACATTAGGTAAGGCAATCTGCTTCCCTAAGTCTACATTATTAAATGTTAAAGTCATCCCCAAATACCCTCATAGAAATACCCAGAATACTGTTTGACCAAATATCTGGACACCCTGTGGCCCAGCCAACTTGACACATAAAATCAACCATCACAACTGGTAAGGCAACTCTGTTCCATGAAATTGTCAGTGAACATGCTCCTTACACCTTACCACACCATCATCTATAGGATAAGGTTCTTATTCTGGAGCCCAAAGACGTGGTTGGATCTCCAGACATTGCATCTGCATTCTTGTCATCATGGTGCAAAAGGAAAGAAGAGTAGCAAATAAACTGTGCCATGACCTTTTAGGAAAAGCTTTAGGTAACTGTTATAAGGATTTCCCACACAAATCTTTTTTGGGAAACAAGGAAATTCTGCTCCTGTCTCAACAGCTGTCTTCCATACTCACATTGAGGAAATTACTCTTTTTCTTCTTTCAACCACTAAATGTTTGTGAAATGCATACAATGTGCAGCAGGCATAGATTTAAGAATTTAAGAACTAAATATTCAGCATCAAAATGGAGACAAAACAAAACAAAATCAGAGAAGAAGGCCTTCCTTTCTTGACTTTACAGTTTTTAAGTTTATTTATTTATTTTGAGGGGTGGGGGAAGGGAAGAGAGAGAGGAAGAAAGAGAATCCCAAGGAGGCTCCATATTGTAAGGGTGGAGCCCGATGCAGACCTCAATCCCACAACCTTGAGATCATGGCCTGAGCCAAAATCAGGAGTTGGATGCTTAACCAACTAAGACACCCAGGCACCCCTTGACTTAATAGTTTTAATGGAGGAAGGCAAACAATATGGAAAGTTCACAAATAAAATTGTGTTCATACTTGTCATGATCATAAATGCTCTCTAAGTTCACAGAAGGTTCCAATATACATTGAAGTCATCAGGTTAGGCCTCATTTAGAAAGTGACATTTGTGTAAAATCTGAAGGAAATGAAAAAAAAAGTATTTAGATTCTCTTGGGGAGGAAGAAAAAAAAAACAAATGCAAATGCAGGTGCAAATGCTCTGAGTCAGGAGAAGGCCTAGCATGTTCTGTAATAAGAAAAGACTGGTATGATTACATAAAGAGAACAACCTGAAGCCAGATAATGTATGGCCTGGTGGGAAACATGGCTTTTATGCTGAGTGATATTAGAAGCTACTGGAGAACTTTGAGGAGTGACTTTATATGACTCATTTCTTAACAGCAATACTCTGGCTGCTCTTTTGAGAAGAGATTAGAAACAAGTAAAGGTAGAAACAAGGAAAATGGTAGTCCATTCCTTTTACTCACTTAATATCCAACTTCATTGGTTTTTCATACATTGAACAATCTCACATTTCCCAAGAGACATGACTGAGAGTGCCATCTAGTTACTTCACTCAAGAGACAGCCCAGAAAGTCTGGTTTATGCACAGCTCTGCAAATTTCAGGAAACTATAAATGTTATCAGCCTACAATATACTCAACACACAAAGGTGGAGGGAGTGTAAAGAGGTTGAACCCTTCAGAATCAGGAAGAAGGGGAAATAGATAGCACTCTTTAATCCAGTGAATTACTCTTTTTTCCCTCTTTGTATAAGAATATGTAAGTTTTCCCCTCTGACAACATATTTTTCAGTTAGTAATTATGGCCGCCTCTGATTCTGCTCTCTGAGAAGAACTCAATATCCTCCTTGGGCCCAGTCTTTGCCTTAACCTTCAAAAGCTAATCTCAGGAAGATAGTACTTGGAGACTTTATCACACCTTTCTACGCCTGCTTTCTGTTGGCACAGTGTGGGAAGCCTGAAGTTGCGTTAGGAGTAGGAAAATTGCAGGTGTTCACAGACCAAATTTGAATTTGTAGTTTTTGGCATATAATTCCCTGAAAAATTACATTTTGATTATTTTTGTTTCTCATCATTATCATATGCAAGTAGCCACAGCTAAACTTCTTGTCTAGACACAGATTTTCAATGTAAAGACTCTTGTCTTTGAATTACAGGTCAGCTGTGCTCTTACCATTCCCCCTTTCTCCAATTTTAGTATTTAAAACACTTAGTACATAAACCACTCTTGGTCCACAGCTCTGCCTGCAAAGCCTTTTGTGTGGCATGATATTGTACTTATCTTCTGCTATGTTAATTGCTTTGAAGGTACTGCTGGTGAATGACTGCAAGTCTCCAAATTCCTGTCATTTCCATTTCCTGACTTAGAGAATCCAGACATGGTTAAAGGAAGAAATTTTTTAGAAGAAAGAAAGAAAGAAAGAAAGAAAGAAAGAAAGAAAGAAAGAGAAAAAGAGAGAGGGAGGGGAAGAAAGAAAGAAAGAGAGAAAGAGAAAGAAAAATAGGGAGGGGGAGAAAGAAAGAAAGAAAGAAAGAAAGAAAGAAAGAAAGAAAGAAAGAAAGAAAGAAATCCCACAAACAAACAAACAAGAAGTATTTTAAGATAATCTTCATACTGTACTGAGACCACGCAGCTCCATTTTTGCATTGAACTCAGAGAATACTGGCAGGTAGATTTGAAATCTCCAGAGAGACTAAATGACTCTTGTAACTAAACTAAGAGAGAAGGGCATAAGATACTGCTCTATCGGGTCTCTTAACAAAATGGAGTAACCACCTCAAAACTACAGCAAAACCCAGTGCCAACTGGCATCATCTATGTACATAAATGTTCAATCCATTTCAGTATCTTTCTCTTAATCATGAAGGAAGAGGCAAATATCTTCAGATATTTGAAAAAAACTTTTTGTTGATAAAAGACAAAGTCAAAATCAAGCAAAATAATCTAGAGAAATCATCAATGGTATGGTTGTCAGATAAAATACATGAGGCCCAGTCACATTCAAATCTCAGATGAGCAGTAAATACTATTTTAGTACAAGTAATATTTGAGATATACTTGTACTACAAAAAAAATTTGTTTACCTGGAATTAGAATTTGACTGAATATCCTGCATTTTTATTTGCTATCTCTAGTACCCTAACCCGTGGGAATATTAAGAACTCTATAATCAGTATCTGAGAAAGACAGAAAATATGTGGCAATCAGGAAGAGGAGTCAGGTGGAGGCATGACCCCTTAGAAGACAGCAAAATCTCCATAGTGTATTTGAGGTTTAAAATTAAAAAAGAAATCATAGTAGAGGGTGGAAAGAAGTTTCCATGCTCCCCACGTCTCCTTCTTATTGTTATTTTGTCTCAATGATGTAAACTTTGTTTCCAAAATCACAAATGAAATAATAACATTCAATGTAGATGGATCTAAAATCAAACATACCAAAATTGTATTGCCTGGAAGAACTGACAGTACTTCATAAACTATAACATGAAAAAAAACCCCTGGATTTCCCTTTTTAAAGTTTATTTATTTTGAGAGAGAGAGAGAGAGAGAGAGAGAGAGAGAGAGAGAGCGAGCGAGCAGGGGAGAGGGCAGAGAGAATACTAAGCAGGCTTGGCATTATCAGTGCATGTGGGGCACTATCTTACGAACTGTGAGATCATGACCTGAGCAGAAATCAAGAGCCAGCAGCTTAAATGACTGAGCCACCCAGGCGCCCCTCCCTGGATTTCTTAATAAAATACAAGTCACAGTGTCTCATATCTATATATGCTGACTGAGTATATCTGGATTGGGCCCTAAGAATTTGTATTTTAGCCAACAACTGAGGCAATATTTTTGTCACATTTTGAGAAACAGTGACTTAGCTATTGCTAAATCTGCTTTAGCATCATAAGATACACATGTATCTATAATACATATGCATAGGACTTGATGGAATCTTGTTTTTTCCCCCAAATAACATGTAGTCTTTATTAATAACTGTGAAAGAGGGCATGAAAACTGTGGCAAGCTTTCCTCTTTGCATTTAGAAGACTAAAGACCTCATAATAAACACTGAAAGCAAACCTTCATGCAGAACAGGAAAGTTCATCTAGTGTAGACTAGGTCTGGAACCTGAAATGTACATAGCTTCACTTAATGACCCAATGGCTACTATTCTCTGTCTTTTGAAATGTACCCATAATAGCTGGAGACTAAACAACACTGTTTTAGATTAAGCAATTCTGATTCTCAACTCCTGATAGCATAAATATTTTAAGAATGCATATTCTGAGTAGGAAGTGAAGGAAAAATATTCTGAAAGTGCTCCTATCATTGGGAAGGAAGAAACATTACATCATTAAAGAACATGAAGGATGGCAAGAAGATGGGGCAGTGTCTCTGGTGCCCACACGGAACATCACAGAAACTTGATTAATGTGTGACAAATAGAAACCCCAACAGTAATATCAATGTGCACTTACCACATGTCAGGCCCTTTGTCAGTGTTTCATGTATAACACCCATTTATCCTCACATTACCTCTAAGAAGGAGATACCATCACGATCTTCATTTCTAGATAAGAACACTGAGGCAGTGAGAGATCTAATAGCTGGTGAAGTATTTATTAGTAAGTGAATTAGCCATAGAGATAGTAAATGGCTTTAGTTAGGCTTTTAATCTGTGGTGATTGACTTTCATGAGTAATGTAAGGAAAGTTTAAGCAGTATTCAAAATATTATTGAGTAAAATATTACTGAGATTATCCCTAAGAGAACATCCATCTTTAGTTAACTCAATTTCTGGTTACCTGCAATTTTATTCACTTTAAAGCAAATTATGACCAACTGTTTCCATTTAGAATTGTGTTTTCCATGTAGCACAAGGTTCTTGTTGTTTAAACCAGAGGATTAATGCTTTTTTTTTCTGGATCTTAATCTATTTGAGTATGACCAGTGGAAGGTAATATCTAGACCATTTCTCCCCAAATTTGTCTCAGAGCTCACATCAGGATTTTTAGAAACTCTTTCATTGATCAGGTTTTTATCACCATGTTCTCTGTGGGTGAGTTTCTCATTTAGATTTCTCTCTTTTTCTGAAATAAATAGGAGTTAATCTCTTATAAGTCCCATATATCAGACATGTCTTTTCATCATGTCTGTAAATCTACTCTCCTAGTATTTAAAATGCAATTTAAGTTCAATAAGTCCCCAAAACTAAACTAAATGAGCACTGTAAGTGATATATTCTAGTTGCTTCTGAAATAGCACCCAAGAGAAGCCATACTGGAATAGCAAATGACAGCTTTCATATCACCTTCCAAACCACTGGGCTGTAGCTCATCCCCCTCTGGAGAATGTTAAAGGTGAAGAGAAGAACACTTGTAATAAAATAATCATAAACTTGGAATAGCAGAATTCATGTGCATGTGTGTGCATGTGCGTGTACATGGGTGTGTATGGGTGTGTGTGTTTGTGTGTGTGTGTGTGTTTGTGTGTGTGTGTGTGTGTGTGTGTGTGTGTGTGTGTGTGTGTGTGTAATAACAGGTACAGTCTACACACTTCTTAGGAGCAGAAAGCAAACTTCCTCCTCTCTATTCTTCAGACTTGAAACTTCTATCAGGTACATTAGAGGAAATGCTTTCCAGGTACTATAACTACACTCCTGGCTATGAGATCAACTGAGGAAAAAAAAAATAAGGGAAAACATGCATATACGATCATATCAAAGCACAGATTGGCCAACAAACAGAGAAAATGCTCAAAATGAGTCATGATATTGCTGAAATGCCTAGACTGGGGAATGCGCTGAACCAACCAAGATTACATTTAGCAAGGGCAAAAGTAAATTCTTTAGGTACTAAAATTCAAAGCTCCCAATGTGCAAATAAATGTAAGGAGGAAACCGACTAAGAAGTCAAACATTAAAAAAGAAAATCTTAAAGAGTTAGTCTATAGTAAGCTTGTTATAAGAAGAATTTGATATGGTTGCCAAAGTAAGTGTGATAGCACACATTTTCTAGAAACAAGCATGTTCAAAAGTAAACCCTCTCTTAAAGCTTGTATTTGTCTGTATTTTCTACCTTGATTAGTGGAATAAGTATTTAACTTCTTAGTTAATAAAGAAACCTAAGGTAATCTCCCTAAAAAATATTTGTGATTCGAATAATTTTACTAATGCTTTTTAACCTGGCTATAATTCTAAATCACTTATAGTGCTTTATAAAAATACAGACATTTGAACCCAAGAGCATTGAGGTTTTATGGGCCTTGAATTTTTTTTTTAATAATTTGGAGGTAAGATCGTATTTATATTCTTTAAGGAAAATAATACAGAATTGTATGTGCAATGCTGTTGTGAAAGTGAATATTATTTAGAATAAGAGAACACAGCCAATAACAAATATGAAAAAAACTGTCAAATATAAAAAATTTAAAAATAGCATAATACTAATTTCCCTATTTTGGAACATACATTATCTTATTATCTACAATAATAATTTTACACAATATGTTTCCCAGAGGAAATGGAATTAAAACTCAGTATTTTCCCAGCAAATTTAATTGAAATTTTTTTGTCTTTAGTTGATGAAAAACAAAATCATGCTTTACATGCATCATTGATAATGTCTTCTCCACTTTTAGTATGGTTGACAAATTTGGGGGAAAATATCAAGTTTATTTTACATATGAACTGTAAAATGTCAGAATGTGTTAAATTTTCTTGTGCCTTAACTGAATTTTAAAACTCTTTGAATTGATGAATTTGTTAACCAATTTGTTCTCTACATCTATTTGGAGTGGCACATTATGAGTTTATGTGTTCTTGATCCACATCAACCAGAATTCTAATCTTTTTCTAAAGTAGTCATGCGACTTAGTACCTTTTGTCAATTGTATTATCAACAGTTGAAGAACTTATTCTTGTCAAATTTACTTGAGGGGAAATGATCTGAAAATGGTAAAATCAAAATTGTATGTCATAAATTATTCCTCAGTGTCATCATAAATTTTCTTAGTTTCACATTCAGCTTGTGGATGCTATTATAATGTGTATGATGCCTTTTCCAGTATATTCCTAAGAGGCGAATGGTTCCATTTTGATTAGATTTCAATGGGAAATAGAATTCTCTACTTGCAATTTTATAATTCTTAGAACTGGGATAATTTTTCCACAAACTAGCTTCTGGCTCCATACATATCAACTTGTGCCCCTTCATTATTCATGTATGTTTAATGTGAGAAATTTAATTCAAATAATGAAACATCCTCTGGACCTCCAGCCTTGTGGTATGATTCAATCGAGTTGCTGCAGTGAAATACATGGAAGTTGTTCCTGAAACCTAATTCTACAGTAGGATACATAGAATAAACTAACTATACATGGAAGTGACTGGGATAATATAAATATTTCCTACTAAAATGAAACTCTACTAAAATTTCCCATAGTCCAATCCATGTGGCAAAAGGAGCCACAAAAAGGCAGGATTAGGAGATCCTTACAACTCTTTTCAAACAGCATAAATATACATTAAAATTAAAAATTAAATTTTGCACATAATTCCTTACATTACCTAAGGTGTGATGGTTACCTCTTTTGATAAATTTCACTAATTATAGGCTTTCATTCAAGACTATGAGTTTCAATGTACTCACCAAATGTACTTACTTTTTATATCAACCAAATACTACAATTAGAGTAAAAGATAATAGTAGCAATCTTGGTAGAGTGGTTACCAGGTACTATTCTAACCCTGTTTCATGTACTAACTAATTTACACTTCACAACAACCATATCTACTATTATTTTCCTCATGATGAAAGTGAGGCACATGAGGCTAAAATCTGTGCCTGAAGTTACACAGTCAGTGAATGGCCCCAGACAACCCTGATTTGACCCCAGACAACCATGTGTCACAGTCCTTGTGCTCAGTATCTCAAAGTGTACCCTATAATTACATAGCAACACAGACACTGTACTATCTGTGTTGAAGGTGTTGTCTTACTACCTTCTTGCTTAAGGACATCATCTCTTCTGGCCAGATGCAAGCTACTTGAATTGATTTGTGTCATCAATATCTAAATACCTTTCTCTTTTTTAAGAAATGTTTATTTATGTTTGAGAAAACACAAGTGAGGGAAGGGACAGACAGAGAGGGAGACAGAGGATCCAGAGCAGGTTCTGTCCTGACAGCAGTGAGCCTAATGTGGGACTTGAACTCACAAACTGTGAGATCATGACCTGAGCTAAAAACAAGACTTGGATGTGAGACCATGACCTGAACCAAAGTCGGATGCTCAACCGACTGAACCGCCCAGGTGCCCCTCAATTTTAAACATTTATTTATTCATTTTTGGGAGAGAGAAAGAGAGAGAGAAAGAGAGAGAGAGAGAGAGAGAGAGAGAGAGAGCAAAAGAAGGGAGGGGCAGAGAGAGAGAGGGAGACAGAGAATCCTAAGCAGGCTCTGCAATGTCAGCACAGAGCCCAAAGTGGGGCTCAAACTCAGGAAATGCAAGATCATGACCTGAGCTGAAACCAAGAGTTGGATGCTTAACTGAGTTGCCCAGGAGCCCCAACACTTTTCAGTTTTGACTCTCACTAAAGCCACGCTTTTGCCATTGCAAATATTAAGCCCATTCACTAATGTCATTTAGGATTTTAATCCTCTCCCAAGTGAATGTTACTAGATAGCTACAGAGCTATAGTTACTAGATATTACAGGATTATTGTTTGCAGCTTCTCACATCTTTAGGTACACTATCAGCCTAGCCACTTGCCTAAATATATATACTTATGAATGTGTATATGTATGAATGTTTGTATACACACATACACACATACATGTATTTATATGTGTCTGTAAATATATAATAATTTATATACACATACACCCACATACACTTTTTTATGCTTGTTTTTTTTTTCAACGTTTTTTTATTATTTTATTTTTTGGACAGAGAGAGACAGAGCATGAACGGGGGAGGGGCAGAGAGAGAGGGAGACACAGAACCGGAAACAGGCTCCAGGCTCTGAGCCATCAGCCCAGAGCCTGACGCGGGGCTCGAACTCACCGACCGCGAGATCGTGACCTGGCTGAAGTCGGACGCTTAACCGACTGCGCCACCCAGGCGCCCCTATGCTTGTTTTATTTTCAGATTTGTACAGCAGAATACACGGGGTTTGATTTTTAAAGGGAAATATTAAAGCATTTAGATGACTTAAAAACTAACAAGAATCTGGTGGACACTCAAAAGGATGGCGTATGATAAACAACGAAGAATCTCAGGGCAAGATGTATGACTTGTAGTTATTTTTACTTCACGAAATTGTGCCAAGACACAGAAATACGTCATTTTCGTGGACATTATTTTTATTCTTCCCCAACATCCCTCAGTAGTGTAGATCACCATGGAAAACATTTAATTAATAACCTTGAACTACTGAAAAAGAGCCTACAGGTTTATATAAGGCAATTTCAGATAATTATGCTCAATGTAGAGGAATGTATGATACCACTTGAAAAGTTCTAATTGCTTTTTTGCATAACAATAAACTCTAAACTGTTGAAGAAGTTGTTTCCAATACTGGTTATATAGGTATCTGCAGAGAGCACTTACATGTTTCACATACATACTGTAGAGAAATGCAACACAGTAAGTTATATACGTATTTAAAGGAAAATATGTTCTGAATAAAATCTATGAACTATACATAGATAAATATTTCTTTATATAATTTTATACATGTATACATGTATAAATTATAATATTATACACACACATGTATATGTGTTCAAGTATTTAGAGTAAGTTAAAAGTTTAAACCAGGTTTCAGAATTTGGCATTTACCGCAGCTATACACACACACACACACACACACACACACACACACACACACACACGAACACACAATGTCGAATTCTGAAATCCTAAAATGGCTCTTTTATTTATTAGCTATGTAACTTGGGGAAGTCGTAGCATTTACCCTCTCTGGCCTCAGTTTTCTCATTAAAAAATTCAGGTACCATAGGGTGCCTGGGGTGGCACAGTCAGTTGTGTTTGACTATTGGTTTTGGTTCAGGTCATGATCGCAGTTTGTGGGATCGATCCCTAATAGGGCTCCTACACTGACAGCGTGGAGTCTGCTTGAAATTCTCTCTCCTCTTCTCTCTCTGCCCTTCCCCCGTATGTATGCAAGCTCTCTCTCACTTTCTCTCTCTCAAAATAAACTTAAAAAAATTAAAAAAAAAAAAACCTCAAGTATCATGGTAGCACCCAAAACCAAGGATCAGTATGAGAACCAATTAAGGTAATATTTTAAAACACATAGAAGGCTATTTCATGGAAACTAAACCTGCATTAAATGCAAACTCTTAATAGTATATGTATATGTGCTGGGAGAGGGGAAAGAGAGTGAGAGCAAAAGAAAGACCATATTATGTGTAGTACATACATGTATGTGTTGTGTGTTTGTAAGGTTAAAAAGCTATATAAAGTTCATAAAGTTTATAAAGTTATAGATCTAATAAATGATAAGAGTGTTTTAGTTGGCTTCAAACTCTACCAGTATATATGTTGTCATTTTTAGGAAATATATTCTGAAACCTTGTTTCCATCTTTTCTTACTTTTGAAACCATTACACGCACATACTAAATGTGGTATGAGTAACACTGAGAAATATTTTATTTTATATTTTATTTGAAAACTAATATTTTAAAAAGTGTATTAAATTAAAATATTAAATGTATATTTAAAATTTCTTTTTAAATTTAAACATTATGTTTCTTTAAACATTAAAGACTTTTTTTTAATGTTTATTTATTTGTGAGACAGAGAGAGCATGAGTGGGGGAGGGACAGAGTGAGAGGGAGACACAGAATCTAAAGCAGGCTCCAGGCTCCGAGCTGTCAGCACAGAGCCCAACACCGGGCTCGAACTCACAAACCATGAGATGATGACCTGAGCCCAAATCAGACGCTTAACTGACTGAGCCACCCAGGTGCCCCAAACATTAAAGACTGTTTAAAATATATACTTTTAATGTTTATTTATTTTTGAGAGAGAGAGAGAGAAAGAGAGAGAGAGAGAGACAGAGGGTGAGTGGGTGCGGGGCAGAGAGAGAGTTAGACACAGAATCTGAAGCAGGCTCCAGGCTCTGAGCTGTCAGTACATAGCCCGACGTGGGGCTCGAACTCATGAACTGCAAGATCATGACCTGAGCCAAAGTCTGACACTTAACCGACTGAGCCACCCAGGCACTCCTACAATTAAAGACTTCTTAAAACATTATATTCTTCTGTTAGAAACATGCATCTAATATTTTAGTTCAATTATTATGACTAAAAAACAGAAGTGGCGGAACAGCACTAGCAAATACTATATATAATACATAGTGCACAGACACTATTTCCTTGGCATAATTAAAACTTACATAAACATAAATGATTTTTATTGTTTTTATTTTACCCAATGGGTAGCTCATCACAACTATACTCCTTTATCCCCATTACCTATTTCACCCATCCCCATCCACCTCCCCTCTGGTAACCATCAGTTTGTTCTCTATAGGTAAGAGTCCATTTCTTCATTTACCTGTCTCTTTTTATCCTTTGTTCATTTGCTTTGTTTCTTAAATTCTACATGTGAATGACATCATATGGTATTTGTCTTTCTCTGAATGACTTATTTCATTTAGCATTATACTCTCTAGCTTCATCCCTGTCATTGCAAATAGCAAGATTTCATTATTTTTATGGCTAAATAATATTTCACTGTGGTGTGTGTGTGCACACATATGTGTGTATGCATATATATATATATGTGTGTGTGTGTGTGTGTATATATATATATATATATATATACACATGTGTGTGTATATACATATCTATCTATATATCTATATCTATACATCTCTATATATATGAAACTTTTTTTAACCCATTCATGTATGGATGGACACTTGGGCTGCTCCCACAGCTTGGCTATTGTAAATAATGCTGCCATAAACATAGGGGTGCCTATATCCCTTTGAATTAGTAATTTTTGTATCCTTAGGATAAATACCCAGTAGTGCAATTGCTGGATCATAGGGCAGTTCTGGTTTTAACTTACTGAGGGAACTTCATACTGTTTTCCAAAGTGGCTGCACCAGTTTGCATTCCCACCAACAGTGCAAGAGGGCTCCCCTTTCTCCACAACTTCTCCAACACCTGCTGTTTTGTATGTTGTTGATTTTAGTTATTCTGAAGATGTGAGGTGATATCTCATTGTGGTTTTGATCTGCATTTCCCTGATGATAAGGAATGATGAGCACCTTTTTTATGTGTCTGTTGGCCATCTGTATGGATGCTTTGGAGAAATGTCTGTTCATGTCTTCTGCCAATTTTTAAATTGCATTATTTGATTTTTGGGTGTTAAGTTGTATAAGTTCGTTATATATTTTGGATACTAACTATCAGATATGTAACTTGCAAATATCTTCTCTCATTTAGTAGGCTGTCTATTAGTTTGGCTGATTATTTTCTGAAACATAAATGTTTTGAATTTTCAGGTCCCTTCTATTATAAAAACACACAGATGTGTAAGTGAAGTGTTAGTAGTCAAATAACCATAATAAATTATGTATACATCAGGCAAGTTTTTGTTGTTGTTGATAGAGAATTATTTATTTGAGGATTAAACACATGAAAATAATTTTTAAAAATCACAAAAAAATCCTATCTTAGTTGTGGTTCTTAATTATAATTTAAGGACATGTTAAAATATTAATATTTTAATAAAATTAATAATTAAAAATTAATTTAATATTATTAATTAAATTAATTTAATAATTTAATATTAATTAGAATTAATGTTTCTATTTAACAATATATCTCGACTATTTTTATTGATGTATAGTTGATACCCAATATTACACTACTTTCAAGTGTACAGCATAGTGATTCAAGAACTCTATACCTTATACCTTATGACACCTTATGATATCTCACCGTAAGTGTAGCTACCACCTGATATCTCTACTATTTCTGAAGTAAAATTTGCCATGATTCATTTGTTATAGGATTCAATATGCTCCCTTAAACAAAGTTATGGTTTATTATCATTCAGTCTGTATATGTAACATGAGTAATTATTTGAATACATCCATATCACAATATATTTTTAAACTGTGTAACAGTCTAGGAATAGTCTAGTGGCCTTCAGTTAGTCAATGACATTGCTACCTATGTAATAATGAAAATGAATGGACAAGGCATTTAATTATTAAATGCATGTTTAACATTACTTTTATGGAATGTTGATTTATTTGGAATTGATGAAAACATCTATTTTATTTAATTTTTGCCCTCGTTAAATTTAAGAATACATGATGAATAATTTCCAACAAGATGTCTTTCAGTAAGAATGGGTAAACAAGTTGTGGTACAATCACACAGAAGAATACTATTCAGAAATATGG
Organism: Prionailurus viverrinus; assembly: GCF_022837055.1. Classification (NCBI taxonomy): domain Eukaryota; kingdom Metazoa; phylum Chordata; class Mammalia; order Carnivora; family Felidae; genus Prionailurus; species Prionailurus viverrinus. The sequence goes on from NC_062564.1 coordinate 56,984,734, forward strand.
AAAATACGTTACTGATTCATGCATTCATACAATATGGATAAATCTTTTAAAAAATTAATTCCAGTGTAGTTAACAGTGTTATATCAGTTTCAGGTGTAGAATGTAGTAACTAAATAGTTCCATATATTACTCAGTGATCATCATGATAAGTGTGCTCCTCATCTTCGCTTATCGCACCCATCCCTGCACCCACCTGCCCTCTGGTAACCATTAGTTTGTTCCTTATAGTTAAGAGCCTATTTTTTGGTTTGTCTCTCTTTCGCTTTTCTTTTGTTCATTTGTTTTTTTTTTTCTTTTTTAAAAAATTGTTTTCAGTGTTTATTTTTGAGAGAGAGAGAGAGAGAGAGAGAGAGAGAGAGAAAGAGAGAGAGAGAGAGAGAGAGAGAGAGAGAGAGAGAGAGAGAGAGAAGGGGAGGGGCAGAAAGAGGGAGACACAGAATCCAAAGCAGGCTCCAGGCTCTGAGCTGTCAGCACAGAACCTGATGTGGAACCTGAACACACAAACTGTGAGATTATGACCTGAGCCAAAGTCAGACACTTAACCGACTAAGCCACTCAGTCGTCCCCATTTGTTTTGTTTCTTAAATGCCATATATGAGTGAAATCTTAAGTGCATTTTGTTAAGTAAAGAAAGGGAGATCCAGAAGGTTGTGTATTATATCTTTCCATTTAAATGACAACCTGGAAAGTAAAATTTTAGTGACAGAAAACAGATCAGTAGTTGCTTAAGTGTTTGGGAAAGGGAGTGAATGGTTGACTATAAGGGGCTACACAGTGGAAATTACAGGGTGATGGACTTGTTCTGTATAGTAATGGGGATGGTCGATGCATGGCCCTACACATTTGTTAAAACTATACACCATAAGTGTTTTAATGTGCCAAACCAAAAAATCAACCAGAATTCCAGGGATCTAAGGATAGAATGCAGACTGTGAAAAATGAATCTGACAGTACTATAAATGTATGGTACAACTGCACAGAAAAGATAGGTATAAGAAGCTGGTCTAACAGGAACATTGCTGTTTTGATGGGAAATTATAAAGGTAAAGGCAAAAGGAACTACACATAAACACTGTACTCTACTCATTTTTTTTCATGGGGTACACGTTAATAACTTTAATTCTGCTTTACATGCAGTGGCATTTACATGGACAGTGGATATTGGGAGCCAGTTTTCTCAATGTGGAGGAGGAAATTTATAGATATGTGGAATGGAAGACTAGAAAAAACCCTATACTAGACTAGAATCAATGGCAGAAACTCAGGTTTAGGTAATGTATGTATAGAGATATATTACACAATATCACTAACAAGATAATTATAGAAGCACTGTGGTAACCCAGACTGAATCCCAGAACAAAAAGAGCATTAATGAAAAACCTGGTGAGATTCAAATAAAGTATGAGTTTGGTTAATAGTAAGGTACCAATATCGGTTTCTTAGTCTTGACACATGCACTATGGTAATATAATTATGATGAAACCTTTATGGAAAACTGAACTGAGAGAATTTAAGAAAATATGCTGCGCTATCTTTGTAACTTTTGTATAAACCTTGAAAAATAATTCCAAAACAAGTGCTTAATAAAAAAAACGCATGGTACCTACAAGGGTGAGTTTTATAAGAATTTACTTATATTTCTACTTATTAAATCTAGTTTTCCAAACTCAAATATTACATATTTGAAAATGTGTTTGTCTTCCTAGAACTGAACTGGCTTAATAGCGGGCTATGCACTTTCATATGGAAGCTACTTGACAGCCCGGACCTCTAGGTGGTGTGTCAATATACAGAGGTGACTTTGGGTTTTAAGAACTCATGGAGTGCTTGCTGTTGTAAAATCACAGGACCAACTGCCAAAATCTGACAGTAAGAGGCCCCAGAAAGGATCGGAATAATGTGAAAATGTTAGAAATTCAGAGAATACCAACATAAAAAATATATGCACTGCATCATCTTGTCCGATTTAGAAAGACGTTTTTATTCCTACACATAAGTTACTCATTTTGTTCCTAGTACCATATGCTGTTTATTGTACTGTATATATTGTGCCGACTGACACTTTAGGAATTGTTTTGAATGTCTATATTAGAAAAGTATTCATCCCATTAAAAATAAAGATTTGCTGGCACAAAAACAGACACATAGACCAATGGAATAGAATAGAAACCCCAGAACTAGACCCACAAACGTATGGCCAACTCATCTTTGACAAAGCAGGAAAGAACATCCAATGGAAAAAAGACAGTCTCTTTAACAAATGGTGCTGGGAGAACTGGACAGCAACATGCAGAAGGTTGAAACTAGACCACTTTCTCACACCATTCACAAAAATAAACTCAAAATGGATAAAGGACCTGAATGTGAGACAGGAAACCATCAAAACCCTAGAGGAGAAAGCAGGAAAAGACCTCTCTGACCTCAGCCGTAGCAATCTCTTACTCAACTCATCCCCAAAGGCAAGGGAATTAAAAGCAAAAATGAACTACTAGGACCGTATGAAGATAAAAAGCTTCTGCACAGCAAAGGAAACAACCAACAAAACTAAAAGGCAACCAACAGAATGGGAAAAGATTTTTGCAAATGACATATCGGACAAAGGGCTAGGATCCAAAATCTATAAAGAACTCACCAAACTCCACACCCGAAAAACAGATAACCCAGTGAAGAAATGGGCAGAAAACATGAAAAGACACTTCTCTAAAGAAGACATCCGGATGGCCAACAGACACATGAAAAGATGCTCAACGTCGCTCCTCATCAGGGAAATACAAATCAAAACTACACTCAGATATCACCTCACGCCAGTCAGAGTGGCCAAAATGAACAAATCAGGAGACTACAGATGCTGGCGTGGATGTGGAGAAATGGGAACCCTCTTGTACTGTTGGTGGGAATGCAAATTGGTGCAGCCACTCTGGAAAACAGTGTGGAGGTTCCTCAGAAAATTAAAAATAGGCCTACCCTATGACCCAGCAATAGCACTGCTAGGAATTTACTCAAGGGATACAGGAGTACTGATGCATAGGGGCACTTGTACCCCAATGTTTATAGCAGCACTCTCAACAATAGCCAAATTATGGAAAGAGCCTAAATGTCCATCAACTGATGAATGGATAAAAAAAATTGTGGTTTATATACACAATGGAGCACTACATGGCAATGAGAAAGAATGAAATATGGCCCTTTGTAGCAACATGGATGGAACTGGAGAGTGTGATGCTAAGTGAAATAAGCCATACAGAGAAAGACAGACACCATATGGTTGCATTCTTATGTAGATCCTGAGAAACTTAACAGAAACCCATGGGGGAGGGGAAGGAAAAAAAAGGGGGTTAGAGTGGGAGAGAGCCAAAGCATAAGAGACTCTTAAAAACTGAGAACAAACTGAGGGTTGATGGGGGGTGGGAGGGAGGGGAGGGTGGGTGATGAGTATTGAGGAGGGCACCTTTTGGGATGAGCACTGGGTGTTGTATGGAAACCAATTTGACAATAAACTTCATATATTGAAAAAAATTAAAAATAGAAAAATAAAAATAAAGATTTGCAAGATATAAATTCCCAAAGGAATTATGAAACTAGAGTGTTGCCATACCTCCCTTGCAGTGGAGACCTGGTGTCCTCCACTTCCAGAACAGGTGCCAAATAATAGCACTTCTGCTCTCTGTGCCCTAACCATCAGTGAAAGGCTTACTTTCTCTAAATGATGCCCTTTCTTTTTAAGAGTTTTGCCTTCCTTTTAAACCAGTAATAAAAAGGGGTAATTAGTAAATAAAATAACATAAGAGGATAATTAAGGAAGGAATAAATAGGTTTACAATTTCTTAAATGAGACATTTGAGATCAGATGTTTTTCAGAATTCTGAATTTTCTGAATTTGATAAAGATACCTCGTTATTTATGCCATATACAGTGTGACATTTCGCTGGGCAGGAAATAACATTCATGTGCAGTAATACTTTTGCAGCAAATTTATGAACATTCACAGTAAGTGAAATAAAGATTTTAAAGGTTTTGGAAATAAGTGAGTTCAGGTTTCTTCAGGTTTTGCCACTATACAGGCTCAAAATCCCACCGGTTTTTATATTTTTACTTCAGAATTGCAAATAAAGGATTTGAATCCGTGTAAATGTTTTTCTATTTTTTCTCATTAGAAACTACCTTTTTGAATCCTATGTTCAACTTTAAGTACAAATTATCCCAGAATCTCCTGCAGGTGATAAAAAGGATGGCCTTGCATTTGGTTTCGCATGGCAGAGACCCCATTTTGTCTATCACCTGTGAGCACCATCCATTTAGCAGTTAGAGCTTTGTGAAGATCCTGGTTTGGATGATAAATTATGTAACCACCACAGTTAAAGCCTTTCTTAGAAAAGACTGCTCTACTTTGGCAAAACTTCTACAAGAGGGCTAAAAGTCAACAAGGCAAGCCTGGAGAATTAGCATATATGAAATACATGTTGTCTTAATTTTAAACAATATTAGGTCATCATTACTTGATTGAAAAGGTTTTTTTTTGTATAGAACAGAATAATAATGTGTATAATTCAAACATTAAATGAGTCTCCAAATACTTATACATTTAGTATAGTATCTTGCCTTTTCTTTTCTGTCCCCAATTCCTGCCCCACCCCCCCGCCCAGAGGCAATCAAATATGACATTTCAGGTGGATTTTCTTTTTTTGGTAATTGATTTTCTTCATTATTTTAATAGATATTTCTGAAGCATCTACCATGCAACCATCCTTATGGACCATATAGACTAGTAGAGTAATAGATAAGAAATTGTATGAATAGTTAATAGGCACATTAGACAAGAGGGTAGAGGATAATGGTCTTAGGGTAAAAACTAAACAGGTACAGTTATTGGAAGTGCCAGGAGATAGAGTAATGCGTTCAATTTAAAATAAGATATTCAGGATTAAGAAAATTTTTGAAAATGAAGGAGTTAGCCATGAGATATCTATAAGAGTATTCCACCAAGATAATTGCCTGTTATATTGCATTGCATATGGCACTAAAATGCCTAAAAGCTTAGCGATCAATGAGCTTTTACAAAAATTTCTTGTGCTTTTGGTGTTGTATCTAAGGTAACTTTACCTTTATCAATTTTTTATTAGATTCCCGTTAGTTAACATACAGTGTACTATTAGTTTCAGGTGTAGAATTTAGTGATTCAGCACCCACACACAACACCCTGTGCTCATCAGAAGTGCCCTGCCAAATCGCCATCACCTATTTAACCCATCTCCCTGCCCACCTCCCCTCCAGTACCTTTCCCTCAGCCAATTTCATGTGGATTTTTCTCTTAAGTTTTCTTCTAGAAGTTTTATAGCTTTAGGCTTTTATATTTAGGTCTATTACCTATTATGAATTAATTTTTGTACACAGTACAAACTGTAAAACTTTTTTGGGGGGCATATATATATCCAATTGTCCTAGTACAATTTGTTGAAAAGGCTATATAATTTATCTACTGCATTGTCTATGTAAAATATCAGTTGGCCTTTTTACATGTGGTTTATTTCTGGACTTGCTATAATGTTCTTATCTATCTTCATATCAATACACGGTTTAATTACTATGGTGCACACATGCATTTTACCTTTATATATTTTATAAACCTGTGATACATTGTTGTTATTTTGGGAAAACTTCCACTTGCAAAGAGATTTACATAATAAGGAAATAAAGCCTTTACACTTACCCACACTGTAACCATTTCCAGTATTCTTCATATCTTTGGGTAGATGAGATATTTATCTGGTATTATTTTCCTTTTATGGGAAGATTTCCATCAACATTTCTTGTTCCTTGAGACTGTTGGCGACAAAGTCTTTTTTTTTTCAGACTTTTTTTTGCATGTCTGAAAATGTCTTTCTTTACTTCACCATTTTTGAGAGATTTCTATGGGGTTTCAATGAGCTTCTTGTATCTATGGGTTTATAGTTCCCATCAAGTTTGAAAATTCCCAGTCACAATTTCTTCTATTTTTATTTATTTTTATTCCTCTTCTCTCCTGTTCTTCGGGGATCTAATTACTTATAAATCAGTCTGCATGAGATTGTCCCACAACTCATAATCTTTTCATTATTGAAAGTTTTATTTTCCCCTCTGTGTACTTTTTGATAGTTTCTATTGTTACTGCCTTCATTTTCTCTAACACTTTCTTTTCCAAAATCTAATCTGCTATTGATCCCATCCAGGACACACTGCATCCCTGACATTATAGTTTTATTCTCTGTAACTTCAGTTTGGTTCTCCTTTATATATTCTATGTCTCTAATTTTTAAAATTCAGTTAAAATAACTGTTTTAATATTATTCTCTGCTAATTCTAACATCTGTGTCAATTCTTAATCAGTTTTTATTGATTGACTATTTTCCTCATTATGAATTGTTTTAAACTTTCCTCTTTGCATGCTAATTTTTTATTGGATGCCAGATTTTGTCAATTTCACTTTGCAGTCCTAGATACTTCTGTATTCCTGTAAATTGTCTTGAGTTTTGTTTTGAGATGTGGTTTGCAAACAGTTTAAACTTTTCAGGGATTTCTTTTATGAATTGTTAGGTGGGTCTCAAAAAGTGCTCAGTGGTAGGACAAATTATTTCTCACTACTGAGAAAAAAACCTTCCAAAGTACTCTACCCAGTGTCTTTTGAATTAATGTTTTTCCAATCTGGCGGAAAAGTTACTATTCTTGGCCCTATGTGAGTTCCACGCACTATTTATTCTAACCTTTTTGATTAGTTCTTTCCTATCTTAGGGTAGTTTCCTTACATATGCTCATCAGTACTCTGCTAAACACTCAAGGAAGCTCTACAGATCTCTGGGATTCTGCTTCTATGCAGCACTCTCTTTTCTGATATACTGTTTTATGAGATCAAACTGCCTTGATTGTCCTGGACTCTCAGCTCCACCTTCTCAATGTAAAGAGATGATTAGTTTTCCCCTCAGTTTCCTCTTCTGCACTTAAGGCTGGGGATTCTCTCAATGTTATATGTTGGAGCAACTGTAGGGTCATCATGTTTTTGCCCCAACTCTTAGGAATCACTACTCTTTACCGTCTGGTGTCCAGTGTTTTCAAATTTGTTGTTTCATGTATTTTGTTTGAAATTGGTAATGTTGCACACACATACACACACACACAGAAATTATTTCATTCTCTGTACTCCATTTCGGCTTTCACTACTGTATCATCACAAAACCAAAATCAAACCAAACCAAACCAAACACTGTATTAATGTTAATGGGGAAAACTTTTTAGAATTGAGAGTGATTGCTTCAGCTAGTGGGAGCTTTATGGCTGAGAGAAGTACACTTGCAATGGTGTCCATAGTTATGGGCTACAATATAACTTAATTTAAAAATACTCATGTCACAAGGAGTCATTTCCATATGGTAAAAAAAAAATAGGAGTGCTGTAATGACATTTTCACAGCAAATCTGTGACTCTGTGTTGTTTTTTATATACTTTCTGTATAGGTATTTTATGGTGCTTATCTGTCTTACATAGATGCTAAGATCTTAATCTTATGTAGCATTATTATTTTTCATTATGAAAGAAGGTTTAATGTTTATTTTTCTTCATTAATCATGAGAGTTTAGCTACTTTTTAAAAAGAAATCCTGTATCTTCCATGGCCACACTTTTTATTCAGAACTATTTAATGCATTTTAAAGATACATTCATGAATTTATTTGTAGACTAAGCACTTTTATCTGTCTACTTTCATAACAAGAGTTTGGGGAACTGTGGTGAATAGTGAACTCTGAAGTTGGAAGGCTTATTCTCGTTTTCCTCTTTTACATAAACAAAAGCTCAAGAACTAAAATCATGGGGGCAAAAACCAAAACTGATAGAGTAGGCAGCTGGATATGAACAGAGAACAAGTGCTTTCCACTGATAAAATGGCAGAAACCAAGTTCCAAACATCCAGGACAAACCCCAGGGTATACACATGTGTTCTTCCCTATGACTACTGCCCTCTAGTAACTAAAATCCTTTATCATACCCTTACACTGTGGTTTGACCCCTGCAGGGTAAGGCCACCATGACAGTTCTGACAAGGGCCATATAGGACCAAGAGCTCCCCTTCCCAACCAATAGGAGGAGTCCCTTAGATAAATGGAAGCAACCTCAGTCAGAGACCACCCTACCTATGACCCACAAACCATACAGATATAGAAAGAAAAGACAACGCGGACCTCTGGTGCAGCTGCCACCTCTGGGCCTGCCGTTCTCACATGTTGAGAGTGTACTTTGACTTAAACTGGTCATTAAGCGCTTAAGAGTTTGGCTCTGGATTCTTTTTTGGCCGAACTCAAGCACCCAGGCCTGGGACTGAACTCGCTACTGACAAAGCTATTATTTTCTATTATAAATAGCACATCAAAGTAAATCATGTTTTCCAAATAGTATTTTTAAAATTCGATGTAGTGAATAAGAGGAAGAACTTATTGTTATGAGGTAAATCTAAATTTTAATAACTATTTTAACAACGTTGAAGATTAAGAGGCAACTTTTTTGGTGGAACTAGAAAACATTTACACAGATAATCAATAATCTAGCATAAGAGTTAAACAGAAATGTACAAATGATCACAGAGAAGCCCAACAGAAGGTGTCCTCCACCCTGAATCGCCACAGGCACATTCTTATTTATTCTCTCTGTTGCTGATAATTCTAGGCAAATGTAGATTTTCAGAGAGAAGGAGAATAAATTGAGAATACAAAGTATACTCCTGTCTTCATCCCACTTGAGGCTTGCATTATTGTTAAAAATCACCTTTTTAGAACTGCATTATACAACCATATCAACCATGTACTGTTAGTCTCTAAGAGAATAAATAGACCTATGCTAGCTACTAGGTAAAAAGAAATTTGCAAAGTTCATTGTTTTGTAAAGAACATTTATTGTCCCCATCAATCAAGCCTTGAAGGACCAACACTTCCATTACACTTGGCAAACAAATGCAAGAGCTAGTAGAGAGATAAGGAAACATAAAATTGAATGTATTTCCCGTAGCAGGCTGAATAAAGATTTTTTCTTTTAATTTTTATGAAGTTGTTAATGTGCTCATAACATAGTACACAAAATGAAAAACATACTATTTACTTAGTAAGAAAACCCAAAGAGAATAATGGATTAAAAAAATGCTCACAAAATTCTTTTCTGTGAAGATGCCCTCTTTCATAAAATTTATGAGAAAGGCATTTTTCTTGGTAAAATGAAAAAGGATTTTTTTAAATTTTTTTTTCAACGTTTATTTATTTATTTTTGGGACAGAGAGAGACAGAGCATGAACGGGGGAGGGGCAGAGAGAGAGGGAGACACAGAATCGGAAACTAGCTCCAGGCTCTGAGCCATCAGCCCAGAGCCTGACGCAGGGCTCGAACTCACGGACCGCGAGATGGTGACCTGGCTGAAGTCGGACGCTTAACCGACTGCGCCACCCAGGCGCCCCAAAAAGGATTTTTTTTTACATTTTTGTTATTATTCTTAAGTTTAAACCAAATTCCTAAAATTGGGAAATTCTATTATACCTACACCTGAAAGAAAACTAACAAGGATTAATGACTTGCTATGCTTGACTTACAGCTGATTTGTTGAAACACAATGAAAAGAAATCCACTGTACAGTAGTTATTAAGTCTTTTTGGAACAATGATAACATATTGTTCTTAATTTTTTTGTGGATTAGAAAATACAGAAGATAGAATTAGTGAAGATATATACATATACTGTGAAAGAAACTTATTTCATACCTAAATCAATGCAGAAACCTGACAAACTTTATTTCTATGATCTAGGAATGAATTAAAATATTCCCGGGGTCCTAATCAGGTCTGCAAGGCTGGGCACTTTAGCATAAGAACAATCCATAGAGAGAGTGGCTGAAGAGAAAAAAAAAATGAGTATTTTCAAAGAGTACATGAATGTCCTAAACTGTCACTTACAATTTACAGTAGGGGTATGGATATTATTTCTGAATTGGGTACACAGAAACACGGATCTAAAACCAACAGATATTATATCAATGAAAAAACTTGTACGGTGAGTAAATCTTATATAATCACTGATATTTTTTAAAAAGTCCTTTGAGTATGGATCTCAGAGTGTATCTAGTAAAATAATTAAATAGTTGGAGCTCACTCACTGGTCAAAATACTACCTAAATAATTATTGGATACAGGAGAAATTTTTCCTTGGCCTTTCAAGTTTCTAGTGACGGAACAAAAGCTGTAAATTTACTAGAATTGAACAAGAAGGTACCTTACAATTTGGAAAATAAAGATACTGTTATGAGATTCAAGAGCCGAGTAAAATTATTGGTGCCATTATCTGCTTAGATGTTACAGAAATTATGGTTTTTACATTCAAATTATTAGTTTACTATTTCCCTGTATATGTAGTAAAAAATATTTTATCACATGCTGATTAAACTATTATGTAGTATTTGATTTATAAGAAAATATATAATATTATATGTAAACATAATAAAAAGAAACACCCATGACCACATTGCCATATTTAAAGTGAATGCAACCAGGGGCGCCTGGGTGGTTCAGTAGGTTGGGAGACTGACTTCAGCTCAGGTCATGATCTCGCAGTCCCTGAGTTCTAGCCCCGCATCGGGCTCTGTGCTGACAGCTCAGAGCCTGGAGCCTGTTTCAGATTCTGTGTCTCCCTCTCTCTCTGACCTTCCCCCATTCATGCTCTGTCTCTTTCTGTCTCTAAAATGAATAAACATTAAAAAAATTAAAAAATAAAATAAAAATAAATTGCAACCAGTAACATTGAATGTATACGTATACCTCAAATTCTGTAATCCTACCCCATTGCTAAAGAACTATATTGAATTTTAGCCTAATGGTATGAATTCAAAATTTCCAATATATTTTTATTCTAAGATTTTGGTTGGTTTTGGACCTTATATAGGTGTAATTATTCTAAGACTTGCTGTGGGGGGGGGGGTCAATTAATTTTCCTAAGGTTCATGCATGTCACTGAGTGTGGTTTTAGTTCATTCAATGTCATATCTATAAAATATTTTTTTAATTCACTATACATATTCTGTCTTGTCAATGAATTGCATTCATTCCACGCATTCAAGAACAGCATTGCAATCAATAATCTCCTAAAAGTCCCTTACTTCATTTTTGTGTAGGGGACGAAATACAATTTTACCTCTAGACTCCTGAGTTCTTTGCTGAGTCCCCCATAAAAAAAAGACAGATTAACAAGACAAAAGCAAACGGGATTTTATTAACTTGTATACCTCATGTATACAATGGGGAATACCCAGGGGAAAATGTGTAAATCCCTGAGGTGGCTTAGAATTCAGGCTTAAATACCACCATAATAGAAAAAGGGTAGGGGAAATGTAAGAAACTTCATGAAGAGGAAATTATTTTTAGGAGAGCATATTATATTTAGGAGAGGAAATTATTTTTAGGAATGAGCCCTTAGAACAAGAAATGGGAGATATGATAGCTTGTTACAAAGTTTGTCTGGCTGTGGGTGGTGCTGATATCTATTGTCCTCTCTTGTGATAAGAGTCAATATTCCCTGTTGAGGAAACTTCCAGGAAGGAGATTTATGGCAACTGAGTTCCTTTTGGAGGAGATGTCTTTAGGCAGATACGGAGAGTTCATATAAAGCTTTTCTCTTCACTAGCTGTTTTTCAAGTGTCTTCAGCTCAAAATAATCAATATCCAAAAAGGTCGTATTTGGGGATGGCATATTCTGCTAACCTTTACTAGCAAAATAATACTACTTCAGAATTAGAGTACTGAATGCTATTCCATTCCAAAGTAGTTTTTACCCATATACACTCACAATGACAAATTATAAAATTTCCCATTATTCCATATCCTGTCCAAAATTGCATGTCACACATCTTATTTGTGGCCAAACCAGTGAGTATAAAATTCTATCTTATTATGATCTCATTTACCATTTCACAGATTACAAATGAAGCTAAGAATGTATTTTCTTATATTTATCCAGTATTTTTCCTCCTATTTCAAATGACCAGACCTGTCTTATGCCTGTTTTTATTTTGTTGCTTTTAATTTTCTTATTGATTCAAAGGAATTCTTTATATATATTAGAATATATACAGAAATTCTTTATATATATATTGGATATACATATATATGTGTGTGTGTGTATATATATATACATATATATACATATATACACATATATATACATATATATGCATATATATACAAATATATACATATATATACACATATATATACACATATATACGTATATATATACACATATATATACATATATATGTGTATATATATACGTATATATGTGCATATATATATATACACACATATATATATACACATATATATATATATATTAGAATTAAGTGCTTGATGGTTCTAGGTATAACAAATAGCTTCATTAAGTTATATATATATATATATATATACGTATATATATATACACATATATATATACATATATATACGTATATATATGTGTATATATACACATATATATATGCATATATATACATATATATATATATATATATATATATATATATATATATTAGAATTAAGTGCTTGATGGTTCTAGGTATAACAAATAGCTTCTTTAAGTTGATGATTGTCAAGAACAGTGAAGGGTCTGAGATTGTACCTTGAAATTGTACTTGCAAATTCATATGTTAGCTTGCCAAGGTACCATGGGTGCTAAAAAGACAAAAAAAACTCCTCCTGAATGAGAGAAAAGAGACTACTACCCAAAGCACAGCAAACAGCATGAGTATTGGCATATTTACATCAGTCGCCTTGCCCTCAAGCTCACCCCCTTCTCTATTCCTTCCTGTTCGTTTATTTATTTATTTATTTATTTATTTATTTATTTATTTATTTATCTATTCATTCATTCATTCATTCATTCACTTCTCTCTTTAAAATGCTGAGTCACCTCTGTAAAATTGAAATTGAGTTTAGTTCACTTTGGGCTCGTTTGTGTATTGCAATCATATATAATGATTATATATTCTAATGTAATATATAATGATTAAAATCCATCCTTACCACTTCAGGTAGCATTCAGCTTTACCTTTCACAAAGTACACACTACTTGTAAGGTAGGATTCCCAGCTGAGGTCCCCAGAGCTAAGGGCCTAGCACACACTGACCAAAGAGCAAGCACTGTGCCAAGGCAGAAACATGCCATCCTGCCTCACCTGCTCTCCACATCTAGTGAAGCAATCAAGTTCCACAGTAGCCCACACTGAATTCCTTGACCTACATATCTGCCTGCGTGGTCAGCTACAGAAACTACTCAGCACCTGGAGAGCTTTCGTTCTGCCACACTCAGCAAGTACATACAGGGAATGCTCAAGACCAGTAGCAAACAGTTTTTCCAACTGACTTATTTTTCCACAACCTTTAAAAAGATTTTTGATAAAGGGAATAGTTGGTTTTAATAGCCCATGTAAATGACATTATGTTTTATGGTTTACACATTTAGTAACAACTCCTCTTATTATCATAAAGATTTCTTACCATACTGTATTTTTTTAATATATTTTTAAACTGGTATACTACCATGTTTTGACATCTGAAAAAAAAATTCTGGCTTAGGGGAAACTACCTCTCCAGTTGGCCGATTCTTTGAGACAGCCTAGGACCCCGCTGGGAGCATACCTCTGATATGCAAACTAAGCAATTCAGAGCCATCCCTCCTCTACAGGCCTATACCCTCCAACAGGCAAATTCCCTTGGCCCTAATACCCCAGGGCCAGGCAAAAAAGGACATCCCCTGTGTCCCAAGACCCAAGCAAATTATTTAAACTAGCCAATCCTAAACTCTTTATTCTGTCCTGCCTTGCATTTCCCAAAGAAACTCTAATAAAGCCTCTGGTCTAATGGTTTCTCCTCCCTCTTCTGCCTCCTGATCCCTTGGTGTCCTTATGTGGCCCTGCAAGACACGTCCTGTCTCCTCAAGAACCTGTGATCATAATAAACTTTGTTTTCCTGAGCTTTTCCTCTATTTCCTCTTGTGGCATTATCTTTTTTTCTAAAAAAAAATGTTTAAACATTCTGTATATTTACTTTAGCTTTACCTTATTGGTGATTTAGGAAAACTTCAAGGGTAATTCTGACCCTATGAGTTTTCTAAAACACTGTTTTGCATCTAACTGTATTAATGTTCATGTGAATAATTACATCCTGATTGATTCAGGAAGGGCTCTTCTACTGACTGGTTTTGCTATTTCTTATTTATGTAATTTTCACATCTCCTAACAGAAGTTTTTCAAAATAGGTCTGTTTAGAACCCTTGAAGCTTTCTTCATATTATATTGTATTATAAAACTTATATGTGGATGATGGGATGACCCCTAAAAACAAGTCAAAATATTCTAGGTTAGAACCAGACACAATGATGTGCTTGCCTTGAGATTTGGGGGAATTTTTTTTTACAATTTCTGAATCTTATTTTTTTAATCTGTCTTAGCTTTTTCTTTCTGCTTTAACAAACTACCACAAACTAAGCTACTTAAAACAACTCAAGTTTATTAGTTCTGGAGGTCAAAAGTGGTAAAATCAAGGTGTCGACAAGATTTCATTCCTTCTGGAAGTTATATGTATATATAACTCCAGGGAAGTATCAGTTTCCTTGCCTTTTTTGGTTTCCAGAGTCTTTCTGCATTCTCCAGCTTGTGTCCCTTTCTGTTTCACTCCACCCTCCACTCACATAATCACATCTCCTTCCTGGATTCTGACCCTCTTGCTTCCCTCTCAAAATGGCATTGTGATTACATCGGGCCTAATCAGAATCTGTAATTTAAAGACCTATGAATTTAAAGTCTATGAAGGTCCTAGTCGCAAATTCTAGGAATTAAGACTTGGTTATCTTTGTCAGGCAGGGGAATTTTTCTGTCTACCACATTATCTTCCAGAATTAGAAAAAGAACACCTTCCTTACTTATTTCCATGGTTTGTCATTCATTAAGCTTTAAGGAGGTAACTTTGGGGGAAGTTTTATGCAACCCATCCCGTTGCTCTCACTTCATGAATTTCTCTTTATTTTATAATCTTTCTCTCTCTATCCTTGCATTATTGTAATAATTTCAGTGCTGTGGTTCATATACCTAAAAGAACACACACACACACACACACAAATACTTTCTTTTGAATGATTAAAAATGTTGCATCTCATTTAGGGGATTAATCCATCAGCAATTATTCTCTAGCATACAGTGAAAACTTAATATCTAACTTCAATATTCCTCTAAAAGTAACAAATTATTCTAGCATCATTTTCCTAATGTTAGACAAAGGCAAGTCTGCAACATTCAGGTTTTCATATAAATGTGTCTGTTTCAGAGTTCTGGGTTTTTTCCCTCGTTTTATTGTTCCATTTGATTTTCCCTGCCATATATCTGAGGCTCAATTTCTTTACTCTGTCTTCCATTCATATAAATATTAGAAAGAATTTGTCAAGTGTAACTGAAATCTTGTTGGGATTTTAATTGAAATAGTATTGTGTCTAAAAAACAATTAAGAAAGAAATGAAGAAATTATATTTTCTGTGACATGGTAATGGTATTATTTATTGAAATCTTATTTAATGCAATAAATATTATAGAGTCTATATGCTTCCTGTTATTGAATAAAATTTTTATACTGATTTTCAAGCAGTTATTTTGCTACATTTATCTATTTTTTAAAATTATATGTCCAAAACTATTTAGGATTCTTAGTGCAGATAATAGCCTCTTCCACAATATTCACAGATTTGTTTTTCTTTATTATTCTTATAATATTTATTTTATTTTCTTTACTCACAATGATAGGTGGGGCTAGAAAGCAAGGAAAGTGTACATTTTATTTTGTTCTTTATTTGATTTGAATCCTTCCAAAATTTCACAATTGAGAACTACAACTGCTGGAAGCTTTGAGTAGATACGTATTATCAGGCTCAGTACTTTTACTGAATTGATCTCAAACATAAATGCTGAGATTTGTCAATGCGTTTCCTACATTTACTGAGATGCTCATATGGTTTTCTGTTTTAATCTGTGAATATGGTAAAATATCTTGTTAAACTGCTTCAATATCCCTACATTAACTCCAATATCTCATAATATATTGGATTTCTGCACATGGTTGAATTTGATTTGTTAACATTTGTTTAAGATTTTTAAAATCCATATCCATGAATGAATGCTATCATTTAGAATATCTTTCTTTTCTTGTACTTGTCCAATTTTGTTAGAGAAGTTTTACTGACCTCATAAATAGAGTTGGGTGTATTTTCAATCTCGTTCTCTCTCATATTCTATGACAAAGACATTTAAATAAAAAATAATTTGTTTACTGATATTATGACAAAGTTTACCTGTAATACCATATCAATTAACAAACTGATCAAAAAATATGTTTAGAATTGATTCATTTTTTACTGGTTATAGCATTATTCAAGCATTTTTTTCTTGAACTTATTTTAATTGACTATACAGATGACCCTTGTACAATGCAGGGGTTTGGGGCATCTATTGCAGAGAAGTTGAAAATCTGCCTATAAACTCTGATTCCCCCAAAACATAACTATTAATAGCCTGCAGTTGACCCGAATCCTTACTGATAATGTAAATAACACATATATTGTAAGGTACATGTATTATATACTGTATTCTTACAATTAAGTAAGCTAGAGAAAAAATGATTATTAGAAATAATAAGGAAGAGAGAATACATTTACAATACTGTACTATAAACACTTTGTGCATAAGTGGACTTGCAAAGTTCAAACCTATGTGGTTTGAAGGGTCAACTGTATTTTCTTAGAAACTTGTTCATTTCATCTAAGTTACAAATATACTACCATACAGCTTTACATAGTATTCTCTTATATTTTTAGATATTTGATAAAATTTTACTAATATCCGAAACTTTAAATTCTTATTTCACTCAAGATTTCTCATATTATTTTCTTGACTACACCCAACAAAATATTTTTAATTTAATTAGTTATAACAGAGTTAACTTTTAGCATTGCCAAAGTTTTTTATTATAACTTTGTCTTCTATACCATTGATTTCTTCTCTTAATACAATCTTTTTCCTTTTTATTTTAGTAATGTCTTAAGTTAGAATAAGCTCATTATTGTCTACATATTTTATTATAAGCATTAATAATAACTTCCCCCTAAGTACTGTTGTAACTGTACCTCATATTTATTGACATCTGTAAAACATAAGTAGTTAAGAGAAATATGAGGCAGTTTCACAATGTAATGGAGAATCTCATTTTTCTACAATTGTATCTATTAAAGATTCATATAATCTTAGACTATTTTATTGCTTGTTGAATTAGTTAATTGAATGTTTTGTCAGGTAATAGCCTTGAGTTGTTTTTTTTTATTTTGCTTTGTTTTGTTGTTTTCTTCATGTTTTATTGTCTTTTCTATGCCTTTATTTTTAAACTTTCTATATTATTATGATTTTAGTGCACATCTTATAAGCAGCGTGTAATTTCCTTTTAATATACAATTTGGTAATACTGTCTTTTACTTGGCACAAATAGTCCATTTAAATTTACTCCCATAAAAGAAATATTTACGTTCTTTTTAAATGTCATTGCTGCTTTTAAGTTTCCTACATTTTTCCTCTTCTATTTATCTTTTATGTGATAATAGCCATATTACACAATCCTTTATATTATTTGTTATTTTAGATTTTATCATGAGTACTTAATTTTTCAAAGGCAATATATCAGTCCATCTCCTGAATGATATATAAAAGAATAAAACTGTATCATTTGTATCCCTTTATGTGTAATTTTTTCCTTTATTGAGTCTTTTTTTTTTTACTTCACAAATCAGGTGTAATGAATTAGAAAACAACAATAATGGCATAAAACTGTTTGATTATTCTAAGTCTATAAAGGATTCCTGCTCACCAATATTTCCAGTATATTTAAAGAATATTTTTAGACAGCTTATTAAATTTAATTTTATATTCCAGAAAATACACTCTTTTAAGCATACAATTCAAAGGCTATAGACAAATATATACAGTTAGATATCAATAACCCTGTAGCCATGATCAGTAAATCCATGCACTCTACCCACCTGGAAATGAGTAATCTGCTTTTTGGCACTATAATTATTCTCAAATTTCGTATAAATGGAACCATATGCTATATATTCATCTAACCACCTTGCTCTTTTCACAAAATAAAATGCTTTTGAGTTTCATCCATGCTATTTTTTGTATCAGTAGTTTTTTTTAGTTGTTTATGATCAGCATTCAATTGTATAGATACACCACATATTTTATACATTCATGAGTTGATGGACATTTGTTTTCATTTTGGGGTGAATATCAATAGGATGCTATAAAAATTTCATAAGTGTTTATGTAGATATAGGTTTTAATTAATCTTGTGTAAATACCAAGAAGTAGGGTTGTTGAGTACGTGGTGACTGTATGTTTAACTGTGAAATGTACTGCTAAACTGTTGTCTAAATTGGCTGTACCATATTTTCATCCCCACCAGCAATATAAAAGAGTGTGTGTTGCTTGCTACAGCCATGATTTTTAATTTGAGCCATTCTAATGGGTGTATAGTGACATTTAATTGTCGCTTTAATTTGCATTTAATTTGTATTTTAATTTAACTTGTATTCAATGACTAATGATGTTGAGCATGTTTCATGTGCTTTACCCATCATTTATCTACTTTACCGATGTATTTGTTCAGATCTTTCATCCATTTAATATTGAGTCATTTGTCTTATTATTAAGTTGGAAATATACATCATGTATTCTGGATATAAGTCTTTTAACATATACATGTTTTGCAAATATTTTCTCCCAGTGTGTGGGTTGCTTGTCATTGTATTTTGAAAAGCAATACTTGCTAATCTTGATTTAATTAATCAGGTTTTCTTTTATACTTTGTGATTCTGTGTCCTAAGAAATGTTTGTTAACCCAATAAGAATAAATATTTGCTTACTCCAATAGGAAGAAAAATTCTCCTAAATTTTCCTCTATAAGTGTTATAGTTTGAGGCTTATATATTGGTCTATGATCAGCTCACCAACCTTGAAACATAGGCTTGAATCCTCTCTGGTTTGTGAAACACATTCAATGTTTGAATAATGTTCAAGCAAAAACTAGGACAAATTTTAAAAGTGTGTAAATAAAAGTGTCTTAAACATAGAGAGATATATTTCCTAAATCCCAAATGATTTGCATTTTGGGATTTTAGTTATGTGGCTCCACATGTATGGGGTTAATAATTTATCAAACTTGGTATGTCCGGTTAATAGATTCCCCAAATCCTACAAAGAACAGATTTTCCATAGAACGAAAATTTATTTGTTTCTCAGCACTATAGTTCCATAAGAATCTAGATGTATAAATAAAAACTTTTTTGCTATCGTTGGGGAAAGCGATAGTAGTTGAGAAAGAGATCTGATGCCTTAAGATTGCACATCCACAACAAACTAACTTTGAAGAAAAAAAAATTATGGTGAAAGATACAATGCTTATTCCAAATTCTAAATAAGAATATAGAGTTAAATCAGATTTGTAATTTATCAAACGGTGAAATTTTTTAAGTAGAATTGTTAGAAGCACACAAACCACAAAACAAAAAATATATTTTCTCTTCTTGCTTCCCAATCAAGTTATTAAGATATTTGTCTCCTTCTTTTTCACTCCAAGCTGCTAACAACAACACATCATCGCTCACAGGTTACACATCCTCAGTTAATTGACTGCTTCTTTTTTTTAAAAAACTATTTTTAATGTTTATTTATTTTTGAGAGAGACAGACAGAGACAGAGCAGAGAGACAGAGTATGAGCAGGGGAGGGGCAGAAAGAGAAGGAGACACAGGATCCAAAGCAGGTCCCAGGCTCCTAGCCATCAGCACAGAGCCCAAAGTGGAGCTCCAACTTACAAACCATGAAATCGTGACCTAAGCCAAAGTCAGACACTTAACCAACTGAGCCACCCAGGTGCCCTGTGAACTGCTTACTTCTAAACACACTTGAACCTGGTAGCTCTTTTTATAGCAAGACGATAGCCAGACTAAAGAACCAATGACTAGACTCTCATGCAACTGACGTAGATTTTTTTGTTCCTATTCATGACCTCAATAGATATTTTAACACTATTTTGACAGAATGTTCATAGGCACTGGGAGTGAGCTTTATTGAGTAAAACTTGGTTCCCACAATTCAGGAAGTAATAATTCAGTGAGAGTGAGAAATATAAGCCCTTATCCCACAATATGATAAGGTCTACACTAGAGGTTTATACCAATACACTTCAAGACTGTCAAAAGGGGTTAGCAAAGAAGCAATACTTTATTAGAGACTGACCAAGAAAACTCTACTACCAGTGAGGAGAGTAAACAGTAAATGGATTGGAGAATTCCTGAGAAGTGGAAAAAAATCAATAAACCTGGAAAGTGATGAAACATGAACAATAAAGTACATTTTTAAGGGAAGAATTATTCCTAGGTTTTTGCTGTGGACAAATATGTAATGATAATGACATTAACATAAACAATTGTTAAGAAGAAGCAGATATATTTACACATTAATTTGTGTGATAAACAGATAACTGTAAAAGCCAGAATAATTTACAAAATATTTCAGGATATTGTTTAAAATATTTCATCAAATTTTAGAGTACTTTTACAGCCTTTGATTTCAAATTATTTTTATATAACTCAACCAATTCTAGTGATTTAAGTGGTAATCCAACATCATTTTTATCTCACTCATAAAATGGCTGTATTTTATTCAAGATCTTTAATATTAATTTGCTTTAAATTTTTGTATGACCACTGCATCTATTAATTAAAGAACAGTCACCAAGAGTAAAATATACAGGGATGTTTTAGAAGGAATGATTCTATAATTGCCACTGCATTAGTGAATATTATTTTTTTATTATGATGATTCAATGAGGCCGCTTTGTTGTGTCAGGAACTCAAAGTATAAACAGATAAAAACTTATAGTTGGAACAAAGTCCAAGTTGGCTCCATAACAATGCATTCTAGTTCTGGGGAAATACCACTAAGTTATTTTCCTTGGGCAGTGGGGGTTGGGGTGGGGAATAATTCTCCAACACTATTTTCCACAAGAGAGAGCCCAGAGTGGGGAGCAGTTGAAAAACTCATCCATGAATACGATCTAGCCCTAAACATACATACCGAATAAGAATGGATCCAAAATTAACAAATTCATATTAATCTTAGTAAAAATCACTTCATAGTATTAGTAAAATGCAGTATTATTGAAATATCAATAACACGTGGAGTGGGGGTAGGATATACTGAACATAAGCAACTCAAACAATACACTTGGAGAATAGAGACTTTTTGAAAGTTCATAAAAGATACAAACACTCATAAATTATTCCAAAGGACTTTCTCCACTAGATGCCAAAGAGTTTAAGAGTGATCAATAGTGAATTAACAGTGTTTAAAGTAATCTGCTCCTCATGTGGAACATTGACCTAGGAATCCAAGCTTTGCGATTAATCAGGAAATTCATTTGCGTATGTTTTAAATTGAAGACCTAATAATAGAATATAGATATAGTGTTAATTTTTTAGATAGGATAGATTACACTCTAAATACACTAGATGGAACCATATCTGTAGATTTGAGAAGTCAAACACTTCATCTGTTGTTTTACTTAAAATTGAATTTTAATATGTTGCATTTATTTGAACATATGAGGAAATATTCTTAATTCCTGCCAGAATTCTTAGGTCCAATGTGGCACTAAAAAATTGAGCAGTTTATTATAAATAATAAAAGTAAAAAGATTACAACACTCGTTTGTGCATCAAAATCTTAACTTCCCTAAATAAATATAGCAAATTCTTAACTTTGGAACTATATTTCCATGTATTCTCTCATTTTAGATTTAATTACCAAATTTATCAAATGATGATTTTGGGTGTTTGGGGACCATGGAATTCAGAAAATGTAAGTCATTCAAAATTCTACACACTAAGGTTGTTACTTGTTTAAGCAAAATGTATCTTTTAGGGTGATATAGCTCCAAAGAGAGACCATATTTTTCCTAACAGCTTTGCCCCACATATCAGCACACTTTATTTTCTCCTAAGCCTTTGCCCTAATTTCAACACTTGTTTTTGTCTGTTAAATGAAAAGTTCATTTATATCTGAAGGAGTCAAAACCACCAAGGCTGTACATGTAATGCAATTCCAGATTATGGGGAAATTCAAAAGTTTAGCACCCAGTGTGAGCATATCCCAGGAAACAGTATTCTGCAGTTTGAGCCCTCTTGAATACAGACAGTATCCAGGGTCCCAATTCTATGTTCAGTGTGTGGTTAACGGGCTCATCTAAAGACTGATGGGGCATTCTTACTTGAAATCTTGGTGAAATATGTTTTCCGTATCATTTTCCAGAAGATGCTTAACCTCCTCTACCTGACAAGATCCCTTCCTGATGCCCTGTAGTCATCCTGCCTAGATTTTTAAAGTCAAGATTTGCTTCCTCTGCAATCTAAGTCACTCCTTTATTTCTTACCCCCATTTCTTACATCCAGACCATATCTTAGTTTGGTTAAATCTTAGTTGTAAATACTCACTTTACATGAGCGGTATTTTCATCTTTCATTTAAGCAACCTGCTTCACTGTCTTTGTTATTACATAAACTGGAGAAATGGCTAAGAGAAGAAGGATAAGAAGATATATCCACACAGTACACAGAATAAAATTAAATGTGTAGGGGTGCCTGGGTGGTTCAGTTGGTTTAGTGCCCAACTTCAGCTCAGGTCATGATCTCATGGTTTGTGAGTTCAAGCCCTGCATCGGGTTCTGTGCTGACAGCTGGGAGCCTGGAACCTGGGTCTCCCTCTTTCTCCGACCCTATCCTGCTCAAATTCTGTCTTTCTCTCTCTTAAAAATACATAAACATTTAAAAAATATTTTAAAAATTAAATGTGTAACCTAAATATTATATTGGAGAGATCCTTTGCAAAGAGAGAAAACAGATCTCTACAGTGTGTCAGGGCCAATATCTTGATATTCACTCATCTTCATTGGCATCCCTAGTCTTTGTACCTATGAAATATTCTGAACTACAAAAGGCTTATAGTGGCTCATCCCCCCTTCCATCTGGTGCCCTCCTACATCACTACATGCTACTCTCTAACACCAAAGCTGCTTTGTTTTCCTTGGTTCTTATTAAAGTCAAGTTCCCTTTTGTGGAAAGGGAGAGAAATACTGCAACAGGAGCAGGTATTATTTTGAAATCTGAAAGTAGAAATACAGCATACAAAGAAGGCTAAAGTCAATGAAGAGTCAGAAGTATAAGTTTGGGGTAACCTACTGGCAGATACCTAGTCACATAGGTTCTTGATACTTCACATCTCCAAAAATGGGTTTCTGGAGTCTAGTGAGAGAAGCAGGTGCAGCCAGATCTGAACTGGCTGACAAATTGTTTATATCAGCATGTACCATCACCCATACAGCAAAATCCACTCTGGGCTTCTGTGTCCAGAATCCAAAGACAATGTACACCTACCACAGAGCCATAAAAACCATTACACAATAATATACATTTTCTCCTGAAATGTACCATTCTCTTTTCATTTATTAGAACTCCTTATTTCTGGAAAAGAAATTCAGAATTATTCTGCTCATCTTCAGGTACTGTCAGACAAAAGCCATCCACAAACTTTGCTGTCAAAGAGAAGTAAATTACCAGTGTCTGCTTTGAATTAAAGCCTGTTATACACAGCCCAACATGTAAAACATATAAAGGGAAATCTATTCTGTTTGAAACAAAGGTGAAAAGCTAAGAATCATGCTACCAAGCCCTGTACATTCTCACCCTCCACCCCCACTGTGGCCCATCAGGGAACTCCAGCAAACATAAGCTAAACACCCTATCTACTGCAAAGTCGTCTCTCATATAAAAGGACGCATGTGGCTTCCAATAAGTAAAAGTTTGCAGACTTCCTAACAATCCTGAAACGGAAATCCAGCGCTCTTTGAGTTCTAGTTCAGTGTCTTTCTATTAAACTACCAAAATAGTTGCATTTTAAGTTGTTCAGGTAATTAAGAAATATATATTTAAAAAGGAATTTACGTAAAAGGGAAAATAACTTGAATAGGAAAAATAATTGTCCTCATTTTTTATTCCTGCATTTTGTTATCTATAACTTACTTCAAAGTCAAACACTGCAAAGTTAAAAATTATTAATCATTAGGTTCACAGGTCTCTTTGTCTGAGGATAATTTCCCTATTTAGAAGCCTTTGTCTTCATTGTCTTGCTTTTTCTATAGCATCTTCTGACAGGAAGTTGATCTTGGGAATATCATTAAAGTTAACTAGAGCTGGGAAACGAGACGCTCAGCATTTTCCTAGTGGCAGCTAAGAACTGATGTTTACAATGGGATTTTACTCAATGATTTCTATCTCACTGGCGTGAAAACATTACTAATAAGTGCCATCTTTATTTCTCCAAACTTTGAAACTATGTATCTATGAGCTTTTGAATTACTCATAAATAATTCTTGATGTGTTCTCTGGTTCCTCTTGTATCTCTTTAGTGATTCATTGATTGTATTAGAATTCAGGGACTCATTTCCAGATTAATTTAAAAGCCAAAGAAAAATTCTATTCCTCCCAAAGGTCAAATATTGCCATAGAGGGGAGTTAGTACAAAACTTTAAAAAGTGTTTTGTATAAGAGCAACTCAGATGTTACCATAGTAAATTTTAATAGCAAAAATACAAATAACATTTTTGTTAAATGAGATGTAAAATTCTATAGAAAAAAGAGAAATAAAAGAATGAAAAAATATTAACATTCTTAATGAACATTCTGTTAAAAAATTAACTTCTCCTTTTGTTATAATTTAAATATTTTATGACCTATCAATGTACTTTGTTTTGTATAGCTAAAATGCATGGAGAAATCCACATTTTACACAAAAATTTGGTAAACATGACCTTGACATAGTCTCACTTTTAGGATTTTAGAGAAAAGTAATCTCTGGAGAATTCCAAAATTTAAAAAAAAATTCTGTGAAACTATTTGAGATTAATTGCTTTGAAATTTTGAATTTCTATGCTTTGATCACAAGCTTAAATAAAATGCAAAATAAGAAAGAATATTAAGTTGCTTTATCAATCCCTAAGACCTTTTGTCTAGAGCTTTGTGACTTGGAAGAGCAGAAATGTGAGACCAAAAATAACTTAGATAAGAAATAGGTCTGTAAACTAGATCAACATTTAATAACAAAATGCCGAGGATGTTGTTATTTGCAAAAAAACCCCAAAAACAAACAAACAAACAAAAAAAACCAACAGTATCTAGTCTCAAAATACCACATCTCTGCTAAGCTTTGAATGCCCTGAATGTAGACATTTCTAAGAAAACATAGAGCAGCTACCAATTCAGTATGCAGTGCTGGCTTACATGCCTGTGTATTTATTTGACTTGCTGCAGTTCATACTTATCCCCTGTTCTTCATCTGCCCTACAAACAAGGTTTGTGATGCTAATATGATATAAATAGGAAATTTGCAATATTTTATCCCACACTTCCATTTTCATTAAAATGTAAAGCAATAGTGTCAACAGGAAAAATAATCCAAACTTTCGGCATTTTGTAAATTCTTGGTTGTGTTTTTGGTATTACAAGTATAGTAGGTGTAGGATGGAATGTGTCACATGAATGACGTCCATGGGCAGTTAGCTGGTCCTGGTCCTGCAATGTAAAATGGTCAGTTTTGTCCTGCATTCTCTATAAATGTTGACTGTCCCACAACAAATGTATGAAAGAAAAATTTATAATTAATTATAAGATTGGAGTCTAACTGTATGCACATAAATAAAAAGTATTGGGGCGCCTGGGTGGCGCAGTCGGTTAAGCGTCGGACTTCAGCCAGGTCACGATCTCGCGGTCCGTGAGTTCGAGCCCCGCGTCAGGCTCTGGGCTGATGGCTCGGAGCCTGGAGCCTGTTTCCGATTCTGTGTCTCCCTCTCTCTCTGCCCCCCCCCCCCGTTCATGCTCTGTCTCTCTCTGTCCCAAAAATAAATAAAAAACGTTGAAAAAAAAAGTATTTAAGAACCCAATAAAGGGTATTGATTAAGAAAAAAAAAACTCCTGGGGTGCCTGGGTGCCTCAGTAGGTTGAGCTTTGGACTTCAGCTCAGGTCATGATCTTGCAGCCCCGTGTCTGGCTCTGTACTGATAGCTTGGAGCCTGGAGCCTGCTGCAGATTTTGTCACCATCTCTCTCCTGTTGGCTCTGCCCCTCTCCTGTTGGCTCTCTCTCTCTCTATCTCGGATATAAATAAACATTAAAATTTTTTAAAAGAAAAAGAAAAAGAACAAGAACTCCAGAACTGGATTATGAGGGTTTAAATTCTGGATTTTTAACTAGCTGTGTGACCTTAGATGAGTTAATTACCCTCAAGTGCTTTGGTTTCTCTTTTTGTAAAACTGTAATGATAATAGCAGAGGGTTGCTGTGAAGAGGAAATATAAAAACCTACCGCACTGTTTGACAGTCAATACTGTGTAAGTCTTAGCTATTTTTAATATTTTCTAAGACAGAATAGATAAATCAGGGGAAGATTGAGGTTTTTTTCTTCAAACTTTATTACCTTTTAAAAAAATCCATACATACAATGGTAAAATGGCAGCTTTTATTATTTAAATCACCAACAATGCACAACTATATCTTTTTTTACTTTTTTTTTTTTTTTTAAGCACCTGGCATCCCTGCCTGGCTACAGGGAATAAGTCCCTTAGATCCCTACCTTCAAATTTATAACTGTTTGGTCTTATGACATACAGGTGCCCTTGGATGTAAATTAAAGTTTATTGGTCACATAGCAAACAGGAAGTGGATTTCCCCAAGGAGAAGGGCTTAGGTATGTCTGGAAGGAAACAGGATATGGGTGGTTGGAGGTTTTGTTTTGTTATTGTTGTTGTTGTTTTTTAATGACTACAGGATGGAGTGGGTATGATGCTACACTGTGATCTGAATTGCCATCTGTGATGTGGGACTTGGGGGGGGGGTGCAGGGGGAGTGAGTGGGTGAACTTCTGATCTCATTACTCAGATATGGAAGAGTAAGTCAGATATAGAAGACTGTCATCTTACTAACATCAAAAAGTGGAATCTTTCTGCTATAGTATCTTTCTGTATCATTGCATCACTTATAGTGATTGTATGTCAAACCATAAGCATCTAACTTTGTCAGTATGACTTCTAATGTAATTATGTCTTATAAGTTTACATTGAACACTATTAATTATTATTGTTTAATATTGTAAATATCCCTTACATCTATGGCATTGTCTTGGTTTATGTTCTTTATGTAGGAAAGCTGTAAAATATGTCCATTTCATTTTAATATAATTTTTTTAATGTTTATTCATTTTTGAGAGACAGAGAGAGATAGAGTGGGAGTCAGGGAGGGACAGAGAGAGAGGGAAACACAGAATCTGAAGCAGGCTGCAGGCCTTGAGCTTTTAGCACAGAGCCCAGTGTGGGGCTCGAACTCATAAGCTGTGAGATCATGACCTGAGCCGAAGTTGGACGCTCAACCAACTGAGCCACCCAGGTGCTCCTTGTACATTTCAGTTCAATGTAGGAAATGTATAAAACTTTTTTTCTTAAAAGGTGTAATTGGGTCTTATAGGTTTGAGAATTTGTGATTAAAATGTGGACTTTTCTGTGACTTAGAAAAATGAGTAAGGAAAACTTAAAGAGGCATTCACAACATGGCATTTTTTCCCAAATATAACATCTAATATTTTTCCCCAAGTGAGATTTATTATCCTAACTTTGTACACATATCCACACTTACCTTCTGCATTCAGTTGGATTTTGGACCAAGATGTCATGTCCTGAATCTTTCAAGGAAAGACCTTGATTGAACAATTGATGCTGCAAGTTTTAAAAAGAAAGAAGAAAAATCAGTTTATGCCAGATGGCTTCCATAAACCCAGCTGGTGATCCATGAGTTTGGAGGCCTTAGGCAGGATTAACTGCCTTAAATTTTTTAATTAATTGCTTTAAGGAATTGATTTATAACCGCTGAGAACTGCTGTGTAGCAACCAAGAAGTTATTTCATAAATAACTACAGAAAATATACACTTGGAATTAACAAACTGCAAAACACAGGTGAGGGAAAAACATTGATAAGATATTCTATTTACTCAGGGATTTACAGTAATAGAATTAAATGGTCTCCACAGTGAAAGAAAAAGTCTATATACTGGAGTTTTTAAAAAGAGTTCTGTTGCTCTGCAGTCATTCTAAATCCACATGCAGACTTCAATCTGGTGAGGTGGTAGGCAAAGATGATACTTTTCCAGCTTCCAATTTTATGCTTATTGGGCATGGGTTCTAATAAAGTGTATCATGAACAATACACTATTCACATTTTAACATGTTGCTTTAAAGGGTTGTCATAATTTTGGTATGAATGCTAAACAGGGGTAGGGTTGTTTTTCACTGACCCCATTGTTTATATTTCTGTTCAATTTCATCTCTCCAGGAGATGAAGATTACTTAGCAATAAATCTGATTGAGCCCAAGGGTGGAGGCCCCATAAGTTGATATTCAGCTAGATGTCATTTTTTTAACAATCAGGAAGTTGTTAATAAAAAGATCTAGGTATTTTATTGCATCTCATTATTTTAAAGAAAAACATGGTGGGGCACCTGTGTGGCTCAGTTGGTTAAGCGTCTGACTTCAGCTCAGGTCATGATCTCATGGTTTATGGATATGAGCCCTACACAGAGCTCTGTGCTGACAGCTCAGAGCCTGGAGGCTGCTTCAGATCCTGTGTCTCCCTCTCTTTGCCCACACCGCCCCCACCCCACTCACGCTCTGTCTCTCTCTCTCTCTCTCTCTCTCTCAAAAATGAATAAAAGTTAAAAGAAAAAAATGTCAATTGCTTCTTAAAAACATCTCTCTACTACTGATGTATTCACACCAAAGACCAAGGAGTTTGCAAATAATAAAAATGACCAAATATCTCCCTTTTGTGGCTAATATGATTTCTCATTCTCTTCCTAGTACAGATTTGGCCCTGTTTCCTTCTTTCTTCTTTCTAGACATAATACAGACACCTAATAATAATAGAATTTCCCTCATTTCATACAATCCAAGAAACCTACCTCCTTAAAGCCTTCATAAGCTCAAGTTTTGTATTAGTTTCTTTCTAACAGCTCCCATGGAAATAAATAAGGCCAATCAAATGAGAATAAACAAATACTATTCATTTAGAGTTTGCTATCGCAAGGGAGTCAGTTACCACTACTGACATTTTGGCAGAGACAAAAAAGCAGTCAGAGGAGTGGGAAAATTTTTATAGTGGAAGAAAAGTAAGGCTTCAAAAACATCCTGATAGGGGAAGTTGGTATGGCAAAGTTGTAGGCTGGCTAACTAAAAGTGGGCAGCCTAGTGGTTGATCAGATGCCCAAATGTGGTCTTCTCTAGTTGGCCCTACAATGGAAGCAGAGACAGAAATTACAAAACCTTGGAGTTATTAACAAATATTAGCCATTTAGGACCAATGGTTACAAGGGTGTTGGTTCCTAAACTGGTCCCTGTACATGGAGAACAAAGAGAAATTGAAGAAAGAGTCCACTCCAGATTGGCAGGTGGCAATTTTAATAAGCAAGGGAGCTTACACATGAGGCTTGTCTAGGGTGAATTCAAGAGAAATACATCTCTGCACCCACCCACTGGAATTTATATAGAGGCTTTAACTGGGTTAAGTCACATATACTGTCCAGATGTTCTCAACAACATATTACTCTCTTAAGGATGTCTTCCTGAAATAGGTCCTACTGAGAAAGGATTAGCAGAACATACATTCTAAGGACTGTGGGTTGTGGGAGTTGAGGAGGGGTGAGGAGGATCCTATTTCCTGGATTCAGCTCACAGGTCAACCTACAGTCACATCCTCTTGATGGCCTCCTCCAACAAGGGGTCACTGTTTGGTTTCCTAGATTGTTGATAGAGATAGTGTTTTGACTTCCTATATTTTGATTTACAATAGGCTGGCTTCCTGGATTGGTTATTATGGATAACGGGTTGTTTTTCTGGGATAATTCCTGCAATTGTGGGTCAGAGTTCTATTTTTGTATATTTATATATTCCATTTATATATTCAGTGTCTCATTTCTTTCTAATGGTATTTTACTGAGACACCTCACAATTCCCTATGGTGTATTTAGACCACATTTGCTAGATATGTTAAGGAAAAAAGACAATATACAGTAACCTGCTAGGCCTCCAAATGCTCTAGAATAGTGACACATAAAATAGGCTGAGACTACTACTACTGGATATGCCAATGTTGGCCACCTTTGGGTTTATGCCACTTGTTCAAGTTCACACTTAACATACATTAATCATATGTTCTAAATATAGGTCTTTGATGCCTATATGATAGAAATGGGCAATCTGCAATATTTTACTTTCCAAATTTCTATTTTCACATAAAATGCACAGCAACATCTCAAAGGAAGAACTATTCCCACCTTGGGGAATTTTGCAAATTCATGGTAGTGTTTTGGTTTTACAAAAACTGTAAAGTTAGAGGGAGGGCTAGGAAATGGAGCTACAGTTCTGTATGTTGCACATCTTCTCTGGCTGTAATGAGTGAATAGAGGTATGTTCCTGGTGGCCTTTGGCTGACAGAAGTGGAGGTTCACTGAGATTCATCCAAGAACCTTGCTGCTTTGTACTGGGGCCCTCAAGTCAGTAAAAGTAAACACATCAGAAACTCCTTAAGTCTACCCCTATTCAACACATCACCCTGCTTATGGCTGAGAAGTTAGTTTGTGCTGAATTGTGCACCAATATTTCATACAAGTGTTTTAGTTTGGGGTTAATTTTGTTTGATATTATAGATGACAACTGGCCTTGGGCTAAGTTCTAGAGATAGGAGATTACATATCTTTATAGATTCTTGTGGTTCTTCTGGGTCTTCTCAAGATAAAATTGTGCCTCTCCCAGGCAAAACACCTGCTGCTCCCTTTAGGATTTCTCATTAAGACATTAAGTTTTATGCATATTTTCCTAACTGGCAAAATTTCTATAGTAACTATTTAGAATTATAGTGGCTACTTTGGTAACATTGTTCTTTCCAAAACAATTTTCATTTGGGAGATGCCTTCAAACAAAAAAGGTAAAAGCACCCTCCAAAGAAGAATATTTTGCATGATGAAAGAAAAGACATCATTGGTTAAACATAGAGACACCCCATCTTTGTTTCTGTACTTCAGGAATTAAGCAGTGATTTTTTAAATCACAAAACTTGGTAATTTTCAAGAGATGAAGTTATTATTTAAAACATCTATTGAGGCACTTTTGTGGCTCACGTGGTTAAGACTCTGATTTCGACTCAGGTCATGATCTCACAGTTGGTGGGATTGAGCTCCATGTTGGGCTCCTTGCTGACAGTGCATGTAGCCTGCTTGGGATTCTCTCTCTCTCTCTCTCTCTCTCTCTCTCTCTCTCTCTCTCTGCCTCTCCTCCTCTATTTCTCAAAATAAATAAATAAACTTAAAAAACAATCTGTAATGCCTCTAATTGTAGGTATGTATGTCCAAATTCATTTTCTTGACTCTAAAGAGTCTTCCCTCAATTTTGAGAAAGAAAATAATTTGTCTTTTACAATAACTTCATATTTATTTGATGCTGACTCTCACTTTCTTTTTTTATTCCTCTATTTCTCTTTTTCCATCTCATTAAACTATAAAGATTAATTAGAAAAAAAAACTTCTGTTATTATGTAAGTACTCTAAAGATATTTAGTCCGGATAAGCATTCATAATGTCTAAATTAAAAGAAAAAATATATATTCAAGAGTTTATGTTGGTTGTGGATAGTGAAAATATTACATATATAAGAGCCTTTGTTACTATAGTTACAAGATATAGAGGAAAAGCCTTAGTAACAAGACAAAAATATAACAACAACAAAAAAGAATGGGATTTTTTTTAAATTTTGGCATAAGTTAAGGTCTTTATTTAAAATTTAACTTACCATGTAAAAATAATGCAATCACAATGTTTTGGTTTGTGCAAGACCATTGTAAATTATGAATTCTTTCAATGCTACTAATAATAGGAATATAATGTGTTAGCTAAATTTTTAATTTCCCAGATTCTTAACTAGCTTTAAGAACTTAAGAACTTTAATGTTTTTAAGAACTTAAACACATTATTTAGTTAATTAATAAATAATTTTTGTATGTCTTGATGATTTATATATATGATATTAATGTAAAACACTGGTCACTACACATAATTTTAATTTACTAATTCACTATTATGTTTTTAATTTTATTTTAGAGAGAGAGAGAGCATGTGAGCAGGGGAGAGGGGTAGAGGGAAGAGAGAGTATCTTAAGCGTGGAGCTCAATGCAGGGCTCAATCACACAACCCTGGGATCATGACCTGAGCTGAAATCAAGAGTCGGATGTTCAACTGAGCCACCCATGCACCCCTTATTTTTTATAATAAAATAAAACATGCAAATTATTTCTCAAATTATACATGTACGTATACATACATAATTTATATTTGTTTTGTTACCTAAATTTGTTAAAATAATATATGGGTAAATGAATAGAAAAGGGAAGAAAAAACTAAACTATACTTTCATTTTCTCTTATGTCTAGAGAGAAAATAAATTAGGCATTTGCTTAAATATGATAATTAATACAAATGGTTGATTGTACTAGGTACAATACTTAAGGAAAATACAAATATACACACAAAGACAACTTTCTAGTTTGTTTCTTCCAAAACTTATTGTAGTTTTTCAAGATGAAAATTTTAGATAATTTTTCTGGAAACAGTGGTAAAAGAAGACCAAAGAACAAAATTATTAGAAATCCCACATATCTATCCAACTTCAGAAGAACAGTCAAGAAATAGTTGTGTAAAATGAAATCAGCTAATAAACGGGACCAAATCCATATTCCCTTCAAGTGGTAAATGGTTAGATCTCTACTGATTCCAATGGAACTTAACAGAAAAGAAGTAACTCTCTTCTCTATGAAATAGAAATTCTGTAATAGTTAGAAAATGAACCATCATCCTGATGATACAGATGCAAGACATGTGGTAAAAATTATTCATAAAAGGAACTATACGTACATTTTGAAAAACTATGACACATTCAACATTATGTGACAAGACCTGGTTTCTATCGATGGGTGAAATAAAAATAAATAACATAAAGAGAAAATACACTTAGATAAAATTATCAAATGATAAACTAAAACTAATGACTAAAATATGGAGGAACTAGGAGGAAATTGAAAAAAGCATAAAACTAAAATCAGTTTGAAATCAGACATTTTGTTGTTTATTTTCTTTTTGTAAACAATGTCCAAGATGGTAAGGGTGTGGTGAATCAAATACTTGCATACACTGCTGGTAGATGAGTCTATTGATATGACTATCTTCCTGGAAAAGAATTTGGCAATAATATCAAATACACAAAATATATACATTTTAAGCATGGGAATTAATCAGGAAAGAATAGTGAATACAAATGTATTTGGTACTTTGTGATGGGTTTCTGAATATTTAACTTTTGAAAATGCTGAGGTAAAAAATGATAGAATAAGAAAAATAAGGTCAAAAACAACTTTATTTAAAATAAGATCTTTATGTGTTTTAGGTCTGAAATTTGGAAAAGTATGAAGCTGAAGTCTTTAATTATATTGATGATATGATAAAATCCCGACTCTATTATGATATGTGTACATTTCAAAATATGATACTCTACTTATAAAACATGCTGATTTTGTAGTTAAAATTATATAACGATATGTACCCATGTAAATATTCATTTTTAGAAACTAGAAAAATGTCAGTGGATGATGTTTTTATGGAGTGTTGTAATTTGGGAGATTTTCTTTTCAGTATTTTCCAACTATATTTTTGCATATACTCTTCAATATTTTCCAAATTTTCTGCAATAAGATAATGGTTATTTTATCTTTATTAAGTACATCCAATTTTTATTGAAAAATCTAAGTTTTTCTTATTATATTTTTTCTCATTTTCAAAACTAATTAGAAAGTATGCCATATCCCTTTGTGTTATATCAGACAGATAAGTAAAATAGAATTCAGAAGACAGTACGTGGTCTAATACCACTGAAATTTTGGCACATTCGTTTTAGGTTGAAGGGCTAACTGGCACAAAAACAGACACATAGACCAATGGAATAGAATAGAAACCCCAGAACTAGACCCACAAACGTATGGCCAACTCATCTTTGACAAAGCAGGAAAGAACATCCAATGGAAAAAAGACAGCCTCTTTAACAAATGGTGCTGGGAGAACTGGACAGCAACATGCAGAAGGTTGAAACTAGACCACTTTCTCACACCATTCACAAAAATAAACTCAAAATGGATAAAGGACCTGAATGTGAGACAGGAAACCATCAAAACCTTAGAGGAGAAAGCAGGAAAAGACCTCTCTGACCTCAGCCGTAGCAATCTCTTACTCGACACATCTCCAAAGGCAAGGGAATTACAAGCAAAAGTGAATTACTGGGACCTTATGAAGATAAAAAGCTTCTGCACAGCAAAGGAAACAACCAACAAAACTAAAAGGCAACCAACGGAATGGGAAAAGATTTTTGCAAATGACATATCGGACAAAGGGCTAGTATCCAAAATCTATAAAGAGCTCCCCAAACTCCACACCCGAAAAACAAATAACCCAGTGAAGAAATGGGCAGAAAACATGAATAGACACTTCTCTAAAGAAGACATCCGGATGGCCAACAGGCACATGAAAAGATGTTCAGCGTCGCTCCTTATCAGGGAAATACAAATCAAAACCACACTCAGATATCACCTCACGCCAGTAGAGTGGCCAAAATGAACAAATCAGGAGACTATAGATGCTGGAGAGGATGTGGAGAAACGGGAACCCTCTTGCACTGTTGGTGGGAATGCAAATTGGTGCGGCCGCTCTGGAAAGCAGTGTGGAGGTTCCTCAGAAAATTAAAAATAGACCTACCCTATGACCCAGCAATAGCACTGCTAGGAATTTACCCAAGGGATACAGGAGTACTGATGCATAGGGGCACTTGTACCCCAATGTTTATAGCAGCACTCTCAACAATAGCCAAATTATGGAAAGAGCCTAAATGTCCATCAACTGATGAATGGATAAAGAAATTGTGGTTTATATACACAATGGAATACTACGTGGCAATGAGAAAAAATGAAATATGGCCTTTTGTAGCAACGTGGATGGAACTGGAGAGTGTGATGCTAAGTGAAATAAGCCATACAGAGAAAGACAGATACCATATGGTTTCACTCTTATGTGGATCCTGAGAAACTTAACAGAAACCCATGGGGGAGGGGAAGGAAAAAAAAAAAAAGAGGTTAGAGTGGGAGAGAGCCAAAGCATAAGAGACTCTTAAAAACTGAAAACAAACTGAGGGTTGATGGGGGATGGGAGGGAGGGGAGGGTGGGTGATGGGTATTGAGGAGGGCACCTTTTGGGATGTGCACTGGGTGTTGTATGGAAACCAATTTGACAATAAATTTCATATATTAAAAAAATAAAATAGAATAAAATAGGTTGAAGGGCTAAAAAGGCAAAAAAGTACAAGGAACAAATAATAAAGTTCCATTACACTATAAGCAAAATGCCAGGCTATGACTCAGCAGAACAGGGTTCCAGCTCCACTAGCTTTGCATCTGGGAGTTAAAAAAATATTTCTGCTTTTATCTTCATTCTGAAAAATATAGTACTCATTATTAGAAGTTACCTCATGTCCTGAACTTTATGAGATTCTTTTTAAATTTATAAAGCTAAATACTGAAGTTTATGACCATGAAGATTAAATATTGGCCGCTTTAGAAGGATGGATTATGTTGCCTACATATTTTCTTCATAGTTTTATTATTTTTCCCACTATGTAAGCAATTAAAACTATTCATTGTTTGCATTACGTTTATATTCTTATATATATGTTCAAAATTTAACCATTAATGCATAATTATGTCTGGAATCTAACCAGTTATAAAATGGTCTGATTTAAAAATTTTTTTTTCAACGTTTATTTATTTTTGGGACAGAGAGAGACAGAGCGTGAACGGGGTAGGGGCAGAAAGAGAGGGAGACACAGAATCGGAAACAGACTCCAGGCTCTGAGCCATCAGCCCAGAGCCCAACGCGGGGCTCGAACTCACGGACTGCGAGATCGTGACCTGGCTGAGGTCGGACACTTAACCGACTGCGCCACCCAGGCGCCCCTAAAATGGTCTGATTTTAAAATATTTAAAAAGAGTATGGGCTACTTTGTATATCACATATATTTTTCAAGAAAATAAGACTGACATACATATCCCTATGTTATCCCTTCTGTGTGTGAGAAATTTGCAATTCTAAATCTTTTTTTAAATTTATTATTTATTTACCGAGAGAGAGAGAGAGAGAGAGAGAGAGAGAGAGAGAGAGAGAGAGAATGAGATTCCCAAGCAGAACTGGCACTGTCATCATAGAGACCCATGCAGGGCTCAAACTCTCAAACCTTGAGATCATGACCTGAGCTGAAATCAAGAGTCAGACACTGAACTGACTGAGCCACCAAGGCTCCCCAAGAAGTTGCAATTCTAAACTCAGAATTATTCTTCCCATTTTCAGGAATTGTCAGAGAAAACTCATCCACAAAGT
The DNA here is from genome assembly GCF_022837055.1 of Prionailurus viverrinus. Lineage (NCBI taxonomy): Eukaryota > Metazoa > Chordata > Mammalia > Carnivora > Felidae > Prionailurus > Prionailurus viverrinus. The sequence goes on from NC_062564.1 coordinate 57,021,487, forward strand.
TGTAGAAAAGAGAAGTCAATTACCAATGCCTATTTAGATACCTTACACACCTTTAAAAAACTGGAATTGATTGTCTTGATATTTATTTATGTGGAGATTTCATTTAAATTCTGATATGAAATTTTGCAGAAGAATGAGAAAGCTGAGCTAAAACAAGGACAGGAACACTGAGTTGTCATCATACTTTACAAACCCTGTCCTCTCCTTCGACCACATTTCCAGGTTCCCTGCCTCACAGGTTAGTGGTTCCAAACTTGCATCTTCAGATATGTAAATTTTGGACAGCTTTTCTAAACTAACCACTACTTCAACCATTTTAGCTCCAGAATATATCAGGACAAATTCCATTCTTGCATAAGTGTCACTTTACTTTAAAAGATTATTGACTCGGGGCGCTTGGGTGGCTCAGTCGGTTGGGCGTCCGACTTCGGCCCCGCGTCAGGCTCTATGCTGGCAGCTCAAAGCCTGGAGCCTGCTTTGGATTCTGTGTCTCCCTCTCTCTCTGCCCCTCCCCTGCTCATGCTCTGTCTCTCTCTGTCTCAAAAATACATAAAAACAATAAATTTTTTTAAAGATTATCGACTGTGATTTTTTAATGATTAAGGTTATACACATGGACATACATTTTAATGAACAGAAAACATACATCTGTATTATAAATGGACAATACATTATAAACAAGGTATTTTCTATTCCAAAAGTCTAACATATTAAACAAGTATTTGAACTGAATTATGCTAAATTTCTGAAAGATCATATTTCACAAATGGACAGATATATTACTTAATTTAGGCTTAGCTCTTTGTTATTTTAAGTAATTCTAACATTACTTATTTTTGTGATTGTAAATTGTTTCATATTCAATGAATTTTAATGTTCTAGTCTAAATGCTTATTTCTTTTTAAAGCATTTTAAAAGAATTAAGATTTTTTTGTCATATTACTCATTTTTAAATGCTAATTTTTCTCTCACTTCTATGTCTGCCATCATCAATTTCTTTTACATTTATACTTTGATGGAAATAGGTTTTTCTTTTTTGCTTGGCTTATTATGTCTTGCTTAAAATTCAACTTAGATTTGATTTTATTTTGTTTAACTCATTTTCTCTTTTATTTTTCTGGATTACATTGACAAAAATCCCCTTACCTTTACCCTAAATTATATGTCATATAACAAAAGCTTTGCCAATTTTTTCTTTACATGCATCCCACTTTGATATATGTTAAATTATTCTGCAGTTTAAGTTTTTATACTTGAGGCTAAAATTAATGAACAGTAGTGACAAGTGAGAGCATTTCTCTTTGTAAAAGACATTAATGATAAGTAAATACATTACTTACATATGAACACTGAGTAACAACAATTAATTTTAAGTACTCCATTCTAATTTTCCTATTCAGATCCTAGGAAATGAAATAATATGTTCTAAAGGAACAAATGGAGCCACCCTTTTCACATTGACATATCATATATATATGATGTGTATGCGTATGTATTATACATACATATATATATATATCGTATCATACCTATGTATGTGTGCATATGTATTTTTTTATTTTCAACATTTCTGTTAATATTAATTCCAAAATCTCATAGTTAATAGGATGAATGCATGATAACTAAGTTTCCAGGCACATTTTTGTTTGCTTCTTCATTCATAAACATGTTACTTCCAGATCATGACTCAACATCTGCTGCAACTTTATCCAGTCACATTAAACCCATTCAGTCACTAAGAGCAGGAATAAGAATATTCTTATTGTCAATATCCTCACTGATAACCATTTCATTCATCATGGACACATCATGTCTCCTTATAGCCAATGGTAAAAACTAGTATCACGTCCATCCCTAGCTGCAAGCTGAACAAGTAACTCTGTTGTTGGTACTTTACTAGGTTATAACAGAAGTTCTTAAATTTTTCATGGCCATTTCAAGTATACAGATTATTTTGTAATAATTTTTTTTGCTTTCTTTTGATTATTTCATGTATGTATTAGAAATAGCAAGAAATTTCTAGACTACTTTCTTGCATATTACATCCATTGTGCTTTGTAATACTTTCCCGGATACCTCCTCATAAATTGAACATCACGCTCAAGAAAATAAGTTGTTTTTTTTTTTTTTTTGTATTGAATGGAGTATTCTAGGCCTTTTAGTATCAGCTACCATCTTCATTGTTTTTTCTACTACCTTAAAAGAAATTTTCACTTAATTATGTGTTAAAGATAACAGACATGATGCCCAAAGCATTTAAACAAATAAAGCTACAGAAAAGTCTTTTTGAAATACAGTAATAGCTAACATATGACTCTGTAATCTCTCACCCACCCTGTTGTGCAATGTAAATGCTTTTTTTTCTAATGCCCAGAGGCAAATTAATCATAACAGGTTGTCAGGATATTAAATATGGGGTAAAATATTTGCAAGTCATTACAGTGAATATGCAAATAATGACTTCACACAGCAAATGATATTAGAAACAGTATTTTAGCTGGCTGAAAGTAGTCAAAAACGATATAAGAACAGAGTAAATGTATTTTTCCTTAAGATAATACATACATTTTTAAAGGTTTAGACAAGCAATTAGAGCAAATGAATATGAAAATCATAAAAGTGTTCTAAGCTAAGAGCAACTATAAGAAAAGTAAATGTATAAATTTAAAAAGAAAGAAGGTAGAAAAGGAAAAGAGTAAAATACATACAAGTAAATGGAAAATACAAAACATGTCTGATATAATACTCAGAATATACACTTTATTATTCATTAATTAAAATAACTAAAGGAATAAAAATTAATGTAGGAGTCTAGATATATTAAGCACATTGGACTCTAGCTCTCCTGCAAATTACAACTAAACCACCTGAGTCATAATAAAAAACAGAAAAAAAGGCAAATGGCTAGAAACTTAGGTACTCCAGGTAAGACCCAATATCGTGTACCCTGTGATTTATATTTGCATTCTATAAATCCCACTTTGGGTGCAAATGCATTATGCAACCCAGATCACCAACCGACATAGAGGTGAAAAGAAAAATAAAAGCTCCAGAAAAACCTGCCATCTTTTAATCATAGAACCAGGAAGAGAAGTCTTGTTGGACACAACACTCACCCTTTGGTTTAACAGTTTTATTGAAGTATAATTTATATTTATATACTGTAAACTTCATCATCTTCAAGTCTACAAATAAGTTATTTATAGTATATTTCCCAAGTGGTACAACCATAAATATAAATCAGTTTCAGAACATTTAATCATTCCAATAAGATACCTCATGCCCCTTTATATTTAATGTCTGTTCCTACCCCCAGCCCGAGGCAACCAAGCCCTATTTTCCATCTTTATAAATTTACCTTTTCTGGGCATTCCACATAAGTGGAATAATAAAATATGTGGTCACTTATGTTAGACTTCTATCTGTTCTGTTATTATTTTCTGATAGTTTGTTGTTTATAATTTAATTACCATACTGGTGTGTTTTGAAGTACAGAAGTTTTGAATTTTGGTGAAGACTATTTATCCTTTTCTTTCTTTTCATTTTTAAATTGACTATAGCTTGATATATCCAATAAATCTTTGCCAAACTCAAGGTCTCAAAGATTTTCTTCTATGTTATCTTCTAAAAGTTTTATTGCTTTAGTTCTTACATTTAAGTTCTTACCACATTTTGAGTTAATTTATCTGTATGTTGTGTGATAGGGGTTTAAGTTACTTTTTATGTGGTTATATAATTGTCCCAGTACCACCTGTTGAGCAAATCAAAGACTATTTTTCCCCAATTAATTCCCTTGACATCGTTTTTTGAAAATCAACTGACCACATACATAAGGAATTATGTTAGGACTCTTATGTATTTACATTATCTATATGATTTTTTCCTTATGCCCATCTTGTAGCTATAGCTTCACAGTAATTTTCAAGGCTAGAAATAAAAATCCTCCAATTTTGCTTTTTAAAAAAATATCCTGGCTATTATACTGTTGTGCATTTCCATATAAATTTTAGAATCAGATTTTTTTTTTAATTTTGCAAAGAGCCTGCTGGAATTTGGAGAGAAACTGTGATCAATTTGAAGAGAATGGCCATCTTTGTTAATCCACAGACATGGGATACAACTGCATTTATTTAGGTTTTCCTTAGTCTTCTGTGTCAGTGTTTTGTTATTTTCAGTGTATACATGTTGCACTTCTTTTATTAAATTATCCTAATCATTTTATTCTTTTTGAAGCTGTTTTGAATGGAATTTTTTCTTAATATTAATTTTGGACTGCTCATATCTCATATGTAGGATTTAAAATGCTTTTTGTATATTGATTTATTCTGAAACCTTGTTGCCTTGGCTAGAGCACTTGTGATTATACTCAACTTATTATGGTCACTAACAAAGGAGTGCCTCTTCCCTCCACGCATGGGTGCCTGTTGCACAGGCATAATCTTTTTCTTAACTCAGTACTATTACCAGTGAGACTGCGGGCAGTTTTAACTACCCCCAACCAGCACTAAGCAAATTGTAGCAAACAGGCACTTTGCCTCTCTGGCCTACTAATGGGATACTGTGGGCCACTGTCCTAATGATTTACTCTACCTAGTACACAAGTAAAAGATGGTGTCTATCCACCTCCCCATTAGGTGCTGTTGCTATGAAGACTATGGGACCAGAGCAGTGTAGACTAGCCCTACCTGGTACCAAGCAGCAAACATCAGCAAGAAGACAGCACTCCTACCCATTTCCAAGGAGAGCTCTCAATGAAGAGATTAACATGGGGTGCCCTGTCAACTTTCCTATTCTGGGCGAAACCCAGCAAAGACGTGGTGACTTTCTTCCTCCATACCAGGATGCCTGCTATGCACAGAGCAAGGCAGAGATCCATCTAGTATCTACAATCGATATTATGCCAACACAAGTAGAGGCAGCACCGTTACCCTCCCAACTGGAGTATGGAGGCAAAAGAATAGGAAAGAGTTGGATAAAAGAATGATTTAATACTGTTATGATATCTTAGCACACCTCAAATGGCCTATTTGTGAAACTAACCAGTCAATACAGCAGAAGCTTTGACAATTTTGCTATTGTGTAAAATACCTTCAAAGTGTCAGAAAAGTCTTAAATTAGTGCATAAGCCCAGTAGACCAACACAGCATTGTCAAGATTTTCAAACTTAAATGGACATTCAAACCACAGCCCATAAAAGTGGGCCAACATGCACACTCTAAATAAAAGTGGCTTGATTTCCTTCTAAAATGAAAGATTTAAATAGGAACATGAATCTCAAAACATAATATTCAAAATGTCTAGGATACAATTTAAAATTTCTTGACATACCAAGAAGTATGAAAATCTCAACTTAAACGAAAAATTATATTCAATAAATGCCAATGCCCAAATGATAGGACACAGATATTAGAAACGTAGAAAAAGAGGGGCTCCCCTGGGTGGCTCAGTCAGTTAGGCATCCAACTTTTGATTTTGACTCAAATCATTATCTCACAGTTTGTGGGTTTGAGACCCACCCCAGGCTCTGTGCAGATAGGGCAAAGCCTGCTTGCGATTCTCTCTCTCCCTTTCTCCCTGCCCCTCCCCCACTCACACTCTATCATACTCTCAAAATAAATAAAACAACATTAAAAAAAAAGAAATGTAGGAAAATATTTTTTCTTAGGTTTTAATTTATTATTTTGAGAGAAACAGAGAGAGTGTACATGGGAGAAGGGTAGAGAGACACAGGGAGAAAAAGAATCCCACGCAGGATCTGTGCTGTCAGCATGAAGTCCCATGTGGAGCTCAAACCCACTAACCATGAGGTCATAACCTATTAAGCTGAAACCAAGAGCCGGATGCTCAACTGAATGAACCACCTGAGCACCCCAGGAAAAGAATTTTAAACCACTTTTTAAAATTACACTGCAACACATGAACAGTCTTGAAAAAAATCAAGAATATAATTATCAAACAAATAGAAAATATAAAGAAGAATCAAATGGAAATTTTAAAATTGAGAAATACAATAACAAAAAAAAAAACTGATAGACTCAGTAGCAGAACAGTGACGGCAGGAGAAGAGACAGTGAACTTGAAAATAGACTGATGGAAGTTATCCCCTCTAAACCACAGAAAGAGAACAAACTGGAAAAAATATAAATGGTCCCTTAGGGATTTGTGAATCAATAATAAAAGATCTAATGTTCATTTCCTTTAAGTCCCTGAGGAAGAGGAGAAAGAACATGGATCTGGAAAAATATCTGAAGAAATACTGGCTGAAAACATCTGAAATTATATAAAAGACATAAATCTCTATCTTAAAAAAGAACTCAGAAAAACTCAAACAGAAAAATATTAAAGAAATTCCTTCCCATACACTTCATAAACAATTTCTAAATGTTTTTATTTATTTTTGAGAGAGATAGTATGAGCAGGGGTGGGGCAGAGACAGAGGGGGCCAGAGGATCCAAAGTGGGCTCTGTGCTGACAGCAGTGAGCTCCATGCAGTGCTCCAACTCACAAACCAACCATGATATCAAACCAGAGACAAAGACGGATGCTCATCCGACTGAGCCACCCAGGTGCCCCCATCATAATGAAATTTTTAAGAACCAAAGACAAAAGCATATCTTGACAGAGCCAGACATAAAACAAAACAAAACAAAAACAAACAAAACCAAAAAAAAACAACAAAACACAACACTTTGTATCAGCTGACAACAAGTCAAATAACTGCAGATTGCTCATCAGAAATCATGGAGACCGGGGCGCCTGGGTGGCACAGTCGGTTAAGCGTCCGACTTCAGCCAGGTCACGATCTCGCGGTCCGGGAGTTAGAGCCCCGCGTCAGGCTCTGGGCTGATGGCTCAGAGCCTGGAGCCTGTTTCTGATTCTGTGTCTCCCTCTCTCTCTGCCCCTCCCCCGTTCATGCTCTATCTCTCTCTGTCCCAAAAATAAATAAACGTTGAAGAAAAAAAAATTAAAAAAAAAAAAAAAGAAATCATGGAGACCAAGCAAAGTGATAAAAAGTGTTGAAGTGCTGGAATTAAAGAATTATCAATACAGAATTCTATATCCAGTAAAAAATGAAGTTGAAATAATGGCAATCTCAGATGAAGAAACATGAAAAAAAATATTGTTACCAGCAGAACCACTCTATAGAGAACTACTAAAAGAAGTACTTCAGAGATAAAGGGAATGATTACAGAAGGGAGCATGGAGCATCAGGAAAGAAAAAAGGGCAGGAGAAAGGGTAAATATCAGTGAAAATACTCTAAGTTATTTTTATCCCAAGTTTTTAAATTATCACTGTTTTTAAAAGCAAAAGTTGTATTTTTTGTCTGATGGGGTTCCAAATGTGTGTAGAGAGAATAGTTAAAAAAATAGTGTGAGTGATATTTACATAAGTGTTCACTTTATACCATTTATCCACTTTGAATTCATTAAATTGGACATTTTCTCTTATGCTTAATACTAAAAATGCTAAAAAAACAGAAATGTGGGGGGAAAACCCTATATGATGCTACAAAGTCCCAGAATAAATGTTATTTTTACAAAGAATGATGTAAAAATAATCTAGGAGAAAAGAGATACTTTGCATCCTATACAACTCTAAGTATACATCAAAGTGGTATTTTAAGAAATAAGACAAATGTTAAGACCATTAATAGAGATTCAGAGGCAAGCAGGTATATTTAGGAACATAATATATCAGGTTGCAACTTGTATTGTTTAATATTATTTCAGGAAAACCGATAACTATCTGAAGGGAAATAAAACTATTTCTACCAAATAATTCCACTTAAAAAGTTACTCCAGGTGGATAAAAAGCTAAAGGTAAAGTTATAAAATAAATATTACCAATACATATTTGTAACCTATGGTGTGAACAAAATTTGTAAACAAAGTTTCATAATAACAATATAGAAGGTTAAAGAAAGGTAAATTTTATTTCATCAAAGATAAGACTTTTGATCAACTAAATCGGTATGTCCAGAACCTCTAAATTATCAGTCTCTGGAATATGTTAAGTACTCCAACAAATCATTTCAACTGGCAAGTTTAGAAAGCCTAGTAAGGGAGGTCTTAGTGTAGATGAGGTGATAAAGCAAGCTTTACATGCTCTAGGGAGAAAAAATGCCTTTTTAAAAATATAAATGTTTGTTTAAGATAGGAGAGAGAATCCCAAGCAGGCTCTGTGCTGACAGAGCAGTGCTGAACACGGGGGTCTCAATCTAATGAACAGTGAGATCGTGACCTGAGACAAAATCAGGAGTCAGAAGCTTAACTGATTGAGCCACGAGGAGCCCACCAAAAAACTGCCTTTTTAAGACAGCAACATGTCATTGTTTAGTCAAATTATTGAGTGGCAACTGATATGTCATCATGGGGAACACTATGACATAGAAGGGGAAAAGCAGCTGATGGTATCAGCCACTCCTCTCCAATATTATTCTCAACCTCCTCTTACATATCACTGATCTACTTCCCGGACTGAACAAGTTCTACTCTTGTAGTAGGAAACTGGGGAGAAAATTTTCATTTTCAGAAGAATTTGTTTATGCAAAATAACCCCGCTGTGTACCTGTTGTTTTGCTGCTGGGAGAGACATTTGAAAACTTGAATCCTATAAGAAGTGAATTGTGAAAGTTTTGTCTGTAAAATTTTTTCTCATTTAACATTTGTTTCCCTCTCTGTTGCATGTTTTATCAGAATTTGTGATTTTAACATGACTGACAATGCACTGTGGCTATATTTAAAGAGAGGTGTCAAACAGAATAGTATTCTAGACATAGGAGTATGGATAATTCTGATAAATATAGAGGGTTTTATGCTAAGTGAAATAAGTCAGGCCGAGAAAGACAAATACCATATGCTTTCAATTATTTGTGCAATCTAAAAAATGAACAAAGAAATAGAAATAGACTCATAAATGCAGAGAACAAACAGGTGGTTGCCAGAGGAGAGAGGGTTTAGGAATGGGGTGAAATAGAAGGGGATTAGGAGGTACAAACTTCCAGTTATAAAACAAGTAAGTCACAGAGATGAAAAATACAGCATGGGGCCTATAGTCAATAATATTGTAATAATCCTGTAGGGTGAGAGATGGTGATTACATTTATGGTGATGAGCACTGAGTAATGTATAGAGTTGTCCAATCTCCATGTCAAGCACCTGAAAGTAATCTAACACTGTGTGTCAATGCTACTTCAATAATACCCTTTAAAAAATATGATCCTCTGAGTCATTTATTACACTAGTGCAACAAGGATCACAAACAAGTTGTTCATAACAATGAAAGCTACTATAATGCAGAATAGCTTTTTGTTACTCCATTCCATTTTGTGTCATTTGCAGCCAAAAACCTATAGATATGTCAATGGTCCCAGCAGAACTGGAAATAGCACAAGCACAACTGACTGCCACTTGCCAAGGTGTTGATGATTTCAGATGGCAACTGAAGTGTAAAAACAGAATAAAATCTATAGTTTGTTTTAATTCAGAGTCAGTGAAAAGTCTCTGGAATGTGAAAGCAAGTTATTAATTTATTAAATGATACTTCAAAAGTGGTTAATTTTATATTTCAAAACTTGTTTAATCAAGAATGTTTTAAGAACTGAAAACCTAGACAAAGTACATATGCATCTTCCATGGTACAAAACAACACAATAGCTTAACAAAGGAATATTTCATTTTTTATAATTTTTAATGTTTATTCATTTTTGAGAGAGAGACACACACACAGTGTGAGTGGGAGAGGGACAGACAGAGTGGGAGACACAGAGACCTAAACAGGCTCCAAGCTCTGAGCTGTCAGCACAGAGCCCAATGCAGGGCTTGAAACCATGAATAGAGAGATCATGACCTGAGCCAAAGTTGGATGCTTAACCAACTGGGCCATGCAGGCGCCTTGCAGATTTCTTAATAAGGTGTTTGATCTGAAAGGTGAATTGTAGGAATACTTAAAAAAATAGTCGGCCAGATTTTATTTCTGAGTATTGTGAAAATGAGGACTGTTGCAGAAACTACTTAACAGACATTTTTTAATTAGCTGAGCACATATCTGCAGTGTAATAGTGAAAACATTTTGATTTTAAATGACAAAATTCTTGGATTTAGAAGAAAACTGAACCTTTGGGAAAATTTTGCAAAATAAAACACTGAAATGTTTCCAGTGCCTCTTTGGTTTGGAAGTAATGAAAGATATCAGAAAGGCTCATTTCATTAAAAACCTTCTGGAAGAAATGTAGAACACAATAGAGCAGCATTTCTCACACTTTCTCACACTTGCATGAATGGGTTAGGCCCTTTCTCTGAACCCTCTGCTCAAGCTGAGAACTTGACAGGAGAGACAAAATGTAGACTGATCGCTTAATGAAAGTAGGATGAATTAGATCTGTCCAGGTCAGGTTATATAAAAGAAGAGTATACTGCCATTCACAAAAAAGCAGTGAGCATTTTGATGCAATTTCCAATACCTTCAGTGTGTGAGGAAATTTCCTTTTTTGAAAGGAGTCAAGAACAAAGACTGAAATCATCTGAACTTGGTGGATATGAAATCCCTGTGTACTTATTTTCACACTTAACTAGTTAGGTATTTGTGTGATAAAACACAAAATAAGAGGTAAATTCATTCCTTATTTTTAGAGTTGAAAAATATCTCCACTTTTACATACATAAAGCTGTAAAAACATAAAAATATGAACACCAGTGTAAACTACAATTGTAACATCTAGTGCTCTACATGGACTGGATCATGTCACTTAGCAAGAAATGTTTTTATATCAGTGTTGTATAAAATTCTTAAGTGTTGTATAAATTTCTTAAATCATGTTTTTATTCATTTTTAAAATGTTTTATTCATATATTAAATAATCATTGTACTAGTATACTTTCTTTTCAACAGTCATAAATTTTCATGTTATAAATAATCTTTTTAAAAATTTTTTTAATGTTTATTTATTTTTGAGAGAGACAAAGACAGAAGCTGAGTGGGTTAGAGGCAGAGAGAGAGGGAGACACAGAATCCGAAGCAAGCTCCAGGCTCTGAGCCGTCAGTGCAGAGCCCGATGTGGGGCTTGAACTCACAGAGTTGTGAGATCATGACCCGAGCCAAAGTCAGACGCTCAACCGACTGAGCCACCCACGTGCCCCATGTTATAAATAATCCTAATGAAAATCAATTTATATTCACTAACTCCACCAAGCTTATTGTGAGACAATTAAATCTTACTTGAATTGCAGAATTTTTTTAATCTGAAAATGTTTGCCTGATCTTTAAAAAAATTATGAAAGGGAAGGAAGAGATGAATTTCAAGAATAATAAGCTATGTGTCACCTGGTTTTTGTTGTTATTTTGTTTGCTTTAGTTAATAACTTTAGTTAAATCACTTTAATTTAAACAGGAAAAAACAAAACTCTTTCCTACATGATATTTCATATACCATACAGCTCATTGCCTCCTTAGCATTTTGTACAGTAGAAATTTGTGATGAGGATTTTTAGGACATTTAAGTAAATTAAAACAAATAAAGTGGGAGACTTTAAAAAACAGAAAGAAACTTCTTGTACATACATCATTGACTTGATTAGAGTTAATATTCATCATAGGGAGAAGAACCCACACAAAGAGGAAGTAAGCTGGCCAAAAATAAGCAAATGTACAGAAAATGTCTTTTTCCTCTCAAAATATCATTAACAATTTATTTTCAAATTGTGGTAAAGAACTTTTTGAACCTGTGAATCTACCTTACCACATAGTTACTGTAATTTTTATTTAGGGCTTCCCTGAAACCTGAACATGAATTCAAGAGTTCATCTAGTATAATATGCTTGAGGAATACTTTCACCTGGTAGTGAGGGGCACCTAACAAAACAACATAGATAAGTAATAAAAATCATGTTGGGCATAAGACGTCAAAAACAAAAAACACAGAGGGTGTGATCTCATTTATAGAAAGCTTGACAACGAGAGAAGTTATTAATCTTTTCTTTTTTTGAGAGAGAGGGAGCACACACATACATGAGTGTGAGTGGGGAGGGGCAGAGGAACAGGGAGAGAGAGAATCTTAAGCTGGCTCCATGCCTAGTGTGGAGCTCCATGCAGGGCTCCATCCCATGACTGTGAGATCATGACATGAGTTGAAATCAAGAGTCTGACGCTTAACCAACTGAGCCACCCAGGCCTCCCCATTCATTATTAGCCTTTTAGGGTGAGGGTTACATTATTCCCCTCCCCTTCCCTTCCCTCCCCTTCCCTTCCTTTTTTCCTTTCCTTCCTTCCTTCTTTCCTTCCTTCCTTCCTTCCTTCCTTCCTTCCTTCCTTTATTTTTATATTTATTTATCCATTTATTTTTGCTCTTGAAGGGTATGTGAGTCATCTTTCAACATCTATACATTAATCAGACATGTTAATTTGATGAAAATTCATTCAGCTGTACACACTTATGATTTGTATGATTTTTAGTGTTCACATTGACAAAATTTAAGAAAACAAACACACCAAAAAGAAACATATCTTTGCAATAACACATTCCAGTAAAAATATATTCGTTAAACATATTAAAATGCTTATCTTTCTGGAGTGAGTTATAGAAATTATATGAAAGTATAAGGGAATCAATTAAGGGAGAACTATTGACCTACCAATGATTTTACTATATTATACATGGACTATGAGTATGATAAACTGAGCTCTCCAATGAAAACAAAACAAAACAAAATCAAAACACTTCAGGATTTAGCAGTTAAACCAAAAGTGACCAATATTTAATTTAAAATTGAACATGTTTAGTCCAAAAAGTTAATGGAATATGTTTACATTTTGGTTCATATGTAGAAAAACCAATGATTATCCTAGATCACCCACAGAGATTCCTAAAACATTGTCTTATAAATCACCTTAGAAATAATTTTGTACAATGAATTCATTTTACAGCTGAAAACACCATATATAAATTCCATAAATATGTTCATAGTCTAATAAGATTATAATACTTTCATATTCACATAATTCACATTAAGTTCTTTCTGTCACCCTGAAATATCTATATGAATTTGTGTGTGTGTGTGTGTGTGTGCGTGCGCACGTGCGTGTAAGTTTGAGGTGGTCACATTTAGCTAATCAAACTCTGAATGAAATCCACATTCCAAATTCTTATTTTTCAACTGCTTTCTCTGCTTACTAGGCTTAAGCTCCCCACGGAAGTTAGAGCCCTTACTGTATTCTGCAATGTGCAGAATGACTACTGATTTACCTATTATAAATTAACTCTAAAATAGCTATGTTGTATGTATATGGTTGTACGCAAAAATGAGAGAAGCCATATAGAATCATGAATTCTACTACATGTAAGAAGGAATTATCGTATACAAAAATATCCTCCTGAAAGCCAAGACCCATCAACGCCAGCATTGGCAGTCAATCAATGTCCACCATATTATACAGAGGCAGCTCCCAAACTAAGAGTTCAAAAAATCCCTGGGGATAATTTATGAGCAAACACTTTTTTATGACTGTTTCAGATATCAGATCCTCACACAGCCAGAAACAAATATAAACACATATTGTATTTTGTTCCATGCTACTGCAAAGAAATACTGTAAAATTACAGATACTACTGATGGAAGAAACTTGTAAAGGTCAGCTCATCATTTGATACAGATTTTAGGAAGTGGCCATTCAGATAATCTAGCAAATTTTTTCATGAAAATGGAAAAAATAGTGAGGTTTAGAATTCAACTGACTTTCCAGGGACAGATTTAAGGTAAATCTAGGACCTAGATATCCCTATCTTAGCCATGTTCTTTTAATTTTTTTTTTTATTTTTTTAATGTTCATTTAATTTTGGGAGAGAGAGACAGGGCACAAGTGGTGGAGCAGCAGAGAGAGAGGGAGACAAAGAATCTGAAGCAGGCTCCAGGCTCCGAGCTGTCAGCACAGCGTCCAACGCAGGGCTCCAACTCATGAACCGTGGGATATGACCTGAGCCAAAGTTGGACTGAGCCACCAAGGTGCCCCTGACCATGCTCTTTATCTTATTTATAACTGGCCTCTATAACCATGATTTCAGGAAAATCTACCTTCGAAAAAATGATAGCCTAGATTCAGTTTTAGTTTATACTCTAAAGATTTTGTTTTCAAAAAGTGGTCTTCTATGTAAATGAATTTCCCAAGGTACATTTTTAAAAACACATATAATAATTTAATTGCTGGGGCGCCTGGGTGGCGCAGTCGGTTAAGCGTCCGACTTCAGCCAGGTCACGATCTCGCGGTCCGTGAGTTCGAGCCCCGCATCAGGCTCTGGGCTGATGGCTCAGAGCCTGGAGCCTGTTTCCGATTCTGTGTCTCCCTCTCTCTCTGCCCCTCCCCCATTCGTGCTCTGTCTCTCTCTGTCCCAAAAATAAATAAACGTTGAAAAAAAATTAAAAAAAATAATTTAATTGCTTATTGTCATGAAAATACCTTCCAGAATTTCCTTCTTTTCAAAGCTTTTAAGTATTCTTTAATGAATGTTATTACCTCACCTTTTATTGTATCTTAGAGGTCTAGGTACGTAAATACTTTTCCTGTTCAGTGTCCTGGACTTCATCTGCTTTTACTACTGAAAAATTTGGGCACTTCCTTCTTCGAACCTTCAAATTATGACTTCCCACTGGCTACTAACTTTATTATATTGACATACTCAGTATTTTCAAAGTATTTGTCTCTAACTAAATCTCTATCTATAGAACTATATCTATAGCATCTTTCTATAACTACCTCTACCTTAATTAACTTTCTACTCTTTCTTTCATTCACTACAAAAAAAAAAAACTCAAAAGGAAAATTTGGCTCGCTTGTCCAGTACTTCAGTAAGCTATATGTCCCTACATATATAGAGAAATGCAAAGTCCATCCTATGATTCACAGAGTTCAAAATTTTATGAAAAAAAATAAGAGAAATAAGGACTAAAATGGAGTGTGTTACATGGAATAAAAATGTTTGTGCCCAATCCCATTTATCAAGGATGTTAAATAATTGCATCTACACCTAAGCTAAAACAGAGACTCTAAATGATGGGCTCCTATATTGCACCTTAAACCATCTATAGTCTGGAAAATTCTTTACCCAATGTGAACCTAGAAGTCATCATTTTTTCTCTCAATTTTCTTAACCACAAGCTTTTTTTGCTTTATTTTCAAATAACACTTGACTCTACTCTTGGAATATGATATAATAATTCTTATTTTTGGTTATAATCTACCTATATCACAATGATGATATTGTCCCTACAATCTTAGACCAATTTAGGTAATTTCCTTATTGATTTCATTAACCTCTCCTCCTTTACCTCTGCCCTTCTTGCACTCTCTGCATGGTAAAATGTATGATATTCTTCATAGTCTGGCCCCCTTCAATGTTCAAACTAGCACTATAGCATATACATCAAAATGTGGGTACTGTAATTCATTCAGCAGCCAAGAAAAAGGCATGGAACAAGTGTCCAAAATAAATAATACTTGACCTGATTAGTTAATAAAAAAGATTTGAGGGGTGCCTGACTGGCTCAGGTGGTTGAGGGTCCTACTCTTGATTTCAGCTCAGGTCATGATCCCAGGGTCATGGGATCAAGCCTGTGTTAGGCTCCACGCTAAGCACAGAGACTGCTTAAGATTCTGTCTCTCTCACTCTCTCTCTCTGCCCCTCTCCCCTGCTCACACATGCTCTCTATCTCTCTCTCTCTCTCTCTCTCTCTCTCTCAAAAATAAAATAAATAAATAAATACAAATATTTTATAATGCAGCTTATGTATGAAAGGACATTCCAAAAGGAAGAGCAACATACGTTACATAAGTTTTCTATTAATTTTTAAATATATAAACCCAGTAATATGATACAAAAAGTGGAAAAGATTATATTTCTCTTTCCTGTACTAGTCTCTTAGGACAGTCTTCCCACTTCAGAGGTACGACATCATGCATCCTTCCTGAGACATATGACATGTTTCAACTGTATTTATTTTATATAAAATTTTATATATGTGTATTAATATATATTTTAAACACATTTTATAAATTTTATATATGTGCTGTCAGTTTAAACTACCGTACAATAACATTGCTGTCTCAAGCATCCATTTTTGTGGCCTTGCAGCCTGCCAGGGCCTTGAACTGACGCTAGCCCTTCCTGTGAATTTATGCCCCGGACAACAGTCCACAGAGTCACATGCAAATATAAGTTCCTGATAGGACTTCCACAGACGCTTTGTGAACAAAAGCATCCCCTGCTTCCCAGGCCTTCTCTGTGTGCTCCCCTTCGATAAGACCACTGCAGAGCTTACCAAAACCCTGCTCTTTTTGGTTTGAAATGATCAATCTGGTCTTAGCCCAGGAACTCTAAAGCACTCCTCCCTTGTACTGCCTCTCTTTCTGCATTCTACCTTGACATCCCAAAGTGGTTTCTCAAGGTGTGCTGTGTACCTCCAGGACCTGTGAGTATTAACCTTCTCTAGTTCAGTCCTCCTGCAATCTTTGGTTAAACCATGGTTTACTGTCCAAACACCCTAGGGCTCTACCTTGCAAGTGTTAATTTAACAAAATCACAACATATATAAATGCATATATACGGCCAAGCATATCTCTTAGATAAATCCCTAAGGTTTGGTTTTACTAGATCAAACATTTATATATATTAATTTGTGTAGATATTATAAAACTGGCCACAACAGAGGGTTATACTTCAAACGTACCATCTTGTATGAGAACTTGTACCACCAATGTATGAGGATAGCATTTTCCTCAAATACTCATTAAAATACTGTTACCAAATCTTTTTGTGGTTTTTATAAAATAATATTAAAAGCAGCATTTCAAAGTAGTTTTGATTTGCATTTCTCTTAACAGGACTGCAACTGAGTCTTTTTAAATATAAATTTCAGAGTAGTTTTCATTTGTTTTTTTCAATTTATACTGTCCACTTTTATCACTGCATTTTAAAATGATTCTTAAGAAATCTTTAGAAATTAAGAAAATTAATCGGTATCTAATATGTGAGTTTTATTTTCTTAACCCAATTGGTCATTTATCTTGACTTTTTCTAACGTTTTACAATGTGACTTCTGTGTCATTATAGAAATTCTTCCAATGTTCCTTTTCTAAAGTTCAATAGCTTTATTCTTACATATTTGATGTGCCTGAAATAATTTTACTATTAGATAAGACATAAGATCCAAATGTCTTTTTTTTTTCAGGGGCCATTTGGTATTTATAACTACCTTTATTATACATTATCTTGCATTGTCTTTGAAATATTCTCTCTTGGGGCATTTGGGTGATTCAGTCCCTTAAGTGCCCAATTCTTGATTTGCCTCAGGTCATGAACTCACAGTTCATAAGATCAAAATCCACACCAGGCTCTGTGCTGTACTTGGGATTCTCTCTCTCTCCTTCTCTCTTGCCCTTCTCCCACTCATGCGTACATATGCCCTTTCTCTCTTGCTCGCTCTCGCTCTCTCTCAAAATAAATTAATCTAAAAAATACTCTCTCTGAAATATAATCACATATTATCTTGATTTTGTTGTACTAATTATTTCTTCTCTTTGAAATGGAAAGACATTTTTTACTCTATTTCTAACAATGGAATTACTTCATTTCTTACACATTTTCTTGTCCGTGCGTCAATGTTTTTCTTTTTTGAGATTTGTTAGCACTAGAGTAAAAAAAAAATTTTCAACTGATAGTTTAAAAATTTAATCCACTATATACTTTGCATTTAAATAAATTTATTTTAACTTTAAGGGCAAATTCCTCTGTAATCACACTGGACGATGGATGACTTATTTACCCAGACTTTCTGCCATGCTTACCTACGTTCTTACAGAGCCAATATAGCAAAGAATATAACAATCTCTCCCCTAAAACTTGTTGTGTTAGCTTGGATATGTCACATATTCTATAAAACAGACTTACAATCTCCTGAATTTAACTTTTGTTAAAAAGAATGATGAAGATAAAGAACTTGCATCCGTTTATCATTTATTTTGTGAAAGTACTTCTTAAGGCATTACACAGTTTCTTCCTTTAATACTTAAATTATTTTATGATTTATATAAATATTATGGTTTTAGTAAATTGCTAAACTGCTTGGGGGCTAAACAGCATATGTCCACTTTCTTGTTGCCAAAACTTCTTGTCTGAGGAATTCATATTCCATGCAACAGAGACAGGATTAATAATAACAACTCTCCCCTCCAGGACACGGGGGCTGAATATGACCAAGACCTGGACAATTATATTGTCTCAGCCTCTGGCCAAAATAAAAGTTCTTAGAGTGTGCATGTAACCATATGATCTTCCCAACCTTTTAAATCAAAGATCTCTAAACTTAAAAAGAAAAGCTTTTAAAAAATGTCTCTCAAGAGTGCCTGAGTGGCTCGGTTGGTTAAATGTCTGACTTCAGCTCAGGTTATGATCTTGCGGTTTGTGGGTTTGTACCACGCGTTGGGCTCTGTGCTGATAGCTCGGAGCCTGGAACCTGCTTCGGAATCTGTGTCTCCCTCTCTCTCTGCCCCTCCCCTGCTCACACTCTGTCTCTCAAAAATAAACATTAAAGATAAAAAGGAAAACTGGGTTTTTTTGTTTGCTTATCCATTTGTTTCCTTTATTATTATTTTTTTAGGTTCCACATATAAGTGAAATCATATGGCATTTGTCTTTCTCTGTCTGACTTATTTCATCTAGTATAGTACCCTCTAGTATGTTGTTGCAAATGGCAAGATTTCATTCTTTATGATGGAGTAATATTCTATTTTATATGTATGTATATGTATATACACATATCTATATACCACATCTTAAACCACATCTTCTTTATCCATTCATGTATTGATGGATAGTTGGGTGGCTTCTGTATCCTGGCTATTGTAAACAATGCTGCAATAAACATAGGAGTGTCTACTTCTTTTCAAATTAGTGTTTTTATTTTCTTTGAGTAAATCCTTTGAGTAGTAGGATTATTAGATCATATGATAATTCCATTTTCAATTTTTTTGGAATCTCCATACTACTTTTCATAGTGGTTGCATCAGTTTATATTGCCCCCCAACAGTGCACAAGGATTCCCTGATCTCCACATCCTTGCCAACACTTGTTATTTCTTGTCTTTTTGATACTAGCCATTCTGACTGGTGTGAGGTGGTATATCATTATGGTTTTCATTGGCATTTCCCTGATAGATAGTGATGTTGACCATCTCCTCATGCATCTGTTGGCCATCTGTAAGTCTTCTTTGGAAAAAATATCTATTCAGTTCCTCCGCCCATTTTTTAATTGGATTTTTGTTTTGGTGTTGAATTGTATAAGTTCCTTATATATTTTGGATATTAACCCTAATTAGATATATCATATGCAAATATCCTCTCCCATTCAGTGGGTTGCAAAGATACTTTATTTTCAATGGGTTTTCTCAGTTGACAAGATATAAATATGGAGTTGTCAGATGCAGTGACACTTAATTAACAGAAGCCCTCCAATGTAGTAGAGAGAGCAAAATATGTCTTACTGATTTGAATCCCTAGATTGAGCAATGCCAGTAGCTAGCCTTTTTCTGAACAGTTCAATTGTAGGCTAATATACTCCTTCCCTTTGTAACTCAAGATAGTTTAATTTAGCTAGACTTTTGTGCCTTATATCTCAAAAAGGTTGTGACCAAAACAGGAATTTATAGCTACAAATAGGACATTATAAAAATGACAATTGAATCAGAAGTTGGATTATGGCCATGTAGTATCAAAGCAACTTATAAATATGTGCCTTTTAATGTATCTTATATAGTTTCACCATTTTATGACGTTCAAGCAATCATGAACCTGGTAATGTCAGAATATTATATTTTGCTGTTACTTCTTGTGATTTTCTGTAAAAATCTACAAACTACAAAACAAATTTTAAAAAATATGATTAACAGCACCACTAACAATATCAACTTTAGCGAAAACTGGCCCAATGGAAAGCACATAGGCAAGAGGTTACAACCTGTGAAGAACACCCTTTCACTTTTTTACCTATAAAATCATGTGCCATGAATTTACACAATTATCTCCTTTGTGAGATTACACAATTTGAAATTGTGTGTACAAAACTTATGTGAAAGAGAGGTGTTCCTCATGAAACTGTAGAATTAGCATATTGTCACAACAAGGAACTCTGAAAGCCTAATTCCCCTGAAATTTGGGAATAACTCTTTCGTGAAACCCATGCCTAATATGAGTAACACTTAGATAAACTTCATGCACACTGGTGCAAGTGAAAAATTGTCTCTGTCTCAATCACTGTATATTTTTAATTTATTTTTTAATGTTTATTTATTTTGAGAGAGATAGAGAGTGCGCAGGGGAGAGGCAGAGAGAGACAGAGAGAGACAGAGAGAGAGAGAGAGAGAGAGAGAGAGAGAGAGAGAGACGGAGAATCCCAAGCAGGCTCTGCAGCTGTCAGCGCAGAGCCTAATGCGGGGCTTGATCTCACAAACCGTGAGATCATAACCTGAGCGGAAACCAAGAGTTGGACACTTAACAGACTGAGCCACACAGATGCCCTCCTCACCCTTTGATCTAGAAGTGAAAAACAGAATGGGATTTATTAATTAATTGCATAGCTGGAGTTTGTTTTGATGAGAGTCAGGTTTATTTCAAGGAATTTAGAATTATCAACGCATGGTACATACTTAAGGGCATATATATGTTGGTAACTAATGCAGAAGACTCTCAGAAATCAAATATTGTCAGGTTACTGAACTTTTCGGGTAATGCATTGCTAAAGATATCAAAAGTCTAAAAGTCTTTCACATGTATCTTTTTTCAAAGTTTTTTCATATTCTGGTAAAATACGTATAACAAAATTTGCCATTTTAACCATTTTAAGAGTGGCATTCCTTTTATGTGCAACCATCCCCACTACCTGTTCCAAAACTTTTTCATTACTTCTACAAACTGGTATCATTAACCCATAATTCCCCACCACCCCCCTTATAAAAATGTTAGAAATTCAATCCATCAATATTTAAAAAGAATAACATACCATGATCAAATTAGGTTCATCCTAAGAATAACATGTTGGTTTAATGCTAAAAAAAAAAAAATGTAATTTACATATCAAAAGGAGAAAGTCATACAATGATAACAAATGAAGAAAACACATTTGACAAAACTGAACACTTCAAAAACAAACAAAAAACAAAAACAAAAACAAAAAGGAAAACCTCTCACCAAACTAGGAATAGAAAGAAATTTTCACAATCTGATAAAGGACAATTACAGAAAATGTAGAGTGTTGTGCATACTTAATAATGGAAAATTGGACACAGTTTTCTTAAGACTGGGAACAAAGCAAGACTTCCCACATGAACAACTTTATTCAAAAATGCACTGAAAATCCTGGCTAATACAATAAGATAATAAAATGGGGAAGTAAATGAATCTCTAGAGACTGAAAGTAGATCAGAGTTTGCCAGTTTCCAGGGTTAGAGAGAATTGGCTGCAAAGAGCCTTGATGGAAGTTCTCGAATCATGAAAATATTCAAATCTTTATTGGGTTGGCAATTATACTAAAATAAATCTATTAAAGTTCATCAAACTGTACGGTAATAACATACACATTAAAATTTTATGTAATTTTTTTTAAATTAACATTTAAAGTCCTGAATTTTTGGGACGCCAGGGTGGCTCAGTCGGTTAAGCACCAACTTCAGCTCAGGTCATGATCACATGGTTTGTGAATTCGAGCCCTGCTTGGGGCTCTGTGCTGACAGCTCAGAACCTGGAGTCTGCTTCAGATTCTCTGTCTCCCCTTCTCTGTGCCCCTCCTCCACCAGGCTCCTCTCTCTTTCTCTCTCTCTCAAAAATAGACAAACATTAAAAAATATAAATACATATAATTCTAAATTTTTGTCTGAATTCTATTACATCATTTAAGAATTTTGTCAGGGGACAGAGTTATTGTGAATATTTTATTTGTCTTACAAGTATACTAATATTCTTAAGACTACAGAGCTCAAATTTGTCCTGATGCATTCACATTTGTCCTAATGCATTCAGGCTTGTTACACCTGCCTTTGGTGTTCACTAAATCCCAGCTGTGTTCCATTAGAAGGATCTGTGCAATAGTTAGTGGAATAAAGCAGTGAATTATCTAAAAATCAGTTGAGAAAATTTCATCTTTAGTCTATGTTTTGCTGTAGTGGGTTTATTTGAACAGTTTATATTATTGGTCTAATTTTATTTATCAAATAACAAACAACTTCAAAGTACACTGCCACATTAGTCCTAATGCCCTTTCAAATGATTTGTGTTTATATCATTACAATAAAAAAAATTAAAGAAACTGAGAGAATCAAGGATTTTTCATTCTTAATAAGATTTTTTAAATTTCATCAAGGTGGAACACATTTGAAGTTTATTTTTCAGTCAATATAGAAGAATCTGTTTGTGGTGATAAGATAGGAACTTACTTTGCTGCTTGGATTCAAAGCAGCAGAGAGCAGAAGTCACAGGTTGAAGTGCAATCAAAATTATCTTCCACTTTTTTCTTTTCTTTTTTTTTCTTTTGACTTAAATACAGTTTTAGTCAATAGTCTGGAGGCTCCAGATTATCTATCAAACTGAGGAAACCTGTCTTAGGTAACTAGATCCTCTAATCAAATATTGGCAGATGAGATCCTGTGGGTGATAAAAACAGCTTAAAATCCACAGTGACATTATTTGATGAGAATCATAGTATACTTATTCAAGTCAAGGTGAAACATACATAGAATACACTTAGTTGTCAAGTTATTACTATTCCTCATAATATAATTACACGTCATCTTTACTGTTTTCATTAATATGTATTTAAAAGCTAGGGTCAAACCTTTTCCTGTTTCTGTAACTAAGATATTTAATCTGTATTGACAACCTGATCTAAATCCAAAATACATTGTAAGAGTAGAAATGTTCTGATTGTGGTAGTAATACTGTATCAGAGTTTTAATATACAAAAATAATTATTAAAATATTTATAAATCTTATTTTCTTATTCAGGTCTTGTGAAATCACTCCCTGAAACTCTAAATTACTTTACAAATTAGGAAGGATAAAATTAGGTACCTAAATGTATGCTATCTAATAATAGAGATTTCAGAGAAGCAAGAGAACTTCATTCATTTTAGAAATATTTAGTGTGCTAATATGCTATTTATAGTGTTGCATGGCAATTCCGGACATTTTTAGTGTGTCCTTGTGTTTGTGAATTAATGAATAGATGTTAAAGGGTGAAATAACCACTATGCATAGGGTTCAGAATAGGAAAATGATTTTTATGCCCAAGGATATAAATCTATGTAGGATTTGAGTGTAGTCATTTTCCTATAAAATACTGCCTGTGGACTGCCTTGAAAGAGCTGAATCACATTGTATTCATTGTTTAACAATGAAAAATTCACAAATTATTTAACTGTGTAATACACTGCAGGAAGGGATACCATAAAATACCAGTCTATTAATCATGCTTGATGACAGCATGCCAACAAGCCAGAACCCTTGGAAGATGAAGACTTGGAGTAAGCCTGAGTTTTAAATCAGTTTTGTAATATGTAAGAGACCCAAATCACATCTTGATCTGCCATTTTATTGTTGGAAATGTCAGACAGTATCAGTACCACTTACTACTATCAAACTCTTAGCACTTCAATAATATTGACATTTCTTTCTCCTTTTCTATTACTAGCTTTCCAAAAGTGAGAGAAGTTTGAGAAAAGTTTATTCTGGGGCTGCAACAGATGGGTTCAACAGCAGCTCTTCACTGGGAATAAGACTCCTTGATTAGTGCCACCCAATAACACTACACTTTCTGACTCCAGAGATTCCAAGAAAGTGAAAATATTAGAAATGAATCTCAGGACTTTTTTTGCATAGTTAACAATACTCACCAAAAACACCTAAATAATAGAAAGAATAGAGGGCTAATTTGTGAAATATCAGGAAGAGTAGAAATATGAGAAGGTATTATTTCAGCAGTTGTAGTGTCTAGAAAAAAAAATACTGCCTTCACTTTGTGGTACTGATAATTGCTTAAGAAAGAGAGCTCAGTATTGTAACTAGATTGTTTTATAACATTTCTAATATTTAAAATTCTGATTACCATGAAAGACAAACCCATATATGGCACTGTTATAATTTGTGCATTACCCTTAGGTCTCTGTATTCTATGAGATGCAAGCCTTAAGTAACAAAAAACAGTCTTCTTCTAACAGCATTAATCTTAGCCATGAATTAACTCAGGAAACAAAAATGATCAGAAACTAGATCCAATCGGAGGAACATCTTGATTATGTAGTAGTATGTTAGACAAATCATAACCCAAATGAGGACGGAAATGCTCTATGCAGCCCATAGAAAATATCCTCTTCTAATACACCCTACTTTTAAATATGATGGGATATATTGACTAAAGAAGAACTTGGCAAATCGTACCCAGCAATTGACTTAGAGGACTTGTATCTATTCTACACCATCTTTCTCATCTCATAATCTACTGGAAGGTGATAAAACAACATACTGAAAGCTTACTACTGAAAAAAGTAACTAAGTATTTCAACACATAATATGCTACAGATATTCTGCTACAAATCTTTATGTAATTATCACAGAAAATCTTCACAACTGTCCTACAAAACAAGTACCATTATCACTCTCATTTTACAGATGTCACTGTGCTATGGGTTGCTGAAGGTCAAATAATCAGTGGGGTAGGATTGAGCCCAGGCAAGTGGGCTCCATACACAGAGACTGCTACCCTGTGATTGACTCAGAGTTTTATAATGTATAATGCTAAAGTTTCTTAACCACAGAAGTAGTAGAGGTAGATTATCTGCCAGGTTAAACACTATGTGACATTGTTATGTTTGCCATAGCAGTGATCATATTGCCAGGGTCACAAAATGTTTAACCCTGAAAATTATTAACAGGTTGAAATTTTTTATAAAAACAGAAGACAACAAAATTTATCAACATGAAGTATTAATATAATACTCAATCATCTTTTATTGAAGAGATTCATGTAATGTGAAGCAGGCTATCAAATAGTATATTTTTATATTTTCCCAAATTAAAAATATTTCAGTTAACTTATCCTGATATATAACACCAAAGGTAGCCAAAGATGGGTGCATTTAATGTGGCTGATATGATTTAATTTCTACATTCAGGTATAAAAGTGGGGTTTTCTTAAATATGGGACTCTTTAAGGGAAATAAAGTTCACATGTAAAAATCATTTCTATTCTAGGCAATGTATTAGATAAAAATGTTACTTTAATAAATTGGAAAGAGAGTCCAATCGGAGATACAATTATTTAATAATGCAATTTAATCATTCTAAGTATCTTATTTTAAAAGGGCTTAAATTTTCTGTGCAAGTGCTATAATATACTATATAAGTGAATATGAGTAAATTTTATATTATGACACACTATTATTAGTGCATTCTTCAGGTGGCTCTTGAAGAAACTGGTTTTTCTTAATAGTTCATGCCATGACATATTCCCTTCTATAAACAACTCTGGGTATTCCTTTACTAAGAACAACCATAGCCTATCCAAATTCCTTGATAATACACTTAATCACGATTTACTTGACAAAAAATATCAGATCAAAAAATTAATAAAAAATATATGAAAAACAAAACTCAAGGCAGTAGATGGCATATGGAAGATGAAATCCCCCATGTCCGGGTTTTTGATGAACTATGAGAGCAGGAGATAGTATCATAAAATATCATAATAGGACTTAGACAAGCCTTCAACACCAGTCTTTTATTAGCTTTAATCCAACAGAAATCATTACATGATTATGAAAATTTATTAATAGCTATGGTAGATATGAAATAAGCCCCAACCTCCTTCAGTCTTGCAGTTCAGTCGGAACAATAAGAATATTGATCCCTTGGTGGTATTGACAGGGGTGCCAACCCTCTACTTTTTCATATGTGACAACTAATTCAGAAATCTACAGACTAAAAAGATTACATACATAAAAGCTAAAACTTTTGAACATCATGAGCAAAATATTTCATGTTTCATAATATTTGAAATAAGTATCATTCCTTAAGCTGAACATAACTAGGTAGTTAGAATTATTTAAGTCAGAAATGTAATGCTTTGCCATGATTAACATTTTGAATCACTGTGAAGTTCTCAATTCATTCTGAGCCATGCTATGAAGATGTCTTAAGCCTGGATAAAAGGTATCACTGAAGGACAGAGAATGTACCATGTTCAAATTTTCAAATATTTTTTTAACATGGAAGAAATATATTCTTTTAGCATCCATTTGTCCCTACTTTGGCAAGGCCTTACGTCCTGTAAAGAAGGTGATTTCAACTGTCGTTTAGAAGAAAACGCTAGAATTAGCTATAGACATGTTAGAGATCACATCTTCTCCATTGCCCCCACTGAAATTGAGTTTATATCTGGGTTTATAAAACAGGCTATTTAAAACAACCATAAATCGAAAGTTAGGAAGATCCATCCTTCCTTTGGATGCACAAAGATGTGTTGCTTTATATTTTTTTGATTCACATGCAAAATAGAGAAATAAGAGGCTGAAAAAAATCAGGTTCACAAAGTCCACTGCACTATATGATTTTGGAGCAAGAGGAATGTGATGAAATAGAGAAAGGTATTTTAAAAATTAGTTGTATTATTAATACCATTGTTATATGATCTTTCAAGAATTTTTCTTTGGTCAAAGTGGACATGATGTGTAAAAGTTTGTGCATAGAATACGGTGTATGGACTGTGACTGTAAGGATATTATACAAATTCCATAAGCTCTCCACAAAAATCAATGTTATTAAATCATATATGCAGACATATATGCAAATAAGCACGTGTAAACATATTAGAATTATCTTCAAAAATTCTAGAAATGGTTTCAATTAAATTTTATGAAAATAGTAGGGCGCCTGGGTGGCTCAGTCGGTTAAGCATCTGACTTCAGCTCAGGCATGAGTTCACGGTTCGTGAGTTTGTGCCCATATCGGGCTCTCTGCTGTCAGTGCAGAGCCTGCTTCAGATCCTCTGGCTCCTTCTCTCTCTTCCCCTTCCACATCCTTTCTCTCTCTTTCTCTGTCTCTCAAAAATAAACATAAAAAAATTTTAAGGAAATAGTTTTCACCTTTATCTAATAAACATTTTTCTGACTAAATCATTACAAGTAAAATAATGTAATATTTCTCATTTTTCAACACTGTTTCATGATTATTTTCATAAATAGTAGAGATGTACTCATGAAGAATACTTTTTCCATGAGTTTTAGCTTTTTTTGTATTTTATCTTTTTCATCTGAAGAAAAAATATTGAATTTGGTGAGGATTTTTCCTAAAGGATTTGTTTCTTCTAATCTTCAGTGCAAAAATAACTTTTATAAACACCTAGAAATTCTATTTCTATTGAAAACTAAGAATTAAAAATTTTAAACATAATGCAATGATGAACCAGTAGTATATTTATAGCATGTGCACATTTAAATTGGATTAATAAACTGATAAAAGAGTAAACTTCTTTTAAAAAGTTTTAATTTAATTATAGTTAACATACAGTGTTATACTAGTTTCGGGTGTACAACATAGTGATTCTATGATTTATTCATCATGGAATGATGCTCATGATGATAAGTGTCCTCTTAATCACCTTCACTTATTTCATCCACCCACTACTTTCCCTCTGGTAATCTTCAGTTTGTTCTCTATAGTTAAGAGTCTGATTTTTGGCTTGTCTCTTTTTTTGTTTGTTTTGTTTCTTAAATTTCACATATGAGTGAAATAATGTGGTATTTGTCTTCCACTGATGGACTTATTTCATTTGGCATTCTCCTCTCTGGATCCATCCATGTTTTTGTAAATGGCAGAATTTCATTATTTTTACAAATATTCCACTGTGTATGTATCACGTTATTACTAAATTTAAAGGTTATTTAAAAGTTTGAGAGTTAACCCAGATTGAAGAAAATAGGAAATTTAACAAGGTCTCTGAAATAAAACTTTCAAAGGAAGTTAGAAAACAGAAGCTGTAGTCTAATCTCTGTTCTATAATGGGTGCTAGAAAGGGAGATACTCTAGCTTTGAGTCTGTGCATGGAACAGCATATCAAAGATTCCCTGGATATTCATCTTTCATGGTGGTGGGTTTGTGTTCTTTGGGGAACACTTACTTGTATAAAATCAAAGTGCTTTCATGGTGGTGGGTTTGTGTTCTTTGGGGAACACTTACTTGTATAAAATCAAAATACAGAGGGCACAAGACAACATTGACAAGATTCATTTATGGGCCTAAGCAATAGAAGGAATAGAAGAAATAGAAGATTTGCCTTTGCCACTTCAATTTCATCATGATACCTAGTAATTCTGCATTCCAATCCTAGAAATGAAGGTAGAGGCAAGCTTCTAGCTTTGTCAACATGAACAATACACCTACTCCTGGCAGATCAACCCTTCCCAGCGGCAGTGATGAAAACCTTTGCCAAGCAGAGGACTCAAAAAAAGTAGTGTGTTCTTTGGCTTAAGTACCAACATAAGAACCTGAGGATTTGACTGTTTGTAATTACTATACACCTGGGAGAGCCCCAACTTGGAGAAGGAAAGCTGGGGGAAACGAGGAGAGATTTGGTTACATACTAATAGATACAGGTGGCAACTCATGTGCTGTGCTTTGGGGTACTACTGTGGATGAATATTTACTTCCTAATGGTAAAGTAAGATACCAAAGATTTCATACCATATTTCTGATGAGACATGATTTTAAAATGTATTTCTTCATCACATCCCTCTCACTTTTCAAATTTTTAGAATCAATTTCATTTCTAAAAAGGAAAATAATAATAAAAAGATGTTTATAAATACATCATTTAAACTCTATCTTATCTCTTCAATATTAAGCTGGCTTTGAATTGACCATGCAGTTCGATAGTCCAGGGATATTTACACAGGCATTTGTAAGGAGATGTTTAGAAGAAATAGGTTCATTAATTTTCAAGAAAATAGTTCTAGAAGCAGTTTTGCAACTTGAAATATTTATTGTGTTTGCAATTGCATGCAACACAGGCAATACAGATCATATCATTGATGATTCAGCTGCCTTCAAACAGATTCTTGATGTTTTTTTGACCTAGTAGGCTGCCAAATCACAGCATTAATGCATTTACTCTGTGAAACATCAGGCTTTAATATATATAATTTAATTATTATTTACACATCTATTACTTAACACTTGTCATAAATCTTCAATATTTGACTCACACAATGCATAAAATCGATTATTTAACTTGGCCTCAGTATGGTGTTATGATATATCATCTTTAAAAAAACAATGGGGACATCTGGTTCCCAGTTCATCATGTAAGGAGCTTACAAGTCCCCACTCTGTCCAAACAACAAGTAAAAAATTGAACAAACTGAAAAATCAAAAACTCTTTTTTGATCCATTAGAGAAGTGAGGTCACAGCAAAAAAAAAAAAAATACTGCACCCAAATTGGAGACACAGCCAAGCAGATACAGAGAATCACAACTTACTGGAGGAGATACCCATCCACAGAAACTACTGTAGGAACCATAACAAGGTAGGAGCACCTAAGCCGTAACTGATGAATTGCTACAGACTCAGTGTGGACAAACATGACAGAACAACTCCAAGAGGACTCAGTCATAGAAGGCTCTTATAGTTTTGTGAGTTTCACCTCTAGGGGTTCTACCAGTCCCTCACAGCAAATATCAGAAAAATTCCCTAAGGATCTGCAAAAGGAAAGGGAAAATGAACCATTTTGAAATATACCAGAGCATTTTGTTCTCAATAAGACCTCCTCTCAGAGAAACATTTTACCAGAGTCTAACCTGTTAGGGATATATCACAGTTTAACTGACCTGGGGGAAGAGAAATACCCAACTCCAGCTTCTTTAGTTTTCCATGTGGTACAAGGAAAATACATCAGCCCCCCACCCCCCGCACCCCCTCCCAGCCTAACCTAAGGCCTAGGGACAGATAAGATGAAGTAAAGTTCACAATTTAGAGGCATAAACTCATGAAAAAATGAGATCAAATTGTAATACTATATAACATTATCTCTTAAACACCCCCTCACACACTTTACAATTATATTACTAACAGCCTATTTACCACAGTTATTTCTAACCAATACATCATATCCATCTTTCAATTTAAAAAAAATCCAACACATACTAATCAAAGAAATCTACAAATTCAATGCAATCTTCCTCAAAATACCAAAGGTGTTTTTCACAACACTAGACCAAATAATCCTAAAATTAGTATGAAACCATAAAAGATCTCAAACAGTCAAAACAATCGTGATAAAGAAGAACAAAGAGGGAGGATCACAATTCCAGATTTCAAGATCTACTACAAAGCTAAAGTCATCAAAACACAGTATGGTACTGGCACAAAAACAGACATATAGATCAGTGAAACAAGTTCAAGATCCCAGAAATAAACCTCCACTTAAATGTTAAATTATTCTATGACAAATATACAGTGAAGAAAAGACAGTCTTTTCAATAAGTGGTATTAGAAAAACTGGACAGCTACATGCAAAAGAAGGAAACTGGACCACTTTCTCACACCAGACACAAAAATAAACTCAAAATGGATTGGGGCGCCTGGGTGGCGCAGTCGGTTAAGCGTCCGACTTCAGCCAGGTCACGATCTCGCGGTCCGTGAGTTCGAGCCCCGCGTCAGGCTCTGGGCTGATGGCTCAGAGCCTGGAGCCTGTTTCCGATTCTGTGTTTCCCTCTCTTTCTGCCCCTCCCCCGTTCATGCTCTGTCTCTCTCTGTCCCAAAAATAAATAAACGTTGAAAAAAAAAATTAAAAAATGGATTAAAGACCTAAGTGTGAGACCTGAAATTATAAAAGTCCTAAAAGAAAACATAAGGTGGTAATCTCTTATATTTATGCCTAGCAACATATTTATGGATATGTCTCCTCAAGCAAGACAAACAAAAGCAAAAATAAACCATTATGACTATGCCAAAATGAAAAGTATTTGCACAGCAAAGGAAACCACCAACAAAACAAACAAGGCAATCTACTGAATGGAAGAAGATACTTGCAAATGATATATCTGATAAGGGGTTAACATATAAAAATATATAAAGAACTTATACAACTGAATACCAAAAAGAACAATCTGATTAAAAATTGGGCAGAAAAATTGAACAGATATTTTTTTTCCAAAGAAGACATACAGATGGTGAACAGACACAAGAAAAAGATGCTCAACATCACTAGTTATCAGGGAATGTAAATCAAAATCACAATGAAATACTACCTCACACCAGTCAAAATGGCTAGTATCAAAAAGATAAGGAATAACAAGTGTTGGCAAGAGTGTAGAGAAAAGGGAATCCTTGTGAACTGTTGGTGAGAATGTAAATTTGTGCAAACACTATGTAAAACAAAATGGAAGTTTCTTACAAACTGAAAAAAACAAATAACTTAAAAGCAGAATTATCATATGATCCAGTAATTCCACTACTGGGTATTTATCCAAACAAAATGAATACATTAATTAAAAAAAGATTTGGACACCCTGATATTTATTGCAGCATTATTTACAATAATGTAAATAATACAAGATAAAGAAGCAACTCACCTATCCATTAATAGACGAATGGATAAAAAGATACGGTTTATTATAATGGAATATTACTAAGCTATAAAAAAAAAAGAATGAGATCATGGCATTTTTGACAACATGAATGGACCTAGACTGTGTTAAGCTAAGTGAAATAAGTCAGAGAAAGACAAATACCATATGATTTCAGTTATATGTGGAATCTAATAAACAAAACAAATGAACAAACAAAAACCAAACTGACTCTTAAATATAGAGAACAAACTGATGGTTGCCAGAGGGGAGGTGAGAGGAGTGAATGGGGAAAATAGAAGGGGATTAAAAGGTGCAAACTTTCACTTATAAAATAAATAAGTCACAGAGATGAAAGGTACAGCATAGAGAATATAGTCAATAATAGTCTAATAACATTGAATCATGACAGATGGTGACTTCACTTATTGTAGTGAACACTATTAATGTATAGAATTTCTGAATCATTATGCTGTACACCTGAAACTAATATAACATTGTATGTCAGCTAAACTTCAATTAAAAATAAAACAGATGACACAATTTATAGCATGTGGAAAAAGTGGCACATCAATACTACAGCTGACTTCTGAAAGGGCTAAATTCAGTGAAGTGATTACAAAGGAAAAGGTAAGAGATAGCAAAAGGTCGCAAATAAAAGAGTGCATTTCTACATCAAGTTCATTAGGTCAATTAGGTTGCCTCAGGGACCCTGCCATTCTCCCAGGAGCCAAATGCACTCAAACCTGCAAAGCAGGCCTGAAATTCTTTTGTCCAGCCCATGCAACTGTATCAAAACATTTGCAGATTCCAGGGGCGCCTGGGTGACTCAGTCGGTTGAGCGTCCGACTTCAGCTCAGGTCATGATCTCATGGTCCATGAGCTCGAGCCCTGTGTCAGGCTCTGTGCTGACAGTTCAGAGCCTGGAGCCTGCTTAGATTCTGTGTCTCCCTCTCTCTCTGACCCTCCCCCATTCATGCTCTGTCTCTCTCTGTCTCAAAAATAAATAAACATTAAAAAAAAAAAAACATTTGCAGATTCCAAGAAATGTGCTATTTTCCTGTCTGCCCTGGATCAATTGGACCAATTCCTTTGTGATAAACTACTTTCTGTTTCTCTTCCCTCAGCAAGACAACCATATGTTGGAGATCCTTTGTGGCTCCCTCTACTTCAACAGTGACGACAGACATGGGGATTGCCTCTACCTATACATTCACCATGTGCACAATCGGGCTGAGGGCAGGAAAATCAGCCATAGCCTGAAGTGGGAATCAGTAGATTTCTCCTGAAGTTAACTCTTGAAGATGGCTAGAAATGTCTTGAGAGTTTTATACATACTGAAAGAGGACTTCACCTACCTCCATTTTGACCTCAGTCTGTATTTTCTAATTGATTAAGCTCTTTTCAGTTTATCTTTAAACTCAGACAAAAGACCCATCTGGCAAAGTATCCTGTGGTGGGAACTGAAACTACCCCCTTAAGTAACAGGGACTTCCCCACACCAGAAGGACCCTGCATGACCAACCCCGAGATAATGATCAACCTGACCTTTACTGCCCACTTGCATGTACCCACTGACTTTATCCCATATTTTCCTTATGTAAAGTTGGAAGTATTTTCAGCACTTGGGAGACAGTTTTTGAGATGCTAATCCACTGTCTTCCCAGTGTGGGCTTCATTGAAATAAATTCCCTTCTTATTTCACCACCATTCATATCTCTGCCTTTGGATTTTGCCAAGTGGGGAGTGGCCAAACTTGGGTCTATTTGGGACTCCCTATAGCCAGGTGCTCTTGCACTTTTATGTCCCAGTTATAACATCAATGCTGAAATATCCTACTGTCTGATTTAAGAACAGATTATTCTTTTTTGGACTGGCTATGGTAAGTCCTCCACTATGGACTGAATATTTATGTCCCCTCCAAGATTCATATATAGAAGCACTGATGTGGTGGACTTTAGACGTGGGGTCTTTGGGAGGTAAATAGTCATGAGGGTGGAAAGCCATGATAGGATTTGTGTTCTTATAAAAAAAAAGGAAGAGAGCTATTCCTTTCTCTTTGCTTTATTCTACTGGAGGACACAGGAAGAAGGCAGAAGTTTACACAGCAAGAAGTAGGTCCTCCCCAGAACCCAATCATACCTGATCTCAGACTTCCCAGATTCCAAACTATGAGAAATAAATGTCCGTTGATTAAAAAAGAAAAGCCACAGACTGGGAGATTATATTTGCAAAAGATACATCTACTTAAGGAATGTTATGCAAAATATACAAAGAACTCTTAATATTCAACAATAAGAAAATGACCAGTCTGATTAGAAAATGTGTTAAGGACATGTATCAACACTTTTCTGAACAAGATA
The DNA here is from genome assembly GCF_022837055.1 of Prionailurus viverrinus. Lineage (NCBI taxonomy): Eukaryota > Metazoa > Chordata > Mammalia > Carnivora > Felidae > Prionailurus > Prionailurus viverrinus. The sequence continues at coordinate 57,055,501 of NC_062564.1, forward strand.
TGCAGATGGCAGAAAGCATATAAAAATATGTTCAACATCATAGGTCATTAGCAAATTAAACAAATGAACTAACACTGCACAACTACTAGAACATCTAAAATCCGAAAACAAAAAACGCTAAATTCAGTGAAGATGTGGAGTAACTGGAACTCTCATTCATTGCTGATAGGAATGCTAAATGGTACAGGTATTTTGGAAGACAAACCTGGTTGTTTCTTACAAAACTAAATATACTTTTTTTAAAACTTTTTTTAATGTTTATTTATTATTATAGAGACAGAGAGACACAGAGCATGAGCAGGGGAGGGGTAGGGAGAGGGGGAGACACAGAATCTGAAGTAGGCTCCAGGCTCTGAGCTGTCAGCACAGAGCCTGACATGGGGCTCGAACTCACAAACTGTGAGATCATGACCTGAGCTGAAGTCAGTTGCCTAACCAACTGAGCCAACCAGGCACCCCATTCTTTTTTTTAACTAAATATACTTTTATCGTAAGACTCAACAATCTCACTCCCAAAGGAGTTCAACACTCTGCACAGGAAAATTATATGGTAACATTACTTATAATTGCCCACATTTGGAAGCAGTCATCAAGATGTTCTTCAGTAGGTAAATGGATAAACTGTGGTATATCAAGATCATCAAATATTATTTAGTACCTAAAAGAAATGTGCTATCAAGCAATGAAAAGACATGGAGGAAGCTAAAAAGCATTGTTACTAAGTGAAAGAAGCCAATCTATAAAGGCTCCATATTGTATGATTCAAATTGAAGACATTCTGGAAAAGGCAAACTGTGAAGAAAGATCAGTGATTGCCATGGGTCAGTGGGAAGGAAGGAAAGTCTTCCGCATGATACTACTATAGTAAATACATGTCACTACACATTTGTCAGAACCTGTAGAATGAACCAAGAGTGAACCCTTACATAAACTATGAACTTTGTATAACATTGATGCGTCAATGTAGGTTCATTAATTGTAGCATATGTGCCACTCTGATGTGGGATGTTGATGTTCCAGGACATTGTGTGGGGAGCAATGGGCTGGGTGTATATGTGGTAAACCTAAACTTCTCTAAAAATAAAGTTTATTCATTTTAAAAATTAGTAATGATAACAGTGGGATAATATTATTATTCCATTCATATGTCATTCATATAAATAAAATAATCATATAATGTATAATGCAGTGACTAGCACATAATAATCTCTCAAAAAGTGTGAACTATTGGGGCACCTCCGTGTCTCAGTCAATCATCTGACTTCAGCTCAGGTCATGATCCCAGGTCTGAGTTGAACCTGACTTTGGGCTCTGTGCTGACAGCTCAGAGTCTGGAGCCTGCTTCGAAGCTGTGTCTCCCTCTCTCTCTGCTCCTCCCCTGCTCTCTCTCTCAAACATAAACATTAAAATTTTTTTAATTAAAAAATTTAAAAACAATTGTGAACTATTTATTTATAATGAATATGTTGGGTTTTTTCCTATATATGCAATATTTGGGAAATGTTCAGGAAGTGAGAATGATGTTTAAACACAAAACAGAACCTGAAATCAAAAAGAGGAATAATCTTTAGATGATTTTTTTCAATCAAAATATTGAAATTGGTTAAATATAATTAGAAAAATTTCAGCCACTGAATAGTCGTAAAATCATTAATTCATAGTCACAAAGCACTATTCCTTGGCTTTGATATTGTTGTCTTTCATTTTTTTTTCTTTGATTAGCCAAACATTTGTATAATCCAATCCCCAATCACTTTTTTTTAAGTTTGTTTGTTTGTTTGTTTAGCATGAGTAGGGGAGGGGCAGAGAGAGAGGGAGAGAGAGAGAATCCCAAGCAGGCTTTTCAGTGTCAGCCACGAGCCCAATGTGGGGCTCGACCTCACAAACCACGAGATTCTGACCTGAGCTGAAACCAGGAGCCAGATGCTTAATGAACTGAGCCACCAAGGCGCCCCTCTACCTTTCTTTCTTAATCAGTTGAAATATATGTGGTGAATTAGTTAAGGTTAGTTTGGAAGGGAAGGGCATGTCATGGTACAGTGAGGCCAGACAGTGGCTGGATGTAATAGGTTATTCCATATAACAGGAAAGAGAAAAAGAACAATTCACGTTCCATTCTCTTTGCCATCTGCTAATAAGGGCTATAATTTAAAAATAAGGGTACAAAAAATGACTTAAATATAGATCTCAAGAAGTCAAATGAACTCAATGTCCAGAATTTTACCTGTTATATTATATTTCACTGTAATAGGAGTTTTATACTCAAAAAAGCCTTTTATATTCAAAGAACCTTCAACTGTTGGAAAAAAGTTAATGTGCAATGTATATGTATCTATACCACATGCAACAAACAAGTAAGTATACAGAGACATATGTTTGAAAAATAGGAATGGACATATTGGAATTTATGTAAGAAATCTGTCTCAAAATAACTGAATAAATTGTCAGACCAACCGTCTTCACACTAGATATAACAACTAGCATCAATTTGACAGTTTAGAATGATACAGAAAAATTGCAGCATGCTTCAAATTTGAAGATTAAGTCTTGATGTTACAGCTAATTTAATCTAAGGATGACACAAATGTCATATAAGGATAACACTTGTGTCATCCTTAGATTGGACTATAATATTTTTACTTATTATTCATTGAATTGTTATATTTAAAGGAATTTTACCTTGTTTTATAAGTTACATAGTTCTATGGTACATTGATCAATACTACATTTCCAGTGGAAAAAATGCAGGGAGATAATTTTGTAATAAATATAATGACTATTTGTTAGGGCTCAACTTGTGCTAAGGACTGTAGGTAACTTTTAACTTTATTAGCATAAATTCTATTTTAATCATGAGAGCATTTCTGAGTGGCAACAGAGACTTAGAAATGTAATTTTTGTAAAATCAAAGAACTAGCAAGGAGTAGATGAAGAGGCTCAACTTCTGATCTTTTTCACTCTAGAGCATCTACTCTTAACCACTACACTATACATTTTATAATCAAATATGCTTATCATATCCAGCAGGTGACCATAAGAGTTCCTGGATATCCACAGCACAGTGCGAGGCACTAGAAGTTACCCAATATTTTAGTTTCATCACACACCAGACAGCCCTGTGTTTATTTTACTCAAAAATATTTGAGCAGCTAAAGCATATTTTTCTTTTAGATAGAGGAGAACCCATCAAATTCAAATTATATTTTAAAGCCTCAGTAAATATGAGGCGGTAGTAGATCTGCTTAAATAAATTCCAAGGCTTTCTTAAATTTTCAAAATAAATATTGAGGAAATTAGAATAAATAAAAATGGTTTGCTCTGCTGACAGAATATCAATGAAGCATTTTTAAAACATTTAAAAATATATTGCTTATGGTAGTTCAAACCTGAAAAGAATCGGTGATACTATATGAAATTGTTTGGTTGATAACAATTTCATCTCTTAATAGGCATTATTCTATACCAAAACTAAAAGCACTCTTTTGTTGTTTCTAGTTTATATTTAGTCTTTAAAAATACTCACAAACCACTAGAATAATAAGGAAAGGTCAAAATTGGGAAAAACAAGAGGAGTGGCTAAATCCTTCATTTTTGTTATATTATTCTTTGTCCTTAGAAAATATGATGGCATAACATCACTGAACACACAGAATCCTTTAATTTTTGAATATTCTTTATATAGTCCTTATAAAAATATGAATTCTCAATGATGCCTAGATAAATCTTAGTAGTATATTTAATATTCTCCTGAAGGACTCCTTGTTCACCTCAAGTATTTAATACTACCAAATACAAATGATGCTTTGAAGTGCGGTTGAAATGAAGGAAAAAAAAAAAAACAACTGAAACTTTTAGAATTAAAATGATCACAAGTAGGGGCACCTGGTTGGCTCGGTCAGTTGAGCATCCAACTTAGGCTCAGGTCATGATCTGACAGCTGATGAGTTCGAGCCCAGCGTTGGGCTCAGTGCTGACAACTCAGAGCCTGGAGCCTGCTTCAGATTCTGTGTCTCCCTCTCTCTCTACCCCTCCCCCACTCATGCTCTGTCTCTCTCTCTCTCTCTCTCAAAAAAAATAAACATTCAAAAAAATTAGAAAAAAAAAAAAGATCACAAGTAAAATGTTTGCTAACTTGAAGTATCATAGACCCTAAAAGTCTCCCATGTCTTCTGAAGAAAAAACATATTCTATTTATGTACTAAAACCGAAACTCTTTCAGTGTTCATTAAAAGTTTATATAAAGTTTATATTCATTTGCATTGTTATAATCATTATCTATAAACCATGTTTTTTGTCTTTTCACGAAGTTTTATAGTGCAAATTTCAAGAAATCTCTAAAAACATTTAACAGCTCTATCTTTTTTGAAATATTCCCTAATTGCAAATTAGGTGGTTAGTGGTTCAAAAGAGTTAATGTGCCTCTAACACCTCTCTTATTATCTGGGAATAATTGTAGGCATTGGGCTCATTAAGCAATACATTGACCCTCCTCTACTAATACAAAAGCTTCACATTTATGTTTTCTCTTTATTTGACATTTATTTCACTTCCCTTTCATTCTTTTTAAATTGGCTAGATTCAGCCCGGTGATATCAACTTACATTTTAGAAAGGAACTCTCTTTTAACATTAATGTTTTATGTACACATGTAACTTTGATCAAAGTTTTTTTAAAATATCTTTGTTGAATGACATAATTTTTATGAATTTATTTTTCTGTCATCAATGGTCTCACCAAATGCTGAATACAAACAAATCATATCCCCAGCAATACTCCAAAGGTCAGGATTGTAACTGCATCCTTATCAAGATGCCCAATCATTGTATCTTGATCCTCTACTGTAATTATTCCCAGTTGGATTTATAAAATAACTGATGTAGTTCTCATACATCCTTAGAGGTCGGTAAGTTTTAACTCTATATGCCTTGGTGCTTACTGCTTATATCATTTCTGTCAAATCATGTTGTATTGTCAACTGGAAAGACTCTTCTACTCTTCGTGAAGGATCCTTCCTAGCAAAGTCATATAAAAAAATTTCTTTCTACCACATCTCATAGGAATTCAAAAGCAGGATCAACACAGAATCATGCCCTATTTTGTGTCTGTATTACCTCCAAATATAGGCTTTGCTGCTCATCCTGATGCAATTCCTCTGGCTCTCACTCACTTTTGCCATTTGTAGATCTTGAGTCCACATGATGGACTTGTGTGTATCTGAACCACTACCTAGACCAGGGGTGAAATTTTTGTTAATAAAAATATTGTGTCCTATGTTAATTAAGCAATACATGGTACAATTCTTTCCAGATATTTTGTGTTCTATCCTTTGAAAATTCTAGGCATTACCTGTAGGGTTCAGTGTACTCATCTACAAGAACAGTTTCAAACTCAGCCTAAACTTGTCTAAATCAAAACACACACTTTTAGAAAGATATTATTTTCAAGAAAGTAGCACCTACATTTTCCTGGCTGATGTCAAATGCTTTATGCAAAGAAATGTTAATTCTTTATCTTCTCTATAAAACTATATATGGTGTAATTCCTTTTTTGCCATATTCCAAAAGTCAAATTGTAATCAATTTAACTTTGCTTATATTAAAACACTTAAAAGGTCACCAAATCTGAAAATATTTCAAAGAAATAGATGTCACAATGAATAAATAGAAAAAATAAGTTGAAAACTTGTTTCCAAAAATAGCAGTTTTAGACCATATATTCTCTTGAAAGAATACTATAAAACCTGGAGACTTTATATATGTTAACAAATGTCTTCTTAAACCACCCACTTACAGGTGTCTGTAGGATAAAATTAAAGGAAAAATATAACTGAAAGAAATAAAAAGACTAGTAGATGCTTTTCTCTGAATGTTTGTCAGTAAGAAAAAATTAATTTCTGCTTTTAATAATCCCATAACTCAAGATGAACACAGGATTCTAAAAGGAAACTCTTCCCTACAATAGGAACATATAAGAAGGGCTTACATGTCTACATCCTTTTAAACTGAGAATCAAAGAACTGGAGACGTACCAACCCTGAAGCACCATAACCCTTTTCATTGTCTGAGTAATTCAGAGAATTTTAAGGTACAGAAAAGTTTTGTCTTTATTCCAGAACATAACTGGTATACTGGCAGACATTCAGAATCTCTCTGGAATAATATACCGTAATTAATATCTCTATATATATTTAATTTTTTAATGTTTATTTTTGAGAGACTGAGATGGGGGGAGAGGGGCAAAGACAGAGGAGACACAGATTCTGAAGCAGGCTCCAGGTTCTGAGTTGTCAGCACAGGGCCCAACATGGGGCTCAAACCCACCAACCATGAGATCATTACCTGAGCCGGAGTCAGAAACAACCAACTGAGCCACCCAGGCGCCCCATCCTATTTTTATTAAAAATAATATTTTAAGAAATAACCAAATATCAAAAGATAAAAAAGTTATACAAAGAATCTCTTCTTCATGAGCAAGGCTACCAAAAATAATGGGCCACAGAAAAAACCTCACATGGTTCTTTGGTCCTTTGGTTGTTGAATATCAAACACAAACTATAAAGTGAACATATTTACAATGTTTTAAGAAAGATGAGCTGAAAATGAATTACAAAAAGTCACAGGGTTAATTAGAAAAAAAATGATTGGGTAATTTTCTAAATACAAATTCAATAGCCAACACTGAAAACTCAATAGATGGTATAACAGCAGAAAAGAACCAGCTAAATATGGAATTTGTAAACCTAAAGGTAAGTTACATAATACAATGTCCACCAAAAATTATCATACATGAAAAGAAGCTGATCAAAGTCTTTCATAATGAAGAGAAAAAACAATCAATAGAAACAAAGCCAAGACAACAGAGATGATGGAATTGGCAAATAACAATGTTAAATGTTAAAATGAACTTATACTACATGTTCAAGATATTAGAGGAAAGCATAAACAGGATGAAAAAAAATAAAAGTTATAGAAAAGACAAAAACATCAAGATTGGATGAAAAGACCAACATGAATTATTCCGTATGTGGAGATTACTATAAGTCATGCAGAAATCTCGGAGTACGAGGTCATATTGAAACTAAATTGTACTTTTCAGCTCTCTCTCTTTGGAGGTATATGATTGTATTTTGCCTATAGGAAAAATTACACACACACACACACACACACATATACACATATATATGCAAAATTACATACATAATTATATATTTTAAGTTTTAATTTTATTTTAGCATATGGTAGGAATATATAAGTGTGTGTGTGCATATATATATATATATTTTTTTTAAGCTTATTTTATAAAGAAACTGTGAGCAGGGAAAAGGGCACAGGGAGAGAAAGAGAGAATCTTAAGTAGATTCCACTTGCAGTGTGAAGCCCCACACAATGCTTGATTTTACGTCCCTGGTATCATAGCCTGAGCCAAAATCAAGAGTCAGCTACTTAACTGACTGAGCCATTGCTTAACTGAGCCAGCCAGGCATCCCGGTAGGAACATATTTATTGGCTTTCCCACAATGAGATAAGGCTACCTGGTTAGTGCTAGCAATAAAAGTGGTGAGGAGAAATGACATATGCTTTTCTTAGGCGAAATTTTTGATTCAAGACTCTTCAGAACTATCTTTCTGCCTGAAACAATGATCAGTATTATTACAGAAAATGGCTATGGTTACTTTCTCAGTCTAGGAGCCTGAGAAAAGATGACTCCAGTCTAGGGACACATGGAATGAGTGATAAGTAGTCATCTGATCATATGGATTTTTATTTAACCTTATCATGGCCTACCTTAGGTTATCTGAACTTCAGAATTACTTGTATTTGAGTTTGTTGTGGGGAGCTGTACTATGCTAGTCCATGTTTGGCAGCCTCCCTGGCCTCTACTCACTGAATATCAGTAAAAACCTCCCCCACCCCGACCCAGTTGTTGAACAAAAAAATGTCTTCAGATATAAAAATGTCTCCAGATACTTCTACATGTCTCCTGGGGGACAAAATCACCCCTGGTTGAGATCACTGCCTATCCTCACTTCAAGAATTAATAACGTGAGATGAGCATAACTGTTTAAAATAATATTATTTTCTTAGAACCTAACATAATTATAATTTATGAATAGGCATCAGGAGAAGAAAAATGAGATTTAATCTGCTCTAAAACTCTTGTATTTTCTTACACAAATAGTATATTCAATCTCTAAATCTACTGGGGTTATATTAAAATTTAAATCCTCATGCTAAAAAATTATCATTTTATATGAAAGAAAAAGCCCAAATATATATACAGGCTATGAATGTACTAAGTGAGACATAAATGAAAACCTGGTGATGTAAAAAGGTCAAATTACGGTCAATAAAAACTAAAAATATGTGTTTGTTTTCATTAATATCAAACAAAATACATGTCAAGTCAATAAGTACTAACTGAAGTCAATGTGTTCCATGTCTATCTATCTATCATCTATCTTCATTACATGTATATATAAGGCCCTAGTATCGGGACACATACAAACATTTTAAATTTCTACATCACTTAAAGTGATCCCTCTCTCTCTCTACACACACTCACATGCACACACACACACACACACACACACACACACACACACACACTCATACACACACAGAGGAAAATGTTGGAAAATTACAAAGAAAAAAAGACAATTCCAAATCCACAGAGTGGGGAGTTTTACACACCCTTCATACTAACTAATATAACAAATAGCATATATGCATGTGTATATATATCAGACATACAGATGCTTTGAACAAGATTAACAAACATGGCCTAAAGATAACCAAACATGACATATAGAACACTACACTGAATAAATATGGTACACACACTCTAACCAGAATACTTATGAAATTCAACATATACTGAGATACACAATTTTAAGAAAATCTCAACAAATTTCAGATCACTGAAATCATATAACTTGTGTTCTCTGGCCAAATACATTTATATTAGAGATCAATAAAGCAGTAACACTCAAATTATTCCAAATAATACATTTGGATATTTCAAATACACTGATAAGTTATAAATAAAAAAAACTCACTATCCAAAGAAGAAATTAGAAGATGTTTTGAATTGGATATTAATGAAAGTGCTACATAGAAATATTTATGCCATCCTAATATAATAGTATTTAATGGGAAATTTATAGCACTAAATGCTTTTATTGTAGAAAAAGTAAAGCTAAATATATGATCAAGAATTCATCCTTAGAAGTCTACAAAATAGCAAAATAAACTCTCAAATAGAAGTCTTTAAATAATACCAAAATAATAGCTCAAACAGAATTAAGAATTAATATAGATGAGATAAGTCTTTTTAGATGAGAGAAACTTTTAAACACAAATATATATTGGAGGAAAATAAAAATATATATTTATTATAAAATAAAATATATATATATTATAAAAAACAATAAAAGGCTGGAAGGATTAAAAAGATTAAAAAAGAGTCATAAAAATAATAAAAATTTAGACAGATACAATAAATATAAGCAGGAAAAGTATAAGTAAATGAAGATCATAAAATTCTGACAGATTATACCTATCAAGGAGGATAGGGTTTTATTTAATAAGAAGGAACTCACTAGACTGGAGTAGTGATTACATAGCCTTTGCAAGTAATGCTACACTCTACAAACATAGTTAATGCAATTTTCATCTTATGTATTATATTTTCCAATCAGAATATAGGTAAAATAGGTTCATTATAGATCTGTAGTTAAAATCAAAATATATATTAATAAATATTACTTTGAGGCATTTTAAAAGGCATTTTAACTCTATACCCAGAAGAGCACCATCTCCTATGAGAATTCTGAATTCAATTTTATTCAGTTAAATTACTCATAATTAATAAGATAAAGAGTTTCATTACAAAAGTTGAAATGTTAAAAATAATTATATGGGTTTAAGTGCAGAAATTTACACACCATGCCAATGGTCAAAGATAATTTAAGGAATTATTAAAAAGCCCTATTAACATAGTTATCAGAGGGGATATCACTTATCCATCACAATCACCCAAACGTTAGGATAAGAGGTATATTATTATCTACACAATATAGACAAGATAACTTAGAATTAAAACTTCAGTAACATACTCACTTTCATTAGTAAGTAGGAAACCATGGCTTTCACAGTCTATTTTTTCCAAAACCCAGCTTATTTAGCATTTCATGAAATATGCTGTTTATAGATCAGTTTTAATAAATTACTTAACAGGTTATACTCCCAAATCATTTTTCTTTAAAGTAGTATAGCCTTGATAACAAACCAACGAAGACAGTAACTAAAAGAATATATTGTCTTTTGAATTTCCTAAATAAGGTTTGTAAAGTTAACTTTCTGTATCAATTAATTGCTATGACTCAAAGGCCAAAAGATACCTGCAGTAAATATTGGAATTAAAAGGTGTACATTAAAGTCTTTTTTCTACCCACCCTTCTTTTGCTTTCAGGAAATACTTCTGTAGTATTTTTGTGAAGGTGTGATCATGAAGTTCAGAACCAAGATAAATATAAATGAATGTAATGTAAACAGAAATATGCAAAGTGATTTATAAATTGCATGAGGCAGATACTTCCTATATTGTCAGGAATTCCAGGCAGTTTCAAATTCAATGCAGTTACAAAATGCTATGCAATATTACTTAGGTTACACTTTGGTTAGAAGGATGCATTATATATGTGTAATTTCTGCTTTTATACTTTTATGTTTTGCGTGTTGCTCATAAATAATTACTATGTATGAAGCAAATAACAATTGAGGCAGACTGAGGAAAGCAAATGTATATAATTATATTTAGTTATAATTTCTGAAAATATGACTGACCATGCTAAATTTGCTTTATGTCCTTGCATCAACTTCACCACCTACATTCTTAGTGGGCCCTGTATAGAAATTCATGATCCCTTATTTGTAGGAACATAATTAGTAAAATAGCAGACAGTTGCATGTCAAATAGAAATAAAAATTTTCTCTAAATAAAAATTATAAAAGGCAAATTGTATGGTTTTTGAAATTCAAGAAGATGTCCATGCTTTTTAAGGAAAGTAGCATTTATTTTTTTCTTTCCACTATATCACTATATCCACACTATATCACCACTCCTTTAAAAAGGAGTATAAGGTTATAATATAATCTTAGTGTTCCAGGATATGCATATTCAAAGACCTTCTGAGAAGTTGAACAGCCACTTTTTCTTGGTTCCAAATCTCACAGAAACATTTTTTCAGAGATTAAATTATTTTGCCTTTCTTGATACATAAAAATACTTTTGCTACTACCTAAATCTGGAAATGAGAGAGAAAACAAGAAGCAAAGGATTAGAATTAAGGAGGCTCCTTTTCTGGAGTTCTGAAAGATTCTCAGAGAAAATTAGCTACTATGGATTAGGATGTGTTTTGAAAGAAAGATAAATGATTAATAGTGATAGAAATCTCTTTTATGTTTTTTTTTTTTTGTCAAGGGCTAAGAGAGACAAATCAATTAGATTCATGAGATGATAAGGTTAATGTTCAAACCAATGTACTTAATGCCACTAGCTTGTATGAATAGCATTCATTTTATGTTCCTGATTGCCCTTTTTTAATGAATGCCAGAGAATGGATCTCTAATATGCCAAGGTTTTGCCCTATACTTCAGGGACTAAAAATCTGCTTTAATTCAAGAACCAAGCAATTCCATTAAAATTCTATACTTGCCAAAAGATTTTTATTAACATTTGACATCAATTCTGAGCTCTGAAGCATTTTAGTAGAGGTTACACAGGATTTAACATCTTGGAACATACACTTAAGTGTATTACCTTAGAAGGCATGGGGACCTTGTAGTAGGAAGTTATGTTCTGAAATATTAATTTGATTTAGTGCCTTGGAAGCAGTGTTAGAAAGGCTTACTAATAAGAGAGGAATAGGAGGGTCAAATAAGATGCATCTGCTCTACTACCATATTATTTAATTACTATCATTGAGTTGCCTAACTCACTGGATAACAATCAAATCCATCCATCTAACTGTAACTATTTGATGCGATTTGTGGTTTGGCAATGAAATTCAAAATTAGGCAATATATTCTCATCTGTATCTGTCTCTATAAAAACATATTACCTATTAAAGATTCTGGATGCAATTTTTACTTGTTTCCATATTTCTAAATAAACAGAATCATTTTCATTAACAATTCATTGAGCTGATGTTCATTTTTATTTGTAAGAGCCACTGAATGACCTCATAAAAATAATTCTGGTAAAAAATAACTGTAAGTTTAATAAAATGCATCTAAATTGTTTCAAGTCACAAAATGCCTGAGTTTCTATTCATTCAGTGATTATCAGAATTAATGTGATTTATCCCTTCATTTCAAAGTTATAATTCTCTGACACATCAAAGGCATTTAAAATTGGGGTGGGAAGAGGCAAGATAATCCTTGCTCCATAAAAAAAAATCAAAGATAGAAGAAAATAAAATCACTCATGAGAAAGGGAAATATTTTGCATTTAATTTACCATTAAAAATTTTATTTTTATATGTAAAATCCTTAAAATGATACAAAAAGTATACTGTCCATATAAGTCTTTCTTATGTTTCTGTGTTTACCAGTCACTTACCTCTCTTCCTCTGAAAGTAAATTAATAATATATTACCATTTATTTTCTCTTCCCTCCCAATGAAATTGGTATGATTCTAACAAAACAAGCGAAAGATCTATATAAGGAAAACTACAAAACTCCAACGTAAGAAATCAAATAACTAAATAAAGGTAGACATATTCCATGTTCATGGATATGGAGACTCGATATGTCAAGATGATAGTCCTTCCCAAAAGAATCTACAGATTCAAGTCAATATCCAGCAAATTTGCAGCAAGCTATTTTATAGGCATTGGCAAAGTGACTCTGGAATTTACATAGAGAAGCCAAAGACCTCAATAGCCAACACAATATTGAAGGGAACAAACAATGTTGGAAGACCAACACTAACCAACTTTGACTTACTATCAAGCTATGGCAATCAAGACTGTGGTATTAGCAAAAGAAGAAAAGGATCAATGGAAAAAAAAATATTAGAGTGCCCAGAATAGACCCATGTAAATATATTCAATTGATTTCTGACAAAGGAGTAAAAACAAACAAACAAACAAAAAAAAAACATAGTGGAGCAAAGAATCTTCTCAACAAATGGTGCTAGAAAAAAAGTAATGCAGAAAAGTGAATCTAGACAAGACCTTACACTTTCCAAAAACATTCAAAACAGATCAAAACACTAAACAATAAAAGTGCTAGAAAATAACATAGGAAAAAACCTAGATGACAGTGGATACGATGATGACTTTTTAGATACAACACCAAAGGCACAATCCATGAGTGAAATAACTGATAAAGTAAACATCATTAAAATTAAAAACATTTGTGCTGTGAATTAGAATGTAAGGAGATTGAAGTGACAAGTCACAGACTAGAAGAAAATATCTGTCAAACACATATGATAATGGACCGTTATTCAAAATTTACAAAGAACTCTTAAAATGTAAATGATAAGAAAATGAGCAACCCAATTAAAAGAAATGGTTAAAAGTCCTGAACAAACACCTCACCAAAGAAGATATTTAGATGACAAATAATCATATGAAAAGATGCTAAATATATGTTATTAGGAATTGAAAATTAAAACAATAATGAGATACCTCAACATGTCTTTTAGAATGGCTAAAATCTAAAATACTGACAACACAAAATGTTAGTGAGGATGTGGAGCAATTGAAACTCTCATTCATTGCTAGTAGGAATGCAAAATGGCATAGCCATTTTGGAATACAGTTTAGTAGTTTCTCAGAAAATTAATTATACCATACATTCAAGGAGTTATGCTCCTTGGTATTTATCCAAAGGACTTGAAAATTATGTCTACACAAAAACCTGCATGTGGATATGTACAGCAGGTTTATTCATAACTGGCAGAACTTGGAAGCAATGAAGACATCTTTTGTAGGAAAATAAATAAGCTGTGGTACATCCATGAAGTATTATTCCGCACTAAAAATGAGAGTTATCAAGCCATGAAAAGACATGGAGGAACTTAAATGCATATTACTAAGTAAAATAAGCTAATATGAAAGGGCTACATACTATATAATTTGAAGTATCTGACATTCTCAAAAGGCAAAACTATGGAGACTGGAAACAGGGTTAGGATGAGTAAGGTCACTAGGATAAATAGAAAACAGAGGCTTTTTATGTCAGTGACAGTATTCAGTATGAGACTAAAATTTTAGACACATATTATACATACATTTGTCAAGATCTATATTATGTACAACACTAAGAATAAACCTTAATACAAACTATGAACTTTGGGTGATTATGATGTGTCAGTGTAGGTTCACTGACTATAACAAAGGAACTACTGCAGTTCAGGATGTCAATAGTGGGGGAGTTTGTGCCTGTGTGGGGACAGTGAGTATATACAGAAACTTTCTTACATTCTGCTCAATTTTTCTGTGAACTTTAGATTGCTCTAAAAAATGTGTATTTAAAAAAGAAAACCTTTATGTGCCAAAGGACACAATCAACAGAGTGAAAAGGGAAACCAGAGAATGGGAGAAGATATGTTTATTATATCACATATCTTATAAGTGGTTAACTTACAGAAAATGTAAACAATATATAAACTTTTATGACTCAAAAAAAAAAAACCACAAAACTTCTTTTAAAAATGTACAAAGTATCTGAACAGACATTTCTCCAAAGAGAGTATACAAATAGTCAACAAACATAAGAAGATGCTTAACATCACTAAACTTTAGAGAAATGCAGGTCAAAACCACAATAAGAGATCACCTCACACTCTACAGGATGGCCACTAAAAATAAAATAACACAATGCCAACAAAACAAAGGAACAGAAAATAATGTGTTGGTGAGGATTTGGAGAAATTTGAAACATTGGGTACTGTTAATGGGATTGTAGAATGGTGCAACTACTACAGAAAATAGTATGGTGGTTACTCAAAAATTAAAAGCAGGGCTACCAATTGATCCAGCAATCCCACTTCTGTGTATACATCTGAAACAACTGAAAGCATGGTTTTGAAGAGATATTTGGTTACTCATGTTCACAGCACCATTATTCACAATAGTCAACAGATGTAAGCAATCCAGATGTCCACTGATAGATGAAGGGATAAAGATGATGTAGTAAATACATACAATGAAATAATATTCAATATATCTCTGTTCATACCAGCACTAGCATCAATAGACAAGCAACCCCAATATCCATCAACAAATGAATGGATGTACAAAATGTGGTATGTATATACAATGGGATAATTTCAGCCTTAAAAAGTGGAGGGGAAATAATGTCACGTTACAACATGAATGAACCTTGAGAACATTATGCTAAGTGAAATATACCAGTCACATAAAAACAAATACTGTCTTATTCCACTTATATGATGTATCTAATGTCAAATTCTTAAGAACAGTAAGTAGAATGGTGGTTACCAGGGGCTTGTTGGAGGGAGAAATGGGGAATTATTATTTTTTATTAAAATTTTTTTAATGTTTATTTATTTTGGAGAGAGACAGAGCACGAGTCGGGGAGGGGCAGAGAGAGAGAGGGAGACACAGAATCTGAGGCAGGCTCCAGGCTCTGAGCTGTCAGCACACAGCCCAACGCAAAGCTTGAACTCACAAACTCTGAGATCGTGACCTGAGCTGAAGTCAGATGCTTAACCGACTGAACCACCCAGGTGCCCTGGGAAATGGGGAATTAGTAAATGGGTACAGAGTTTCAGTTTTACAAGATTAAAATGTTCTAGAGATCTGTCACATAACAATGTGGATGCACTTAAACTCTACTGAATTGTATACTTCAAAGATGGTTGAGACGGTAAAAATTAAAAGGTATCCTTTATTTCATGTATAATTTAGGATATTACATCATATAGATATACCATAACATACTTAACCAATGCTTTATTTGCGAATATTTAAGTTAATTTAAAAAAAATTTAACGTTTATTTATTATTGAGAGACAGAGACATAGCATGAACGTGGGAGGGGCCAAGAGATGGAGAAACACAGAATCTGAAGCAGGCTCCAGGCTCTGAGCTATAAGCACAGAGCCAGACGCAGAGCTTGAACTCGCAAACCAAGAGATCATGACCTGAGTCAAAGTTGGACGCTTAACCAACTGAGCCACCCAGGTGCCCCAACATTTAAGTTTATTTTTAGGAAATATTCCAGTAAAATCTGTGATATGATGTACATGCTCTTGGGTATTCCCATATTTGGCAAGGAGAAATCTGTAAAAAGACTGAGTAGCAGGAACCATGAAGTAAATGGATAACACAAGAGATTATGTCACTGAGCAAAGTATATACAATATTTCAGGAAGGAGAAACTGAATAGTTGTGTAAATTTCTGCTTTTTAGTTTGAATTAAATGAGAAACTAGAATTGATCACTGAATTTGGCAAGATTGAATCTTTAATGCTACTATATTTGAAGGGTAGAGAGAATGAAAACCTTATTAGAGAGAGATCAATGTTGATGAGAAAAGGGGATGCATAAACCAGAACTATAATTATAAATAAGTCTTTAAAATTATTATGATGGAGACAGAGAAATAAAACAGTAGCTGGAGGAAAATTGGAGATCAAGTAAGAGTTTTGTTTGTTGTGGTTTTACTTTTTGTTTATTTTTTAAAGTTTTTATTGTGAAATAACTAGAATCACATATGATGGTAGGAAACAATATTAAGAAATACTATGTATCCTTTAGCAAGTCTCCTCCAATGAGTATATCACGTGAAACTATACTTTAATACCTAATGTGACACAGTAAAAATAAAAGACATGCTCATCTCCACAAGGATTCTTTATGTTGTCCATTTATAGTTACTCCACTTTCCTCCAGCCTCTTCCCTAACTCTTGGCAGCCGATAATCTGTTCTCCATTTCTGTCTTTTTGTCATTTCAAGAATGTTGCATAAATAGAATTGTACAGTATGTAGTCTTTGGCAGTTAGATTTTTAATTCAAAATAATTTCCTAGACATAATCTATGTTGTGTCTATCAATAGCCTGTTTCTTTTTATTGATGAATAGCATTCTATGGTATGGATAGACCACAACTTGCTTAACTATCTATTGACATACATCTTGGATGTTTCCAGTTTAGGCTATTACAAGCAAGATATTATGAACATTCTTTTCTAGATTTTTAGGTGAAAATACATTTCTCTGGGATAAATACTCAGAGTCAAATGGCTGGGTCATATGGCAATTACATGGCTAGTTTTGTAAGAAGCTTCCAAAATGGTTTTCAGAGTGGCTATGCCATTTTACATTTGCCCCCCCATCACCCTGTGCCAATAAGTGTAAGTGATCCAGTTTCTCCACATCCTCACCAATATTTGGTGTTGTCACTAGTTGGTAGTTTAATCAGTCTGTTAGATGCACAGTAATATCTAATGGTTTTAATTTTCATTTCCCTGATGACTAATGATGATGAACATATTTTCATGTGCTTATTTACCACCTGTATATCTTCTTCAGTTAAGTGTCTATTCATGTCTTTTGCCCACTTTCTGATTTTTTAGGTTTGTGCTTTTGACTTGTAAAATTTCTTTGTATATTCTACATACTAGTTCTTTGTCTGATACATGTTTTGCAACTATTTTCTCCTAGGCTCTAACTTGTCTTCCTATTAACAGTGTATTTTTTATTGCTTTTATTTTGGCAGTAAATTAAGCAATATTATCATCTGAGAATGAAAATAAATTTTGGAAGTTTAGGATGAAAGGGTATGAAATAATCTTTTATAAGAGTGCTAAAGTATGTAGAAACTTATTTTAGGATTATCATGGCCATACTGAAAGTCTATCTGTGGAGACAGGCATAAAATGCAGTAATCTAACATGCCTTGTGCTTCAACCTTCCAAAGATAAAGTAGAAAACTGTATTAACTGGGGTTGTGGCTTTACCAAGAAAAGTTGGTATGTGGGAGACTGAGGAAATCGTGTTGATGGGATATAGAAAGCATTGGTTGTTCTGATGGACCATCTATTATTATCACAGAAATGAGGGATACTAATCTAACAGTTTTTAAGATCAGTATTAGTGATGATAATGGGAATCAAAGAACTGCTACCTTGAGGAACTAGGGAGTGAAAGGAGAAGACAAATGCCTAAAAATGCAATGAAGAACAAGGACAGCAGCAGTTTCACCTCCTTGTGATCCCCATGGCACTGAAGACTAATCCCCAGGGAAAAGCAAAATTTCAGTTACAAACAAGAAAATGATGGTGATTGCTAAAGAGGTGTTTAGAAATTTGGAAATATGCTGATGACAAGGGTATGAAATTCACACAGCACCATGGAAGGTGAGAACTCAGGAGAAGGGTAGACGATTGGTCATACTAAGAAAATAGGAAGTGGTATGGCGCAGAAGTCTTGCTGATGAGCAGGGTTCTGTGAAGCTTTATTTCTTACGGAAAGGGAGGTACACAAGACATGGTACATGAAGGAATCAGTCTTGATGTTCTCTGAGGGGTAGGTGAGTGGTTAGCTTTAATTTGAGCCACCTTATTGGGTATAATTGGGCATCTTTAGTACTGAGAAAGCCAGTCATTCTAGGAAACTGAGTGGGCTGTTTGATTTAAAAAAAAGTGTGAAGAGTGGGCTGCTGCTGGTACCTACCTATGTAATGTTCACATATATATCACATCCTTGATTTGAAGGTCTTCAAGTGTGAAGTTGGGAGTATTTGTAAATGTAAATGGTCAAAAACAAAATGTGTAATATATAGTCTCTCTTATTCTAGATTCTCAGTCTCCATATCTGCTTTGAATTCTATTTCCACCTCTATAAACAGTGGGTCAGTTTGGACAAAATAAGATAATTCTATAGACATTTGAAAGGAGAGATAAATGGTATGGATGGACTAATGAAGTCAGTCCTTTCAGTTAAAGTTTTTTCTGCTTTTATTTTGATTTTGTTTTTGTTTTTGTTTTTTTTGGATCAACACCTGAATGACTTAGCCAGCCATGTGAATGTTTGCAAAGTGCTCCAGAAAGTGAAGACAACATCTGCAGTTGCTTTGAGGTGGTAAAAGTGTGGTTTAGAAAAGGAAAATAAAGAATGCCAGGGTTCATTGATTTTAGTGAGCAGGAGTGATTATTAACACTTTTATTGTCAGTCCAATTCAGAGAATATCAATTCTGGAGTCAAATAACTTTGAGATTGAGTCCCAGCATTGTTGCTTATTTTATGCAAAAGTTATCACTTATTTTATGCAAACTCCACAGTGTCAGATACTTTATTGATTATGTAGAGATAATGATATCATCCCTCATATACAACCTTGGCAATACTCAGTGAAATATCTCACATAAAGTACTTAGCACAATATATGATCAGTATGTGTTTAGATAATACTATTAAGATTTTAAAAGTTCAGTCTTTGTTTATCATGTTGAGTAATCATGCATAATTTCTAAATTTAAACTTTTAGAATGCAAACACCTTTGACAAGCAAGATGTATTATGCAGAGCACAAACATATTACACTTTTAAAATGTTTATTTATAATGTTACTAAATTTCTACACCCATTAAAAATGTCTGGGCTTTGAGTCTAATTTCTAAAACTTTAATTTTTCTTCCTGGACTTAGATAACAAACTCTGAGGTTGTTACCTAAGAGATTCTTTTGAGGGTGGAATAGTTCCATTACCAGTTTGTATAAGAGAGATACCGTGCCAGAAACTACATATCTACTTCATTACTTTGAGAATCCAGGTTTGGAAAAAGGTGGAAATCTATCCTTTTTAAATTAACAGAATTCCTAACCACATGCACAAAATAGAAGATGAGTTTACTAAGCTTTATCATTATTATTACTTTTTTTTAATGAACATTCTCTTTCAAATGAGTCAGAGGAAATAGTTCATCCTGGAACAAGCAAATAGTTACCTTATTTTCAGCCAAATAGCATTTCCCAGTGCAGCTTAGTTGCAGATAGCTTATGATTATGTTGTTTCTGATTGGCTGGAGGAGGTAATGCTGCAATTAGCAATGTGTTTGCATTTTTTAGCTGTTGCCAGGTAATGCTCTGTTGGAGGCTCACTCTTCAGTACTTAACCACTGAAATTAATAGAGCAGCAACACATGCTGCTGGGAAGAGCTGTAGTATTTTTCTTATAAGCTCATTTTCCCTCAAAGAGTGCTTATTTATTTCTGTTACTTGTCAAAAATATCACATAAAGGAAAATGGTACAGAGAATGTGAAGTTAATGAAAACAGGTCATCTTTGTTATAATCCCAGAAAAAGGACCCAGAGACAAAAGACTTTCTTGTTAATGTCTTATTGAGGAGGAAAAAGGGAGTTTCCCAGGGAAGAAGATGTGAGGGAAAAAATAAAGTGGAGAAAAAGTGAAGAAAAGAAAGTATAGAAGAAGCATGACCAGGCTACATGATAATGTTACTAAGTGCTCTGTCTCACTGGTATATATTCAGACAGGACTTTTGAAAGCACTGAATCTCAGAACATTTAGTTGGAATAGTTGGAACAGATGTGAAGGGTGTCCAACCAATTACATTTGCCTCCTTCTTACTGCCATATCCTATAGCAGTAAGTTCAACCAATACCACATCAACTTCCCTGAATTCTGGAGTTATGTCATGTAGAATCCTGAGTGAGGCCCCAGAGAAGTCAAAGCTTCTAGGGGGTTGGGTTTAGCTAGGGTGTATGCACGCCAGTCTCTCCTTGTGAGAGTAGGCACACATGGGGGTTTTAGGGGCAACTTTGGTGGCAGGTGCAGCAGCACAGGCTTTATAGCAACAGAAATAATGCAAACTGTCACTGGGAACAGCAGGACAGGTTGCCAAATCCTCTAGGGGAAGTAGGCAAGACTGTGACAATCTGCAATGACACATGAGCTAAATCCAGTATAATCCTTGCATCATTTTGATTCACTCACCCCTTTCATGATATCCTGATCTCAATAATGTGCCTTCGCTTCTTCATAAAGAGATAAAGAGAAGGAAAGTTGCATTGTGTTAAGAAACTTGATTCAACAGCTGATCCCAGGATCATAGCAGGTTTTCATTTATGGTTCCACCAACTTTTTAGATTTTTGTTCATCCACATCCAGCACTCTGACTAGGCTAATCGGTGGTAGAAGAATGATCCAAACGTAAAAGCCTGACTAAGGTAAGGAACTGAAGTCCAGTAAGATAGGGAAAGATGTTTTGCCTCTAATGGGAAGAACTACAAAGATATAAAGCAAAGGAAATGGATCTAGGTAGAGTGAAGGACTGAAACCACTAATTCAGTCTACAACAGTGAGAAATCACCTTTTGTGGTGGTGGTATCAGTGGCGAATCTGGGACGAGCTTCATTAAATGCCTTTTCCATCTGCTCTTTCTTCTTCTCTCCCTTACTTCCCTTTTCCCTTCACTGATGCTTCGCTAGAACTGCATTCAACAAAACTTTAGTAGAAGTTTTTGCTTTTGACTCTGTCTTCTGGGGATTATGGACTAGAAGGGTAGATAGATCTTTAATTAAAAACAACTCAGAATGGAATTTTGTAATGAGGTTGTATGCAGTCTTAGGACAGCAGGTATCACATTATGATTGATGAGGAAGGTGTAGCAGGTAGTGATAGCACATTTAGTAAAAGTTTCATTTGTGTTTAACACAGATAAAAAAAAGTAGAAAATAACCATACTCAGATATTAACTACTTACTGTATTTGAAAGAAATGATCACAAAAAGTATGACATTTGCTGATAACACTTCACATCTCTTAGTAAAAGAAGTTATTTGTCTGTTTACTCCATCCTGTCTCCCAAATCCCACTTTGAAAGTCTGTTTCATGGAACTTCAACTCACCTGTACTACAGGGCCTTAGAAAAAATTCTGGCAAAGCCAGGGCCTTTCTCTATGCAGTCCACCAATGTGCAGGAGCTGGGCTTTACAACTAGAATACTGTGAGCTTTCACTCCAGCCTCTTTGTCTTGGAAGTGAGAAAACTAGCCAAGACCAAGAAAGAGTAGGTTACTCCAAGATGATTTGGGATAATATGTAAACCATGTAGGGAAGGATAAGATTGGTCCATTAAAGACTGAATGAAGCTAAGTTTTTTCAAGTTGCTGTCTTTTATAGAATAACTTCTTTCTCCAAATTAATTTATATAATCCTAAAAAAATTTAAATCATTCTAAGTTACCTTAGATATTTACCTTATCTACATATAACAACTGATTTCTGAGTATAGTTAATAAAAATTAATGAAAAAAATCATTTACTAAACCTTATGTATGAATCTGAAGGTTCAATTCCATGGAACACTATAGGAAATTATAAAGTACTCAAAATATGCAGGCACACATAAATACCACCCACCCTCATACTATATATATATATATATATATATATATATATATATACACACACATATATATACATATATATACCCACACACACACAAAGAGAATTGGAAGAATTGGAAGGGCAATAATATAATAAGAAATGTGAATAGAATTTGAGTTTGGACATACACAGACAAAAAATTCTGATGTTCTGTTTTCTAGTTATGGGAAAATGGACAAACGACTTTTCTTGTCTAAGTCTTAGGGTCATGAATGTGCAATGGGAATAATATTACACTTCTCATAAGAATGCTCTAACAATGTCTTCTCTTGAGTACATTCCATTATGTGATGGACAAAAGAAAATAAGAATGCCCTCAAGGATCCCATATTTTAGTGGAAGGGCTAGAAAATAAGCAAATATGTACAATTTATAACATCAAAATGCTTTGGTATGTGACAGCTCAGGACATTACTATATAAAAAAGACAAACCTAACAGCCTGTGGACAGGAAAGGAAGGAAAAATTGTGCAGTAAATTAATATGTGAAAGTAAAGCATCAGTAATATTGAAACAATTTTAATCCACCACACTAGAAACATGTTCCTTAGGATGTTGCATCACACATACACATTCCTCAAAATTTTGAGCAATATATAAACACATGCATACACTGATGAGCACAATTTTGACTCCTTTTATAGATTATCACTCTGAAAATATCACCTAAGAACTGATTTCTTGCAGACTGGCTTAACTAATATATGAAACTGAAAGAAGCAGTATGTAGTTTGCTGTTTTTCAAGCCTCAAAAAGTAAATTAAGTTTCTATTCTTTCCTTCATCAATAATTCTACATTTTGACTGCTAATAAGTATATTTAATTCAATGCGACCATCATATGAGACTGGGAGGGTAGGAATTAGCTAACTGGTTTTTTAAATTTTTTTTAACGTTTGTTTATTTTGGGGACAGAGACAGACAGAGCATGAACGAGGGCAGGGTCAGAGAGAGAGGGAAACACAGAATCTGAAACAGGATCCAGGCTCTGAGCTGTCAGCACTGAGCCCGATGCGGGGCTCGAACTCACAGACTGTGAGATCATGACCTGAGCCGAAGTCGGACACCTAACCGACTGAGCCACCCAGGCGCCCCTTAGCTAACTGATTTAATCATTGTTACAATCTATATCAATTGATGCTAAACTGTGCCTCACCCACCAAATTACTGCATATCAACCAACTGTATACAGCGCGAAGAGAGCACATTTTCTTAAAGAACAACCCTTGCTAATGTATTAATTTATGTTTCAATTTTTCACTTATTGGTTTATCACTCAGTACTTTGAATTCAATGACTTTATTTTGTGTTCCAGTTGTAAAGGCACAAGATCATTGGAGAAAGACATGAATGATAACAAATACATTCGCAATATATTTCTTCTATGGTTAAAAACAATTGTTTTAAAAATGTGTTCACAAAGAAAGACAAATACTGTTTGTTCTTACATGTGTAATCTAAAACAACAACGCAACAATAAAACTTGAACCCACAGATACAGAGAACAGATTGGTGGTTGCCAGAAACTGGAGGTGGGGTATGGGTGAAATATGTAAAGTCAAAAGGTACAAACTTCCAGTTATAAAATAAGTCTTGAAAGTGTAATGTACAGGCTGGGGACTACAGTTAACAATACTGAATTATAAATTTGCAACTTGCTAGGAGAGTAGGTCTTAAAAGTTCTCATCACAAGAACAAAATGTCTATGTGTGGCCATGGCTGTTGAATAGACATACTGTGGACTGTTTCACAATATATACAAACACTGGGGCGCCTGGGTGGCGCAGTCGATTGAGCATCCGACTTCAGCCAGGTCATGATCTCGCGGTCTGTGAGTTCGAGCCCCGCGTCAGGCTCTGGGCTGATGGCTCGGAGCCTGGAGCCTGTTTCCGATTCTGTGTCTCCCTCTCTCTCTGCCCCTCCCCCGTTCATGCTCTGTCTCTCTCTGTCCCAAAAATAAATAAACGTTGAAAAAAAAAATTTTTTTTTAAATATATATATACAAACACTGAAGCATTATGCTTCACAAATGAAACTAATATAAAGTAATATGTCAATGATATTTCATTTTTAAAAAGTGTTCCAATTGGGACTTGTTTTGTATTTCAGGTTTGCATTAGTTTAAAAGACTTAGCAGATAGATAATTCCATGTTCCTGGTCAAACTACCATTTTGCTTGTTGATTTTCTTTTTATATTCAGTTAATATCATTTTGGGGATGAATGTAGTTAAATGTTTGTATGTTTGTGCATGAGTATGTAGATATATATTTCTTTAGAACCATGAGAATTAATATCGTTATCTATTTTTTGGCAAATGGTTTCCTTATCTCAAGTCTTCAAATAGAAGTTTGTATTCAAGATGGGTAACACTGAGTACGTTTTTTATTGTTTCTTGGCCTCATTCCCCTTGTAAATAAAACTGAAATATACTGTTTTTTTTTTCCTAAGACAATTTTCAGGTTTAGATGAACAAACTGTCACAAAGTAAAAGCTGATTTGCCACATCTTTCTCTTTTTTTTTTTCCTAGGACAGTCTACTACAATAACCTCTTTTCCATTTTTCTGTTTAATCCACTTTATCAGAATGCCCAGCCTCTTTACATAAGGAGAATGCAAGCAAGAAATGTAAACACTAACAATATAATATTCTTCTAATGTTTATTATTCATAAATACATCAAACTTTTTCTACAAGCACAAATGGTTATGCTAGCAACAGTGAATGAAATTACATCATCAATATGTCTTTTTCCTTTGATGTGGTGACAGTGATAGGTACAGAAAGAATATAATTTCTTAGGCAGCACTGTTGACATGACTTATGATGTAGCAAAACCAGTGGACAAGTGTCCTCTAGCTGTCAGTTTTTGGCTGGAATCCCAAGTGAAAATGAACAGAACAAAGAATTTTGAGGCAGCCAGTTACAGAATACAAATTGCATAGTCATGTGGTTGACAATTTTTCCTTGTAATGACCCAATGAATCAGATGTAGGAAAGTCATTTCAAAGCTTACTAGAGAATCAATATTGACTTATTTCTGAAAAGTTTTCAAAGTCAAGTTATTAGACTTAATTGGGAAGAATGCTGTCTAATGATTTTGTTTTCTCTAACATTCCATTTTTAGCAGCCCAGTAATGAGTTATATCATTATTTATAAATAATTGTATGCTTTGGCTTTATAAAAAAGTTAAGATGCATTTTTTATTTTAATCAATTAGTGAGACATATACAATTATGTCATATACATATATGATATATTTTTATTCCACTAAAAATCACAATCTTATAATCTAAAGCAAATAGGACATTTCTAAGCTATATTCATTTGGGATAGAAATTTTGATTTTTTTTTCCTTTGCACATTTTGTATGTACTAGAACCTAAGGATTTAATTCAAACATCTCCCAACGATGGTTTTGACAGAGGTGCTACACTAAAACAGCAAGTAAATGTAGAGAGGATAATGAAGTTTTTTTGTTTTTTTTTTGTTTGTTTGTTTGTTTTATAACAATTAAACATGACTAAGTATTCACATATCACACTTTGAACCAAATTGAAGCAGAAATATGACATTGCATTATCTATTTTATGCTGGAAGACTTAAGTCAATAAATGTTTAAAAAAAGACTGTTTATTACTTATTCTTTTAAAATGAGATAAAAGATTATACTTGTATATATTTCACTCTTTACAATAAGGAACTTCTTGTTCATACAAAAAGAGTGGGTAATTTTGACTTTCTTTAAAAAGTTTTATTTATTTAAAGTGAACTTTTTTCTAAAAAATAATGGCTAAGAATCTTCTTTGTATTTTAAATCATTTTTAAAATTTTTTAAAGTTTATTTATTTTGAGAGAGAGAGGAGGGGAGACAGACACAGAGAGAGGGAGAGAGAATCCCAAGCAGGCTCTGAGCTGTCAGCACAGAGCTAGATGCAGGGATGAATCCCACAAACTGTGGGATCATGACTGAGCCATAATCAAGAGTTGGATGCTCAATTAACTGAGCCACTCAGGTGCCTCTGTAATATTAAATAATTTTGAAATGAGAAATATTTTCTTGTATAACCTATTGCATTGAAATTAAACTATAAATTCATTGCATTTAAAGTTATTATGGCTTGTCCAAATCTGAAAATTACTAAAAGTATAGAAAGTTGTTAAATTACTATTTAAAAAATTAAAAAAAAAAACAATTAGTATATTTTAATTTTATTAACAGATTCAATGATATAGACTTGAACTATAGAAAACTTCCTGAAATTCTGTTTTGTGTTACATATGTCTGTTTCCTTAACATAACTGTAGGGTCCCTAAGGGCAGAGATGTTTCCAGCATGTGCTTATATCTTTTGCACTTACTGCAATTCTGGTCACATAAGAAGTACATGATAACTTGTGGGTAAATGAGAAAATGAGTAGAAAAATAGTCAGATAAGTAAGTAATAGGAATAAAAACGTAGATAAGATGTATAAATCAGATAAGGGGCGCTGGGGTGGGTCAGTCGGTTAACCCTCCAACTTTGGCTCAGGTCATGATCTCATGGTCTATGAGATCTCATGGTTCATGTGCTGACAGCTCAGAGCCTGGAGCCTGCCTCAGATTCCGTGTCTCCCTCTCTCTCTGCCCCTCCCCTACTTGTGCTCTCTCTCTCAAAAATAAATGAATTTTAAGCAAAATTAAAAAAAGAAAGTCAGATAAATATATCCTGTGTAAATAGATGACACAGATATGTGCAATAATTTGGTTGTTTCATACAGCTGCTTCTCTAAGTCAGCCCATTGAATTAATAAGTACTGACACAGTATTGAATAACTAATATTTCAGATTGTTGTATAAGTTTGTAAATTAAAATTGACCCCTGAAAATAGTTTAAAGCTTTATCTAGCCCTTTTAGATTACAAAGATCCTCTCACAAACTGGTTTTTGGAATCATGAGAAAATACACATACTTCCTGAAACTTACCTGCTTAGGTCATGAAGACAGTAACAAAATTATAACTGGAAGACATAATTTATACATGCTTTATACAAAATCTTCCTTAAATATGTAAAGTGTGTGCATGCGGAGACTTTATTAGCAAAAATAAAAATAACCAGCCAACTAGTTATACAAAAAGGATCTGTATATTTTAATCAGAGGAAGTGGATAAGTTGTAATTACTTTAAGGTTTCAGTATATCTTATGAAATGTGATTTATCAGACTTGACAATTATAAACTGTAATTTTCTAATGTACGAAATTCATCCATCTTAGCTAGTAGTCTGTCCCTCAGCTAAATTCGATTCAACATTTGTTAACAAACTGATGCACTGTTGTGTAATGGTCTTTTGCTGGCCATTTGTGAAGTTACAAAATTTAAGAAGTAAATTCTGATCTGGCATGGGTCCTAGAAAATGGCCACAGGACTGAGTTCGATGGATGCTCTATCCTATATTATTTATAATATTTTTCGGTATTTTGTGAAACTGTAACAAGTTTTTTTTGGGGGCGGGGATAGATTTTGAGTGCTTCCTATTGTCACAACTTCACACTATCTCAAAAATTTTAGAAATATCTCAGACTCAACATCAACTCTCCAGAATGTCAAGTCTATTTTTTTTTAAGTAAGCTTCACACCCAGTGTGGAGCCCAACTTGGGGTTTAAAGTCACGACCAGAGCTGAGATCAAGAGTCCTATGCTCAACCTACTAAGCCACCCAGGCACTCTGAACCTCAAGCGAATTTTAATAGAAAATAATAAAGAAATACAAAAGAGCAATATCCAAGGAATGGATAACTATACATACATACTATGTGAGTGTCTAATTTTAAGTGCATTCTGAAACTTTAAAAATATCTGGTTATAAAAGTTACTGCTGGAATGGAAGTTCTAGAGGATCCATTCGCTAATAGCATTAGAAATCTTTTGATTTAGCAAAACCCCATCCTTAGGATCTGCTGACACCTTCATCCAAGAAGGGTACAAGGTCTTTCGGTAAATCTCCCACATAATAACAATTCAACTGCCTACACACGACAAGCATTACCTCTATATGCATGTATTTATGTATATATCTATATACCCTTATTTATTGTTCCTCAACAAAGTAAGACATGGGTGAAAACAGTAACAGTGTCAAAGAGTAGTTTGTTGTTATTTAAGTGCTTTATCCTGTAATCTCCAACAGCTTTCCAAATCATTTTAATGATAACACTTATCCTATTAATACTGGTAATAATGATGCTGGCATTTAAATTTTCTTAATATTACAAAAAGTATATTTCAAAAACCTCAATTATTCTAATGATCTACAATAAATCTGAATAAACAAGCATCATGCTCTGAAAATACAACTGTAAAGTAAGTTGATCTCCATTTTATACCAGGCTTCTTAGATTTTTAACCCACTTTAAATAGCATTCTAGAGATACAGCTCTAGAAATTAAACTGAAACTATTTTCAAAGAGATCAATACAGTAATACAAATCAGGAATTGTACACATCATTTGTAGCTTATATACTCTGACATTTACGTTAATTATGGTATATCTACATAACTTAATGTTGACTCTTATGATTGCATGCTATTTAAGGGCATGCTATATTCATAACTGATGGAATTTATTTAACCCATATTGTATTTTTTAATGTGGTGGACAAAAAAGAAAATAAATAAACATCTGATTGACTGTAAATGTATAGATGTTGCTTAAGGGAAAGGCATAGCTGATGGCCCAGAATAAACTTAGCAGGTGCTATTGCCAGAGGAAAGCCCATTGCCAGAGGAAAGGGCTATTTGATTATCCAAATATTAATATCAATTTCTGACTTAGATGCACCGGTGTTAACATCCATTTAAGTTATTTTCAGAATATTACATCACTAAGATGGTTTAAAACAAATAAATTAGAACTCTTGCCAATTAATATAAACCTCTACCTACTCCATCCAGAAAATTACTAATCCTCACTTTATTAAAAGTCTCTTGTATTGTCTTGATTTTAATTTCCTCAGAAGTAATTTTAAGGGACTGATCTAATATCCCAAGATTCTTTAATTCTGTAACCTTTGAATTGCTAACCTTTGCCACTCAGCAAAAATAACTATATTCACCACTTATGGAGAAAATGAACAGATGACAAAACAAAGATTGAGTTTCCTGATATTACTTTGAGGTTAACCTGAAATCTCCAAGGAATATTCATACAGGCAATGTGAAATAGCCTTTTCTTTTTCCACTGATCTTTACTGCTTATTTTATTGATTCAATGCATTCTGATGAAACAGTGTTTAGATAATTTTTAAAGTTTTATTTTTTTTATAAAATTGTAACTCATTTTACCTTCCATTAAAAAATGATAAAAATCTTCAAATATCTTGCAAATGAAAAATTATATATTATATTGTATTATATAATATTATGTATTAATAAATAAATCATCTGTCTTATCATTTTTAGTTCATAGCTAAAGCAGTATTATAGTTTATAATGTCATTTAATTCTTGATCAAATTTAAGGACATTTTATGGTACACGTTTTTATTCAGCAGGGAAGACTTTGGTGTACCATTTCATTTAAAGGTTATGGAAATTTTCATCTCTCATACAGAATCCTAAAATTTAGAATTGATGTGGGGTGCCTGGGCAGCACAGTCAGTTGGGCGCCTGATTTCCGCTCAAGTCATGATCTCACCCTTCCCAGTTTCGAAGTTCGAGCTCTGCATTGGGCTCTGTACTGACAGCTCTGAGCCTCCTACTCTGTCTCTGCCCCTCCCCCGCTAGTGCTCTGTCTCTGTCTCTCAAAAATAAATAAACATTAAATTTTCTCTTTTAATTAGAATTTTTGTTGGAAATAATGCAAATAATTTATTCACAAAGAAGTAGACATAACGTTCACCGGTGTTTCAAAGGTAAAATAATGTTTCAAAGAATAACAATGTTGATATTTTATTCATTATTTAATTCTATATTTTAGCAATACTATTTTTTTCTTTGACAATATTATGCAAATGATAACAACCTGCATCATTTTCTTAACATCATTTTTGTATTATGGAAAGCAATCACATCAATTTGAACATGAAAATTATAGCCAATTTTAAAGTTATTTTTAATTTATTTTGTAACAAGAAAGGAATATAATGTAGATACCATTCTAATTATAATCTTTAATCACAAAATTTATATATGCCTAACCTAAGAGTTAAAAAAGTTTTTTTTTTACTACATGAAGTTTCATCTTTCTCTTAATCTCTATAATCTTTTCATTTGGTGGGGATACTACGTTTCAAATCTTTTAAACCAGATTTATCAATTCTGAAAGCTATTCCTTTTTGTAGAAGCCATTTTCAATCTTTCAGATCAATGGAGAACCACTTAGGGAAGTAAATCAAACCTATTTTTCACTCTACTAAAGTTCCTAAGTTTCAAAACTATGTTGGCATTCTATGAGGTACCATCAAAATCACCCCCCTGACCACTGGTTACTTTTTACTCCTATAATTGTGCTGGGGTTAGGAGAAACAACAATGTGCTGATCTCTTCCCTCGCCTCTAACTCTGGTAGTTCCAAGAGTTTAATCTCAATATTAAGAAAAAAGGCCACAGCCCTTCCATGTAAGTCACTGAGACAGAATTAGGAATAATAAAATGAATGGTTCGGAAAGGGAGCAGTCAAGTACAAGCCTGATTTAACCAGGCAAGGATCCGACTCCCTTTAATTAGGATCTGTGTTATAGAGCTTAGAGGCTAAACATGATTTTATTTGAAGAAATGCATTAATAGCAATACCCAAGGTTTTTGATTCAGAGTACATCTTAGCTCTGAATTTCATCCCTAAGGTCGCCTGTCAGTCAATCTTACACCTACTGTTCACTAAGCATAATCATAGTTTCATTTTAGTTTGTTGCTAAGTTTATTCTTAGAACACAGCTTATTTCTATAATATATTAAAGAGAGTAAATAAATAGAAAAATGAGCAATCACCATTTTTTGGAATAATAAGAGGCAAAACTAAATTTAGAATATTAATAAAGATACGTATTTCTTACTAGTTTTGAAAGATTTACATGTGCCACTGTGAAAAATAAGTTGTTCCACTTTTCCCCCATAATATAGCTCTTGAATACTTTTATATTGATATGAATTTCCAATATTTCAATCATTTTTGTGATGCCTTTCATTTCTTTCTTAAGTTATTTGATCTTTTTATTTATGAAACCCAGAAAAATTTTTGTTCTGCTGGGTGTATGCTCATTAGATGCATTAAAGTTTCATTTCTCAGGGTCTAAAGAACAGGGTTCCAGCCTTGGCTCCACTGAATTATTATGTAAAATTGAGGGCTTCTCAGGTATTATTAGTTTCCTTCACAGCAAATGCAGGTATAATACTGGCTTTATAAAGTTCACAAAGTTGTTATAAGTGCTGTATGAAATAATATATTCAAAGACGTTCTTTAAAAAATTAACTTGTCAGTTATTCAGTTTGCAAGTCAGTTTCTAAATATTGCCATTTTTATCAATGTCATTTTCATGATTTTTAATGTTTGTTTATTTATTTATTTATTTATTTATTTATTTATTTATTTAGAGCCTGAATGGGGGAGGGGCAGAGAGAGAAGGGGACAGAGGATCCAAAGAGGGCTCTGCACTGACAGCAGCAAGCCCTTTGTGGGGCTCAAACTCATGTATGATATCATGACCTGAGCCAAAGTCAGAGGCTCAAATGACTGAGTCACCCAGGTGCCCCCCACCATGACTTTTAAATGGGGAACTCATTCAATAAGCTATCGACTCCGTTCATAAATCCTCTTGTTCTTATTTTTTTCAACAGATGACTCCAGATTTTAATGCATGATGTTATATTTCTGCAGTTTATAATTTTCTGCTCTGGTAGGATATCTTGTTCATGGTCTTATTAATTTTAATTGTTCTGTTTTTGAATATAACATTAAGGTCACTTGAATTTGAAATTAATACCGGCTGTGACTCAGTCTGGATTCAATGTCATTAGCAAATTCCCTAAGTGCATTCTAAAGGATATTGTTAGAAATTTGAAATAAAGATGAATAAATAAAACTTTTTTTTGCCTCCCCTGAATGACCGTGATATACTCAATAAGAACTTCCTAGTTTCCTAATCTGATTTTGCAAATATTGAGATAAATTTTGTATATTTTTTTATAAATATTTACATGTCAGAATATTAAGAAATGGCATAATAGGGGCACCTGGATGTCTCAGTTGGTTGAGTGTCAACTCTTGATTTCTGTTCAGGTCATGATCCCAGGGTCATGGGATCAAGCCCTACGTCAGGCTCTGCACTGAGCATGAGGCCTCCTTAAGATTCTCTCTCTCTCCCCTTCACCACTCTTCCTCTGTCATGTTCTCTCCCTCTCTAAATACATACATACATACATACATACATACATACATACATAAATGGCAAAATATATTAAGCTACTTTATCAAAGAGGAATTTCACTCTATATGATTTTGGTGTTATATGATGTGATGTATGAAATTTATTTAAATAAGAAAATAATCAATCATAGAAACAATTTAACTGTTTAAATATTTGGGTTATTTACTTTTTTCTTTATTTCATCCCAGGTGTCTTCATATCATTTTAATAATACCGATTAGAGACATATTTTGCATACAATTTATTTCATTTGTAGTTTTGCCAATAGCTGTTTTATTTAACACAAATTACCTGACAAGTATTGAAATATACTCTTCAAGAAATTAAGGTATATACCTAACAGACTTCATAACACAGAAACTACAAGTGTATTTCAGTGTGTACATTTGGCCATCAAACAAATTAACCAGATGGATTATCTAATATTCCCATAATTGTGGGTTTTGCTTTAAGAACACACTCAAAGGGAAAAAAATGCAAGTTATTTATAATGTGAAACAAATATTTCTAAGACGTCTAATATATTTTAGAAATTATCTGACTCACAAATTAGACCTGACTAGTTGACCAGACAGACCCTAGAGCTGGGATACTACCCATCAATAAAGAAATGTAGAGCCTCTTTATATTTCCAGATACCTGTGGTTGAAGGAAATTTTAAGAAACTGATTCAGCATCTATTACATTGAAGTAATCCTGAATTGCAGGCAAATTTATAGTGTACTTTTATGAAAATAGTCGCCACTGATGACAGACAAGGCTGAAGAAATCCACACTGAGTGGCTAAATTGAAAGAGTTTTAGAATACAAAAACTGTTCAAACCCAAAGAACTTCACTTAATTTCTGCACAATAATTGTCATAGACTATACTGAGCTAATCCAATTTTCTAGTCAATCAGAGTCCAATTATATTTAGATGAGCTATAAGCTATTAAAAATAACTAGAGTTATATCTAAATATACGCTTCTGAAATTTGCACAGACATTAAGACCTAGTTCAAAACCTTCAAACTGGCAGGTTATAAAGTACAAAGTCAAAGTATTCTGAAAATGAATGTAGGCAACTTTGAAAGCACGATGAAATCAATTTTATTATGTCAAATATGTATACATGTTGCAGAGAATTTCTAATTAAGTCCTTTAAAGTTTTTTGCTCTGTTTCATTTTTCTACACCTTTGAAGAGTATCTTTGAACATTATTAAAAGTGAAATGTGAATGTTATTTCTTTAGAATAAATGTAGCTATTTTGACTAAGCACTAAATTGTATAAATAATTTATGGGGATCAGATCTGCAACTCAATTTCTATACTTTTATTCCTCTCCTTTCAACATATTGTCCTTGATTGTTATTGCAAGGTCTGAACATACTATTTCTTTATAAAATCAGAAGGTTATTAGGGAGACTGCTACGTTATTTTGTGCTGAGTTGTACCTGATGAGAATATGACAATGCTCAAATATAGCCATTTATATGCCGTAAGTTGTGTACCATCGTTTTCCATAAGTATTATTTCCAGAACCTGTTTGTTCTGCATAATTGGAAACAAATTCAAATACAAAATAGTCTTGAAATAATTGCCAGCTCAATATGATAATATTAACTCATCCTGTATTTATAACTTTTCCATATGAAAAATTTATCATCGAGAAAACTAATAGTAAGTATCTAGCTATACACAATGATTTGAGCTTATTTATATAAGCTTATATGAAACCCTTGGCTTCTAATTTTTGGCTTCTAATTTTTCTATTTTCTAAGGTATTTGACTACCTAAATAAGTATATTATTTTATTTAAAATCAAAGCAATTATAAATATTTTTATTAAAGATAAAATTTAATAAGAAAATTAGTTTTATCTGATAATTTAATAATTTAAAAAAATTTTTTAATGTTTACTTATTCTTGAGAGATAGAGAGAGACAGAGTGGAGCGGGAGAGGGGCAGAGAGAGAGGGAGACACCGAATCCAAAGCAGGCTCCAGGCTTTGAGCTATCAGCACAGAGCCCCACATGGGGCTTGAACTCACAAACCGGGAGATCATGACCTGAGCTGAAGGTGGACGCTTAACCAATTGAGCCACCCAGGTGCCCCTAATATAATGAATTTCTGATAACAGATAAGCTATGTTTTACATTTATATTATTAGCAACATAGTAATTAGTATATTTTATATCCAGTAACACATTAATTAATCTCTGAATTGAGCATTCTATTTTAGCCATTTTATGTGTTAAAGGCTATTTAGTGGAGTCCTGGGTAATTATAATCCAGCAGTTATTTAAATCACAATTATGTGAATAATATTGCAGAGTAATTTAACTATGGCAGTAAAGGGATGCCTAATATTTTTGTGTTGTTCTCTGGTCCGTTACTAAGAAATGTCACTTAAATTTTTTTTGCATTTGCCATGTATTCTCAAGTGAACAGCGCAAAAGACATTTTCACTTAACTCATTAAGAAATCAGAAAAGTGAGGAGCCTGGTTGGTTCAGTCAGTTAAGTGCCAACTTTGGCTCAGGTCATGATGTCACAATGGCTCATGAGTTTGAGCCCCACATGGGGCCCTGTGCTGACAGCTCAGAGCCTGGAGCTTTCTTCAGATTCTGTGTCTCCCTCTCTTTCTGCCCCCTTCCCAAAAATAAACATTAAAAAAAAAAGAAAGAAATCAGCAAAGTTTAAAATACAAAGAAAATTCCTTTTGGAAGTGACCGCCAAACAATTTTCCAGTGGAAAGACAACTTAATGTTCATTGTAATCTTGGGTTACCATGGAAGAAAACCACCTTTTAGTATTTAAAAAATCTTTATAATTTACTCTGTGATAAGCTTCATATCCTTTTTACTCAGATATATGTTCATCTTTTTGCCTTAGCAACGGCATGCAAGAGTGAGGTAGTGAGAGTGGTTTGCCACAGTGTAGGAAATTAGGGTAATGCATTATTTGCAGGGAATTTAAAAAGAATAATACAACTGACTAAAACTTGGTCTACCTTTTATTATCACCATGTGATGGTAATTTTCAGCATCTCCCATGGTCATGTCCCTGGACTACCACCTTTGATATCCATTCCTACACATAGCCTCAGGATTCTACCAACATAAATTAGCAAAATCTTTGAATTATTTTGTTATATAAAACATCTCTTCTCTTATCAGACATGTTTTGCTCTGCTGGAAAATACTAGGATATAACTTTACTAATGAGTCTAATGCGAACAAGGAATATTTGGGGTAGATTTTAAGGAGAATGGGGATTTTTTGAAAGGAAAATCTCTAGGTACAATTATCAGTAAAGGAAGTGTGAATACGCATGTACATGAGAAGGAAAGTTGCTTACAACCAAATATTTTCAATCAAAATTTTCAGATCACACTTCTTACTAAAAAAAGTGCACATTTTATGAGACTTGATGAGACATTAGATTAAAATTATGTTTTAATTCTGTAAGAAATTACATTTTAAAACATGTTAAGTATGATCAGGCCTAGTAGCTACAAGAAATAAAGGAATCTTTTAGAATAGCACAGATGTACTCTGTATCATGACTGTGATCCGGGGTGATAATTTAAAGACCTTAAGCCTGACATGTTCTTTTTGTAAGTACTTTAGTGTACTAAAAGGATACACCCCACATGACAGTGTCTGTCCCTGTTACCACCTTAACAGTCAAACACAGTAGGTGCCTGGTTCCTCACAGCACCGATTTCGGTACAGACTTCATCACAATCAACAATAGGTGAAAATTGTACCACTTTATGTCATTACTAGATTCCCATCTTCAATTTGCAAGGGTATTGATTGACCCTCTCTGTTCAAGCATGAAGATAAAACCAAACCCATTTCAACACTTTATATTTTGGAGTCTGGTTCCTGGCCTGACTCCTGGTGCCAATTTCTGTCACCATCAAGGTCCTATCATGAGACAAAACAGACACCAGCCCCTTGAACAACCACCACAACAAAATTAATGTAAGGAATTGCTAGACAGGGATAAAACTGTTAACCAGATAACGTAAAAGAGACAGAAAAAAACAAGAACCTAAGTTATCACTAAGAATTCCAGGAGAGCAGCTACCACCTCTAGCTGTGGGGGAACAAAGGAAAGAGCACAGTATCATTTAGATATTTGGCAAAGGGGCCCACAGAGCTGAAACTCAGACATCTGAGGAGGAGATGCTACCTGGCTGTTGTGTGTGACTATGACCTTGGAGGAGGAGGGGTCTCAGGAGCAAACTGGTGTCTCAGAGAGGGTTCCGTGGTTTGAGATGTGATAGGAAAAAAATATATGGGAATGAACTGGTGTTGCCAGGATGAAGAAACATGTGATTCTAACAGTAAAGAAAGAAGGAAGAAGCATATAGCAAACACGCAGGAAACCAAATAGGAAAGAATAAGTTCATTCTTTCTCCAGTCTTGGAATCTCCCTCTAGCACACACTTATGGCAGAATTCAACAGCGAGCCAGATGACAAAGAAGAAATGTTAACAGTCTCAGTACAAAGTAAAACATAGAAAGGCTAATTTGGAAATGAGAGAGAATTTCTTAACTGCCACATCAAACGTACAATTTTTACATATATCAGACAAACCCGCCAAAGAATGAAAAACTTCACTGAAATCTTAACATGTTTTGAAGGTATCATCCTCCATTCTCATTCTAAACTATTATTTTAAAGTAGCTGTTTCTGGGGCACCTGGCTGACTCAGTTAAGTGCCTGACTCTTGATTTCAGCTCAGCTCATGATCTCAGCAAGGGATCGAGCCTTGCGTTGGGCTCTGTGCTGACTGTGGAGTCAGCTTGGGATTCTCCCTCTCCCTCTGCCCCTCCCTCCTCATGCTCTTGCATGGCCTCTCTCACTCTCTCTCTCAAAATAAATAAATAAACTTTTTTTTAAAATAAGTAAAATAAAATAGCTGTTCCTAAACTCAGCTTGGTCTATTCATTCTTACTTCTTTTCATGTTCACAACAGTCTGAACTAGGAGGCTCACTGGTGAAACAAAAGAAAAGAGCTTATGCGTAAAGAAATTAAAAAAAAGCTTTCCTTTAAATGTATCCAAGATATATCAGGTTCCGGTCAGGAGCTTAACTACTGTAGTTAACTGAAGAGGGAAATTTAATAAGATATGAATTGTTAACTAATGAAAAAGATTATTTGCTAAAAAGAGTGGTAAAAGAAACTTCTAAGAGGGCCAGAAGAAGCAAGTACTATAAAGCTAATAATAGTCTAGGCTGAGGAACATGTGGACACAAGAGGTATTATCCACTGAGGAGAGCACCCAGGTCAGGCTGGTATTTAGAGCTCTTCAGTGAAGGAGCCGCCATGGAGGCACAAAGTCTGCCAGTGGCCCAGGAACTTGCCAAATAGTTTGGGCAAGCAGAAGTTAGCCCACAGAAGATATTCAGTAGGAGTGCCCTACAATGAGGAGACAGCTCCCTAGACTGTGGCTGGAACTACAGTGTAAGTAGCTGCTAGATATAGAGGGAAGCCCAAGAGTGCTGCAAGCCCAAGAGTGCTGCAAGCGTTCGCTGAAGGCCCTGGGTGATGCCCCCAGGATCTCAACATACTCATCCATGGGTTATTGCCTTAAAAGAAGGAAAAGTAGAAGATTTACTGGGTCCTAATGTAGTATCAGAAAACAAAGCAAAAAAGGGTGGATAAATTGATCACTGTCATATCTGTTCATGTTTTATCTTCCCTGGCAAAAAAACAGGGAAATAGGTCCAGGAAATTTTACTGACACATCACTGCATTAGTTCAAAAATGTCTTCATGTGTAATTAATTGCATTTCCTAGGTCATGAAGTAGTCAGAGCTAGAGTACGATATTATACTTGTTTTATACTAATTCTCAAAGTATTTTCCCCCATCTAGCAACATCAACGTCAACAAGCAAATTCTTGGACCCCACCTCTGACCTCCTTCAGTCACTGCTCAGAAGTCTGTGTTTAAACAACTCTTAGAGCTGACTCTTATGAATGCTAAAGTTTGAGAACCTTTACATATTCAAGACTGATTTTCATGAACCTTTGACTGTCTTTCCATTCCCTGAAATGTCTTATGAACTTGAACAGATATAATTCACAAGAAATATAAGGATTAAATAAAATCTTAATTTTAATTTTAATTTTTAATTGACAAACTATTTACCATACCAAAATATCATATTACCTTTGTACTACGTGTACCAGACCAGGAGAGACAGAAAGAGAGAAAACAAGAAAACAGAATAAGAGTGTTAAACCTCACAATGGT
Source organism: Prionailurus viverrinus (assembly GCF_022837055.1). Lineage (NCBI taxonomy): Eukaryota > Metazoa > Chordata > Mammalia > Carnivora > Felidae > Prionailurus > Prionailurus viverrinus. Next base: position 57,094,607 of record NC_062564.1, read on the forward strand.
TACCTAAGAAGTGATAAATATCTGTTTGGTAAAATTTTAGAAATAAATTCTAAAATTAATGAAATGTCCAGATCAGAAATTAAGTAAATTTTTGAGAAAAGATAGCTGTCCTATTAGCTGATTAAAAAAAAAAAACTGTCTCTTTGCAACTATCATTAATAAGAAAATTAATACACAGTCAAATTAATACCACTATTATCTGTCTAATATCAAAACCCTAGTGCATTTCCACATTACTCTTTATATATCAATATGCTTCACTCAGTGGTACATTTTGGTGATGGTCAAGACAGTATGTATGGTTGAGTTGTGATCTCTGTTTCCAATTAATTTTTATATGCCAGAAATACTAACAGCTTAATTTTATTTTGGAAAATCTAATTTTATTAAATTCCAATTTAATGTTTTAAAATAGATTTAATGATGCACTATTATTTGCACATCAGTGTTAATATCAAATTTGGCATTTTAGTTGTATTATTCAGGTACATTTTTTATATAGAAATTTTTTTCTAAGACATTAAATGGGCATCGTTTTTTATAGACTTCAACTAAAAGCACAGGAAGCTAAATTAGTATTATTTCTGAATAGCATATAATCAGTGAAACTTGTATGGTCTTGACTTAGCATGTGAGGGTCACATCAAGTACATTATAACCTCCAGGCAGTTAAAAGTTAACGGCTTCATAAATATGTCACAGTGACAAAAGACCTATAAAATTAATATAAATTTAATACAAATGGTCACCATTCCCAAATTTTCCTCTTGGATGGATGAAATTACTTTTTTATTATTACCATAATTTTAGATAACCTTAATGCAGTAGCCAGCTTATATTACAATGTCTATTATGATATATTATAAATACATATGTCTAAACAGAAGTACAAAATAGAATTATAAAATATTTTATAAAAAAAGTCAAACTTTTCGACATCAATGGACTTACACTACCATAACTAGAGCTAAACATTTCTTTAGAAGTTACCTCACTAGAATTCTGTTACCTTTAATGTAAGGATAATCAAACCTGTAGGAAGAAATATCAAATGAGTTTTTATTTTATTTTATTTTATTTTATTTTATTTTATTTTATTTTATTATTTTATTGTATTTATTTTATTTTATTATTTTATTTTTAAAGGTGGGGGGCAGAAGGAGAGGGAGAGGGAGAATATTAATCAGGCTCCACACTCATCCTGGAGCCTGAGAAGGGACTTGATCTCACAACCATGAGATCATTAACTGAGCTGAAATCAAGAGTCAGATGCTTAACCAACTGAGCCACCCAGGTGCCCCTACTTTTGTTATTTTAACAACTCTCAAAAGATTTTTATAGAACTGTAAGCAATAGAATATAAAAAAAATTTAACCATATAAAGAGGTGCCCCAAATCACCTTTAACGTCAGATGGCTACAGTTAGCTGAAAGTCACAGGAGTTCAATTCCTTTCCATTTTATTCCATCCTTTAAAAGATAATAGATTTGGCAGTAGGGACAGCTTGCCAATAATTTCAAAAACCTGATTTATTTCAATTAATGATCATCTTTATGGAACTGAGAAAGTCAATGAAAATAAATCTAAATTAAATAAAGAAATTTAGAAAGATAGGTTACTTTTAATCTAGGTTGAAGACATTTAAATAAAAATGACCATGCTGATATCCAAATAAAATATACTTTGGCATATTTTGAAAAGATTATGATATGATTAATATTAATGTCCCAAAATTTAGTTCCACTTTGATGAAGAATAATAATTTCTTTTCACCCAGATACTCATGAATTGAAGACCAAGAGTTGTGTCATAAAACCTAAAATTAAACCTCTGCTTATTTTTTGAACCTTTTTAAAAAATACCTATTTATTTTGAGAGAGAGAGCTTGAGTGGGGGTGGGGAAGAGGGAGGGAATCCCAAGCCAACTCCATGCTCAGTGCAGAGTCCAACACGGGGCTTGATCTCATGACTGTGAGATCACATCCTGAACTGATATCAAGAGTCAGATGCTTAATCAACTGAGACACCCAGAAGTCCCTGCTTATTTTAAATTACACACTATTTTTTTTTTATTTTAGAGAAAGAGGGAGGACAAGTGGGGGAGAAAGGCAGAGAGGGGTGGGGGGAGGGAGAGAGAGAGAGAAGGGGGCAGAATATTAAGCAGGCTCCACACTCTGGGTGGAGCCCATCGTGGGGCTCAATCCCATGATCTTGGGATCATGACCCGAGCCAGAATCAAGAGTCAGATGCTCAATGAACTGAGCCATGCACGCACCCCTAAAATACATATTTTTAAAAGTTCCAGATAATATCATCACAGACTCCTAAGGTGATTTATTAGAATTATTAGGGCATATCAATAATCAGTTTACCACCCTTTTGAAAGATAATTTTATGACATAAATGAGGCAGATGTTAAAGAAGCTGCGGGGAAAGAAAATTGGAAGCTGGAACAATGCTGAAAGCATTAGGAGTGTAAAATATGTCCTGAGTCAGACATCAACTTTATTAACATTGGAGAATTAAAACTAATACCCAAAGGAAACAAAAATATGAATTCAAAGGGATACAGACACCCCGATGTTTATAGCAGCATTATCTACAACAGCCAAATTATGGAAGCAGCCCAAGTGTCCATCAACTGATGAATGGACAAAGAAGATGTGGTATAATGGAATATTACTTAGGTATAAAAAAGAATTAAATCTTTCCATTTGCAATGACATGGATGGAGATACAGAGTATAATGCTAAGTGAAATAAGTCAGTCAGAGAAAGACAAATACCATATGATTTCATTCATATGTGGAATTTAAGAGACAAAAAAATGAGCAAAGGGAAAAACTAAAGAGAAGGAGGCAAACCAAGAAAGACTTTTAACTATAGAGTAACTATAGAGAATACACTGAGGGAGGTGGAGGGATGGTTAAAATAAGTGATGGGGATTAAGAGGACACTTGCTATGATGAGCACCAGCTGATGTGTGGAATTTTTGAATCACTATATTGTACACCTGAAACTAATACTACACTGTTAATTAAATGGAATTTAAATAAAAAACTTAAAAAAAAAAACAAACAAATCATTCTTATTTCAAAGTGATTAATAATTGACTTAAAATGATTATTCCATCAGGTCCATTGAGGCCAGATATTTCCTTCATTTTTCAAGTGCAAATATTGACCAACTTGTTTGGACTTGATGTCAATGAGAGTTTCCTTGAGAGTATTCACCACAACCAGAATGGTTAAGCAGTTCATGGAACAGAGTTGACTTTTAAAAAGGGACTCCATTCTACTTTGGGATAACTGTATTTGAGAGATATATGTTCTTTGATGAAATTTAGTTTTAATGAATTCAAATTCTGACTAGTTTATTGAATATAAATCATTTTATTTCCATTGAATCACTTAACTATGTTTCCTTGTAACTTTATTTCCCTGTTTTCCGCATCTCACTATATTAATAATTAAAAATATATTTAATAAGCAAAGACAACAATAAATTACCATAGAATAAGAACTGCTTTTAACATGGTCCAGATATTAGCTACAAGGAAGTCTTTTCAAGCTTCTTGTGAGGTAGTTTTAAAATTAAACTTACAATAAATAATAAATTTACAATAAAATTACTAAGGCAAGTGATCAAATAAACCAATAAAAAATAATTTAAAAAATGATCCCAAATCAGGAAAGGAGAGAAAAAGGAAGATAACATAAGTAGAAAAATGGTCAAGAAGAAAATAAGGCTGTAGATTTAAACCTGAATTTATCAAAAATCATACAAAATATAAATAGAATAAATATTTCTACTGAAAAAGCAACATTGAGCTAAACTAAAAAGTAAAACTGACAATAATCTGCTAATAAGAAGCAAAGCTAAAACAAAAACAAATAAAAACAATTCACAATAAAAAATTAGCAAAAATATATCATAGAAACACTACCAAGATGCAATTGGTATACGTGTATTAATATTAAATAGTAGTTATGGGTCACTACTTGATGATGCATTTTTCAGTTCTCCAATGCAACTTCATTATATAAAACCATAAAAGTTGATAGATTGTAATGTGAAAAGGCAAATCCACAATGATGTGAACATTTTTAATACATCCTTGCCAGTGACTGATCAGATAGTAAAAACAAATCACTAAAGTATAGAAAAGTTGGTAGCATAATTATAAACTTTTCCTAATAGACATATATAAATACTATCAGCAGGAACCACACACACACACAAATTGCATTCTTTTCAAGCATATATGGGTTTGTGTCATACCTGAGAAACCCCACTCTTAAATGGGACTAGTAGCACAATTAGGCAACATTTGCTTTGTAAGGAGTCATTAGTTTTATTATCCGAGATAGCAAAGCATTTATCCTATGTCCCAGCTGAAGACACTTACTGTGTCTTACGAGTCTGATCAATATTCAGACATCCTTAAGAAGATAGTTCAGAACAAAATTAATCAATGTCTCTGTTAAGAAGATGTACAGCCATGGAAAGAGACCTATAGAGAAGTGTCTCCCAACATCAGCAAGGTAGCTAGGTTCAGATCCATGTAGGAAAAATGATTGCATGTTTTATAAGAGAAACCAATTGTTAAAACATATTTTCATAAAAATAAATGATCTGAAGGCATCCAAAAACAAATATATGTGGGAACATAAATATTTGAAATACATTAATGAAGACATGCCCTCTGTTTTGGGATAAAAAGATTAAATGCTATAATTCTTTTTTCAGTTTTTATTCTGTCAATTTAATGAAACTCAATCAAGGTTTTAATGAAACATAATAACATTATTTCTAAACTATTACAGACTAGAAATGGCCCACGAATAATCAAGATACTTCTATCAAACAGAAAGAGCCCTACTAGATATCAAAATTTACCATAAAGATATAATATTTGTGATGGTTTGGATTTCACAGTGGATAAATAAATATATCAATGGTATAGATTATCAGTCTTGCAAATCAATACATACTAGTGAACTGTAACATAAAAATATCTTCATTAATAATAAGTAATAATAAACTATACTAAATGGATTAGACATATAAAATTAAATATTACACTGAGTGTGATGAAAATTGAGCCCAACACAAATAAGCCTGCACAGCATAAATGCAGAACTTGTTTTATTAGAGTGAAACTCATACACAGAGAAGTGCTGAGCACATTCTATTCCCATGCTTGTATTATCCACAAAGGTGTATGCTTTGGTGAGAAATCTCTGATTGGTGTCCATGGATAGAGGTGTTTTCACCATGGATAGATAGGACTCCAAAATAGAAGCTAGGCCCATATAATGTGGCACAGTTTTAGGGCCAAGGGAAGAGGTCACCTAAGACACCTAAGACAAAGGCTTTGTTAGAAAATGGAAGGCTGCAGAATGTAGTCTGCAAAATGGAACACTAAACCTTAAGTAAATACCACTGTGTAATGAATACTCCAACACTTAGCAGGTTAAAATAATAGCATTTATTATCCCACAGTTTCTGTAGGTCAAGAACTAAAGCATACATTAGTTAGGTTCTCTGATTCAAGGCCTCTCATAGGACTTAAACAAGGGGTCCACTGAGCTGCTGTCATCTCAGGTTCAAATGAGGAAATATCACCTTCCAGGCTTACTCACTCATGTGATGGTCAGCAGGATTGTTGCTCACAGTTTGTTGAAACTCAGTTAACTCCCTAGTTTATAACCATAGGCTTCCCTGAGATTCTTGCTACCCGGGGATCTCCAATATACAACTATCAAAACAGCATCTTCCTCATTACAGTAAGGAAGGAATTGCTGTACCAAGAAGTAGTCAAAGAGAGAGAAGGGAGATTATTTTGCCCAGATCCTGCTTCTTATTTGTTAAAGTTCATCCTATAAGGGACTGAGTTGCTCACACTTCCAGAAGAATCAAGTGGCCCATCAGTAACCTCTCAGGCAAGCACTTGAGTATTTCATCCAAATCTGAAAGTTATCGGCAACCCACACAAAAGGCAGGTTGAACAGGAGACAAAGAGAAGGGAAGAGCAAAGAGAAGTAAAAAGAAACACATAAACTTTGCGTCCCAACATAAATGCTCAAATGCTTTATCATCCTAACACATACTTTTTCATTTAAGTTAGTACTAGGTAAGTGGAAAATAAATTATACACTTCTATTCATAGCTCATGAAACATAAAATCATAGAACTATATCATGATTACATTTGGTTTACTCCGTCACATCAGGCTCTGACAAACATAGAAGTTCATTGCCTACAAAATCTACAAAAGAATATGAGACTGGCCTTAAAAATGGAATCATAATGGCCTCTTAAATGACATTATGGTAATGTAAATAAACATTATGCAAAACAGCTGCTGCCCTTGCAAAACAGCTGCTTTGTATAATTAAGTAAGTGTGCTGCTTCAATGAACAGAATAAGGCAAGAATGTAGCAACAATACAAGTTGGCGTTAAGGACACTATGGTACATCTACATATTCAGTTTTGAATATGTAAGCATTCATTAATAACTTCCAACAATCTGTTAATATTCTCATCCTGTGTGATTGCGACCTAAATTCACAACACTTTAAGTGAAAATCAAAAAAGAAAGTACAAAATGGATACTGAAAAATCAGATCAAATACAATAGCACTTGATTTTATTGGGATAATATAATACCCTCTTTCTGCTGCAATGAGAGGCATTAAGACATAATTCCTCAAATGTATATAGGCCTCAGTGTGACCAAAGATGTAAGTCCGTGACTGTTGGAAGAAACAGGAAAAATTTAAACACAGGAGGGTGCTTGAGTTCTCTTTTACGTTTTCTACTTGAATGTCTACATTTTACTCAACGTTTTGGTCACTGTCATCTTCACTCTGAAGAGTTTCTCAATGAACAACAGATATTTTCTGCTGCTTTCTTAATTTTTAATTAGGAAAATTGCCAATATATACCAGAGGGGAACAAGGAAACATCAGGAAATGTTTCTTGTGCCATAAGTTCAATTTCAGCGAGTACCATGTGGTTTAAATGATATAGTTAGCTATATATCTACCTGAATGTTATTAAAAGGGAGAACTGAGCTTGGATAACCATAGGGTCTTGATAAGATAAAGGTTATTTCTATTTTAACTTCACTTCTGTTCTATTGTTTATTTTTATTCACTCAAGTTAATCAATGGAATTATTTTTTTCAATTATAATTGACATACGACATTGTATAAGTTTAATTATATAAATTGTTGATTTGATTTATATATTGCATTATGATTACCAATGCAGCATTAGCTAACACCTGTATCACACCACATAAATTACGGTTTCTTTTATGTGGTGAGAACATTTAAAATCTAGTTTCTTAGCAACCTTGAAGTATATAATACAGTATCATTGACTAATCACTATGCTGTATATTAGATCTCCAGAACTTACTCATCTTTTAGTTGAAAATTTATATCCTTTAACAATATCTCCCCAATTCCCTCCACCACTCAGCCCCTGGCAAATGCCATTCTATTCTGTTTCTATGAGTTTGACTTTCTCATATTGCTCTTATAGGTGATATTATACAGTATTTATCTTTCTCTGTCTGACTTATTTCACTTAGCATAATGTCCTCAAGATCCATCCATGCTGTTAAAAATGGCAGGATTTCCTTTTTTTCTCACAGCTGAACGATATTCCATTGTGTGTAGATATAGATAGATGATATAGATATAGATATAGATATAGATAAATAGATATAGATACAGATATATAGATGTAGATATAGATCGTATCTTTATCGTTCACTGACAGACACTTAGGTTGTTTCTATATCTTGATTATTGTGAATAATAATGCAATAAAGACGGAAGTTTGGATATCTTTTAAGTATCCTGTTATCATTTGCTTCAAGTATATACCCAGAAGTGGGATTGCTGGAACATATGGTAGTTCTATTTTTAATTTTTTGAGGAACCTCCATAATATTTTCCATAGGAACTGAGTTAATTTACATTCCTACCAACAGTGAACAAGAGTTTCCTTTTCTCTACATCCTTGGCAACACTTGTTACCTCCTAACAGAAAACAAAGGAAGAATCTCCGTGGCCTTGGTCTCAGCAATGACTTTTAACTAGGACACCAAAAGCAAAAATAAACAACTGCATCAAACTTCACAGCCAAAGAAATAATCAACAAAATGAAAAGAGAACCTACAGAATGAGAAACAATATTGCAAATCATATACTGGATAAAGGAATAATATCCAAAATATATAAAGAACTTGTACAACTCAATAACAAAAAATAAACAATCCAATTGAAAAATGAGCAGAGGAACTGAATAGATATTTTGTTTCCAATGAAGGCATCCAACTGTCAAAAAGGTACATAAAAATATGATCAACATCACCTATAATCAGGGCAATGCAAATCAAAACCACAAAGAGATATCACTTCATACTTGTTACAATAGCTATCATTAAGGAAGATGATTATTTTTCATGTGAACATATTTAAAAAGGAATTGTTTAATCAAGTATAGGAATATTTAAATCTTTTTGGAAATTTTTCAGCTCATTATTAATCTTTATAGGTTTCCTAATTTAAAATTAAGAGAAAGAAATTTGTATAAATATGCCTGCCTCTGAATTTTCACCTATGTATATGTGAAAATATAGGTTTCATCAAAGTGGAGTTTGTTTGAAAGAATAACAGGACCAGTTTACAGATTTGCATTAAATACTTTAGCACACAAAACCGCCATTTTCATTAACCTCATTAATCTTTGAAAGTGTAAAAGAAACAACTGCATTTATAGTCTAAAATTTAGACTACATTCAGGAAATTTACACAATTTCCAAAATACAGCTCTTAACAAAAAAAAATAAAATGACTCTAAGGTACTAAGGTTTTCAAATATAAAGACATTTTGGTTTAATATGTATGCATCTATGTTTTTTCTTCATCTAACCCAAGAATATACTTTCGTTCAAAATGTACATAAAATGACAGGTATTTTAGGAACCCTTGCTAGAGTAAAGGGCTTACTGTTAGCAATCCAAGACTGAACAATTTAAGACTCTGAGCTCGGATAAACAAATCCATTAAAATGGAATAAAAGGGAACACAACAAATCCTCTTGATGCTACCTCAATTCACTTTATCAAAATAATATTACTATTCTTTACTAATAACCACTAATAAAAATGATGTGATGGAAAGCATCGATTTATACTTTCTATGTGGGTTCAGTTCTGCTAAATGCTTTAGAACTTTATCTCAATTCATTTCCATAGCATCTCTGTGAGGTAAGTAATCTTATTTTCCCCACCTTACAAATCAAAATCTGAGGCTTACTTTTTCAGTCTTATACACTAAGAAGTGGTAAAGGCTGGATTTAAATCAGTGACCAGTGGCTAGAGAGCCTCATTTAATCATTATCCTTCAGTAGCCACAGGTAGTACACGTATGTATGTGTGTATGTTTGTGCATGTGCATACAGGCACAGTGTAAGATATTGAGAAGCACTGCTGTATTTTTTTTCCAGAGTTGCTAATTTAAGCAATTAAGCATGTTATTTATAACTGAAAGACCTCAATTCTAGGCCCCTATCTGCCTCTAAGCTTCTGGGTAAAAGACAAATACTTTTGATTCTCAAAACTTTTTTTTCACTTACTTGCACAGGAAGTGTGTTATCAGTGTCCTGAGAAGAAAAAAATACGTGTCACTCAAATTGGGATAATTTGACAAAAGGGTTACATACAAGGTCAGAGTGGGGTTTAAGAAAACCACATGACATAGGGCAGTATCCTGAGGTGAATATAAGGGGAGAGCAGTTACCTCCCCCTAGGCTGAAGAGGAGAGTGCAGGGAACGTTAACTTGAACTTGAACAAAGAAAAAGCTATATATAGGCAGGTAACAATATCAATGACTTCATATTAAGGGTTGAAATCATCCAGTGACACCTTGCAGAGGAATATATACTGCAAACCTCCCTCTTACCTTTTCCTGTGATCTGCTGGTCAGTAATTGCCTGTGGATAAGAGAACCAGTTAATGTAGTCCAAACTGGCCATCTGTGGTAAGACACAGTAGGAGGGGTGAGGGGTGGGGGGCAGAGGGTAGGTGAATCATTTGGTGCAGAAAAGAACCTATCCAGAGAAAAGTGTTTTGTAGAAGATGATATAAGGCCTCTTTTTCTCCATAGTTTATGATTAAATAGAAAATTCAAATCTATTTCAGTAACACAACAAATGCATATAATATATGGATAAATCCAACATTCCCTTATAATTTTATTTTTTTTATTTTTTTTATTTTTTTTAACGTTTATTTATTTTTGAGACAGAGAGAGACAGAGCATGAACAGGGGAGGGGCAGAGAGAGAGGGAGACACAGAATCTGAAACAGGCTACAGGCTCTGAGCGGTCAGCACAGAGCCCGATGCGGGGCTTGAACTCATGGACCGTGAGATCATGACCTGAGCCGAAGTCAGACGCTTAGCCGACCGAGCCACCCCGGCGCCCCATATAATTTTAAACTAATAGATTGAATTTCCCATTAAAAGACTATGAGACTATATTTATTATAGGTCTTATCTTTCATTGTATGTATTATTTTGAATAAGATAATAGTAATTAAAAACTATTTAAGTGGAACTTTAAGGCTATTACAGTATCACAGTAAATGATTTGAGGAGGAAAAAAAAAGTCAGTATTTAATACTGAAAAGGAAAAGATCCAGGATTCCTTTATAATTCTCATCAATAGAAATAAATTTATCATTAACCCATTAAGAGCCAAAATGTGCTGTTGTTTTCTTAATTTTAGATTGTATCATATATATAAAGTAATAAAAACACCTTGAGAAATACTTCACATTAATTAGTATTTGCCTACAAATATAATTTGTAGCTTGTTAATAGTGAGTAACTCCTACTGAATGGATAGAATAGGCACTACTACTTTAAATATTTTTAATTTTTTAAAAATTTTTATTCATTTTGAGAGAGAGCATGGGAGAGGGAGGGGTAAAGAGAGAAGGGGAGAGAGACAATCTATGCTGATAGCACTGAGCCTGACACAAGGCTTGATCTCACAAACTGCGAGATTGTGACCTGAGCTAAAATAAAAACTTGGATGCTTAGCCTACTGAGCCACCCAGGCACCCCTACTGTAAATGCTTCATAAGTATTATCTCTTTCAATCCTCACAACAACCCTATGAAATAAGTTATTTATGACGACCATTGTTACCAATGAACAAAGACATGGAGACTCACAGAAGCCCCATCTGCTTGTTCATTTTTTCTTTTTCATTTGGCTGAGAACTCTAGCAAAGAAGAGGTGCACTATGCGACCCCGAACCCATCACCAGAAATCCAAACCTTCTGCAACAGTGAGTGAGGATACAACAGTAAACCAAATAAAGTGCCTGCCCTCAATGAGCCCTCAATCATAGAGGTGATATAAAACAACACTGATAAAAAAATTAAAAGTAGGGGCACCTGGGTGGCTTGGTTAAACGTCTGACTTCGTCTCAGGTCATGATCTTGCAGCTTGCGGGTTCGAGCCTCATGTTGGGCTCTGTGCTGACAGCTCAGGCCTGGAGCCTGCTACAAATCCTGTGTCTCCCTCTCTCTCTGTACCTCCCTCGCTCATGCTCTCTGTCCCTGTCTCAAAACTAAACAGACATTAAAAAAAAGTTTAAAAAAAAAAAGTAAATCTCAGGTACACTCAAAACATAGTGACAAGTACTCATGAAATTTATCACTTCAAAAGGGTAACATAAACACATACAAGTACCCTCTCACTTGTATGCTTCTTAAATCCTATTTCAAAACAAGCAAAATGTATTTACCTTACTTCAGCTTGTTGTACCCCATAGACTTAATTGGCTTCATGATTTTTCTTTTCTGGGATCCCTCGCTATGGAGGGACAGCATATATGTCTGCATGTCTCTCCCATCACATTTGCTATTCTTAGTGAAGTATATTTTTATACCCTTGACTTGACATTGAGATCATTGACTGTCACACTGTGCACCGGGGCAGTGCCTGGCACACGGTATGCATGCAACTCACCTTCTAAAACGTGGATGGAACTGGAGAGTGTGATGCTAAGTGAAATAAGCCATACAGAGAAAGACAGATACCATATGGTTTCACTCTTATGTGGATCCTGAGAAACTTAACAGGAACCCATGGGGGAGGGGAAGGAAAAAAAAAAAAAAGAGGTTAGAGTGGGAGAGAGCCAAAGCATAAGAGACTGTTAAAAACTGAGAACAAACTGAGGGTTCATGGGGGGTGGGAGGGAGGAGAGGGTGGGTGATGGGTATTGAGGAGGGCACCTTTTGGGATGAGCACTGGGTGTTGTATGGAAACCAATTTGTCAATAAATTTCATATATTAAAAAAAATAAATAAATAAATATACACATGCTGGTGGAAAAAAAATAAAAATTATAAAAATAATAAAAAAAAATTAAACAGCAAGAATAGTAAAAATAGCAATGACTATCATTAAGCCAAGTACTTCATAAATATCGGTTTGTGTCAGGGACCTAGTGATAAGCTATTTCATCTTTCTAGTGTTTGGTTTGGGAAACTACAACCTCCTGGGCCAAATCAGCCTACTGACTATAAATACAATTGTATTGGAACACAGTCTCACATATTCATTTATTTCTGTCTTTGGCTGTGTTCACACTGAAACAAAGGTGAGTAGTAGTTGCAACACAGACTGGCCCACAAAGCCAAACAAGTTTCCAATTGACGTTTTATAGAAAAAGTTTGCTGATCCCTGTTCTAGAGTCAAATAAAGAAATGATTTATTTATTTCACTCCTGTTTTATATTGGTGGACCTGTACAGACTTTTGTGATCACAAGGCAGATTATACAAACCTGCAATCCATTTGCCTGAACAATCCTGGATCTAAATCCTTAGGCTTTCTACCAACTCATCTATATTATTTAAATGATAATAATATTCAAAACTTTAAAAATTAATTATATCGCAATGTCATTACACTTCATTCACATCCAAAGAAGCTAACTAACTCAAACTTATTTGTTTTTCAGACATATGACTGACAAATTTTATACCAATATTTTATTTTTATTCTAAAATAATTGGTCCATGAGAATACTGGGGAAAAAAGAAGATAATTTTTTGAGAACTCTTTTAAAGTCAATGCATAGGGGCGCCTGGGTGGCTCAGTCGGTTAAGCGACCGACTTTGTCTCGGGTCATGATTTCACGGTCCGTGAGTTCGAGCCCTGCGTCAGGCTCTGTGCTGACTGCTCAGAGCCTGGAGCCTGTTTCAGATTCTGTGTCTCCCTCTCTCTGACCCTCCCCCGTTCATGCTCTGTCTCTCCCTGTCTTAAAAATAAATAAATGTTAAAAAAAAAGTTTAGAAAATAAAATAAAAAAAATAAAGTCAATGCATATTTTCATTTGAATCAATTTAACAACAACAACAACAAATACTTGAATGGTTTTGATATTTAAAACAAAGTATAGCTAGATTAATGAGAAATTAAACTAGTGGGAATATTGACTTAGTTTTAAAATAATTCTTATGAACTGCTCATTTTCACTACATACTCAATATATATTTACAATTTTTACAGAAGGCATCCATATGCTTGTGATTGTAATAAACATAAAACTAAACACATAAACACCCACTCACACATTTGCAAATAAATTTACAGTGACTGAAAATTAAATAAAGTATAATTATGTGAGCAGTTAACCAACCACTAGACATTTTATAATTATATATATAATTATATGAATATGCATTATAAAATAGCTTCAGTTATATGTATTTCACTGATATGCATGCATCTTTTCCTGATTTTTTATATATATATAAAAATATATATATAAATATATATAAAAATATATATAAAAATATATAAAAATATATATATATATATATAATTGTGTGAGTCTACACAAATGCAAAATTGCCTAGAAGACTAATATTTTACTAAGTCAACACATACTTCAAAATACTTCAAAAATAAGATTTTAGTAAGGAGCAGAGAAGCAGTATATGAATTAATACTTTTATTTTATAAATTATAGTCCTCAAAATGAAAATGCATCATATAAAAACATACTGAAACTTCAAATTATGTATTTTTGATGCTATACCAAATATCTAGACAAATGGTACCTTTAAAAAAATATTATTTGCAATTTGGAATCTAAAACCCTATCAACAAACTTTCTGTATTTTGTTACACTAAAATCCATTGGTCCTTCTTGCTTGTGGAAAGCTCTTTTACCACGTATAATTATGTAATATCATGCATTGGTCATTTGGAAAATATTGGCTTGGTGTATTAGTCATATCTTCCAAATGTTGACAGATTTCATTATACAATATTTTTAAATACCACCACTCTTCCCCTCAGAAAAGTGTTAGATACAAGTAAGCTGTCAAACTCACAGTGGCAAATTCAATTTTTCCAAAATCTGACTACCTTTAAAAGTTAAAATTCTACCATTGGCAACAAATATTGTCAGTTATTGCCTTGACATGACTCGCTTCATTCAATTCCAGAAAAATGTCTGCCATATAGCTAAATCAGAAAAATCAGTTTGTCATTCATTTAACTTAGATTGTGTTCTACAAAAATAGCAACTGGTTTTGCAAACAAACCAAACAACTGCACAAGTGCTCTTCCTTGAGACAAACATTATGTTTTATGAAGCAGAAAAAGAAAGAGGATACTTCCTCTTTCATCATACAGAGTACCAAAAAGACATGTACTTGAGGTCAAGATACATTAAAATATAATTTGAGCTACTTCATTATGGACATTTTTTTCAATGAAACTAGCATCATTTTTACTGTGAGCACATGGTGGTCAAGAATACAATGACTCGGGGCGCCTGGGTGGCGCAGTCGGTTAGGCCTCCGACTTCAGCCAGGTCACGATCTCGCGGTTCGTGAGTTCGAGCCCCGCGTCAGGCTCTGGGCTGATGGCTCAGAGCCTGGAGCCTGTTTCTGATTCTGTGTCTCCCTCTCTCTCTGCCCCTCCCCTGTTCATGCTCTGTCTCTCTCTGTCCCAAAAATGAATAAACGTTGAAAAAAAAATTTTTTTAAAGAATACAATGACTCACACAGTTGATCCCATTATGTAGATTCATGCTAAGGAGCTGTTGAGCTATTGCTTGTGCACCATTGTACAAATGTCAGTGCAATGAAGAAGCAAATGACATCTGAGTTGTTTAAAAGACATTTCTATGGCAAAATCGTCTCAGTTACCATGAAAGTAACTTTGACGTCAGGTCTCAGAATCCTCACTGTTCCACATACTACGCTTTGAGGGCAACTGCTTAAGAGGATTTAAAGCATTAAATCTATGCAGATTAGCAAAGATTATGATGTATGCATGTATGTACTATTTTGCTGCTTTGAAAAATAAAATGCTAATGCATTTGGAAGTATGGCTTAATTGGAAAGCAGGTAACTACAATATACTATTAATTAGCAAATATAAAAATTAGAAATGTTGTCATGTAGTGACCTTGGCATGCATTTTAAATGTTATAAATAGTTCATCATATTAAAAAAAAATCCAGAAATAGGGAACCTGTTGCTTGTTTGCAACAATATTTTCATCTTTGCTTCCCAAAATAGGTGCCCTGTACCATAATTATTGGCATCACTTAGGTTATAAATTAGAAATGGCAGGCCCTACTTCAGGGCTACCAATGCAATAATGCATTCTATCCAGATACCCAGGTGATTTATATGAACATTCAACTTTCAGAAGTCATGTGGTAAGCTACTCTGTGACACAGAGAAAAAAAAAATAACTCTCCTCCTATTCATTCATTCATTCATTCACTCATCAATTCTAATAACTATTCTGTGACCCTTCTTGTGGTAGGCACTTTGACTGACATTAAATATATCATAATGAAAAAAATTTAGCCCTTGTCCTTAAACTGAAATGACAAGAAAGCAAGCGTTCTCAATAAGTATATAAAAAGTTATATCCTTTTCTATATGGGAGAGCAGAGTATCTCCCTCAAAAACCTCTACATGCAAAAGGTACACTTTATTTATTATCAAGCTGATAATAACCCCAAACTCATTCTTTCCAGGGTAGGACATTTATAAACAGGTAAAGTATCACTGGGCATAAGGGAAAGTAAAATAATAATGCTCAGCTATGGGCCATCATGTAACCAAGCTAATAATAGTCTTCTCTCTCACATAGTGTTCAGAAGAATTGAACACTGTGTTCTGGAATCACAGCTCAGTTTTACAGAATTTAATACATAAGGCATTTATATTCAGGCTTTTGTGAAAATCTTTTTTTTTTGTAGCTTTTATTTAGAAATATTCCCAAGTTGTAAAAGACAGCCAGAGACCAAGTAGGAAATTATAGGCTCAGAAAATATATGCTAACTATGCAAACATTTCTTATTGTGACTTTAGTTGCCATTTGACAGAAGCTTCCTATTTAATGGAGAAAACTGGAAATCGGCTACATAGTTGCCAAGTAAGGTTTCCAAAGAGCCTGGTGTAATAGCAAACCGAGTCACTCATCTAAACCACAGGGAATGCTGAAAAAACTTGCCATTTACAACCAAAAGTATCCAACACAGAAGGCTAAATAATATTATTAATACATCTGCTGCTACTAACATATCACTATATCTCAACACTGTTGTAAAGGATTATTTTCTATAGAATAAGCTGCCTAGGTGGGAAGCATCATCTATAACAATGAAGAAATACCCAACTCCTTTCCTCCCTCACCCTTCACTCTCTCAATCTTTCTCATTCTTTCCCTGTTTTATTTCATAGGTAAACGTAAACCAATTACATTCTAAGTGCATAAACTTCTCCCAGTTCACCCCAACAAAGAAAGCAAAGTAACCTTCTTTAATATTTTCTGGTAATAAGTTCTCTGCTGACGTTATTACCAACTCTAGCTACCTCAGACTTTTAGGCAAAGGAAACAGAACATAAGGAAGGCCTAAGCCCTGGAGTGGTCTGGCAGAGATATCTTTCCATTCACTGATTTTTATATTGACTAAAACAAATTGATCCATCAGACCTATTTCAGTAAGATTCAGGTATAAATGGTTCAAGTATAAATGATTCAGGAATTAATGAGGTGCCTATAAAATGTGGGGTAGCAACAGAAACAGAGACAGAAACAGATAAAACAGACTTACAGAGTGAAAATGAAAGAGTATACCTAAATCTCTAGATTTAACAGGTGTCTCCAACTGTGGGTCAGTAGCTTCATAATAGTGGGTAAATTAATGAAAATTGAAACCCAAAAGCTGTTGTTTGGTTACAAGAGTTGCTGGTACAAATGAAATGTTTTATCTAGAAAGATGAGGACGATTGTTCTAATTTCATGAGGTGTGGCTGAATGGCTAATAATAGTTTCCTATGTTTCTTCTTACCTGTATGGTTTTATATATCTATACATAAATTCCAACAATGTGCAGTTCTCTGTTCCTTTCAAACTAGAAGCCAAGGTATAACCAAATAACCAAGAGGAGCCAATTAAGTTTGAACCTTACAAAATTGGATTGGACCCATATCTTCCAAATAGAACTGCTATAGCCCTCTGTGCTTCCCTTTATTCGGTAGTAAATACAATATCTGAACAGGAGAGGAAAGGCCTGACTACTATTTCCTTTCATAGCAAAATCATAATCACTTTAATAATAGAAAAGATTTTATTTTACTTTAGGTTAGGCCTGTACATAGATATTTCTGTTAAGCAACAGTGTAACTGAACTCTTTTCTATAGGTGACCATCTGCCCTTTGTCCTGAAAATAATGGTTCTCAAATTTACTGGGTCTTAAGAGCCACTCAGTATGCTTAAATATAAAGAATTTTGGAATCCCATTTATTAACTTGCATTCAATACTCAAGAGATTTTGGTTCTCTAGGTCTGGGATGGGCCTAGGAATCTTCAATTTAATAAGCCTTCAAGATTATGATGCCATAAGTAATCAAGGGGACACTCTACTGAATCATCATACTGAATTATTTCAGGTTCATCTTTATCCAAATAAAACGAGAAGCTAGGGTTTGAGTTTCACCATATAGAGAGACTTTGTATCCTTGAGAAGATGATTTGCAATGCACTGGCTGGTATCAGAAGAGATAATTATAGCTTTGCACTCTTTTAAATAATTCCCTACTTTTTAACATATGGACTCAATATGCCATTAAACAACTTGCTAGCTTGGGGCGATTCAATATGTTTAGAAAAAACATCTTCAGCAGCAGCAAGCTTTAGTGGTACATGTCTGCAATATGTAGCAATGGTATCTTCAGGTTATGCCAAGCAGTGAGAGCAGGCTGCTAGCAAATGTGTTACTTTCTAGTGAAACATATTTTCTTCTTTTATCCTGAGGTAGTCTGGTCTTTGAAAATGTGCATTAAAATGTTAACATCCTCTTTCTTAGGGAACTCCAGGGATATGTGTGTGTGTAAAAATATGCAGCATAAATGTGATGTAGTGCTACTTGTATGTAATGCTCTTATTTTTTGCAAATTAATCCTCCTTAATACTAATATTAATTAAAACATTTTTCTCAAGGAGTTTTCTTCCTCATTTTATTTTTTAAAAAATGAGACGCTTTTAACTGTTATGGAAGTCTGTTTTGCTAAGTTCAACCACCAGCCCCATTTTTAACATGAATTTCATTACCTTTAATATCTGACGCATAAAACGGGGGGGGGGGGAGTGTTTGGTGACCATCCCACAGAAAAATCTATAAATTGACCAGGCCAGTAAGACTGAGGATGACCCTAACTATAAAATGTCATTAAACATTTGAGGAGAGGGATGGTAAATAAGGATCATTTACTAACTATAACTTTTCATTGCCAAAGTTATGGATAGGAGATGACAATGTTTATTGAACAAGTTTCCAAACTGCCTATCAGAACTCAACCAATTTTGGTAGTGGAGAAATGCTGAAGTTTTGGCTATTAAGCTTTTCAGGTTGTGATACTGTACCCAGGTACTCTGAGAGTTACAACCGTAAGAAAAATGCCCTGACCTAACATCAAGGAACTCACAGGTATAGAGGATGATAAGCCACATGAGGGACTCAGTATGAGCAAAGCTCAGACATAGAGCTTCTCAGGGATTTAGATCAGTTAGGATTCTTGTATGCAAGCTAAGAAACTAGTGTCAGTGCATTTAATCAGAGGAGGAATTAGTTGACCCAGTGTTGGGTATCTTTGCCAAGGAAGAACAGTGCTCTGTATTGATCAGGTTAAGGGTACTTCTGGCTACTGAACTAGTGAAGGAATCATAGTATCTCCAAGGTATGCCTGCATATAAGATGTCTTTTAGATTATCCGATAGGACAGCAAGATGAGATAGGGCTGCCATAAGACTTGTTTTTACATTGTTACAATTGATTTAGGTTAGACAATGAAATCATCCACTGGGTCCATTCTAACTCACTTTCGTTTTTCACTAGGGTCTATTATTATGGATGTAGATCATAATAAATTTTATTTCCCTTATTTTTCTTCCTTTTTGCTTATAAAACCCTCATGGATTTGGAAGGGATGAGATACCTAGAGAGAGAATTAGTTTATGTCTTTTTTCACCTAATCCATATCTGCTTAACAACAGCTTATTTTATTACTAAGAGAAATTGCCTTAAAATAATTTCCCAGAAAACATTTTCTCTCTGTTTTCTATGATATAAGCATCTAAAACAGAACTTTGGTTATGCAATGCTTATCTGTTCATTCACAGTGAGAGGCTTACTCAATACAGTGTAATAATATAATGAAAATATAATAACAGCAACATGTCAACATGTTCTGATATCAAGGATTTCAATCTAGAAAAGAAAGGAACTATATAGAAGGAATAGTGGACTCTGTGTGTTTGTGTGTGTGTGTGTGTGTGTGTGTGTGTGAAAGAGAGAGACAGAGAGAGACAGAGAGAGACAGAAAGAGGTGTTTGTATCCGAATGTCTCTTTCCTTTTTATTCCTTCTATACAACTTCCGAACAGCACTGAAGCATAAGGGTATTTTTTCTAAGCAACTATTAGGAACATTTTTTAATATCTAGTTAAAAGAAATGTAGGTCAGAGCAAAGCTAATATACATGGGACTTCTTTATTGTTTACAACAAAATGAGGTTTAATCTGTCCCACTATCCCAGATTCCAGAGCCAAATCTCAAAAAACAGGAGAGACATGAAGATTCAGACTGCATACTGGTATGTTCCGATATCTTAAGTTAGGTCTACTGTTTAATTCAAGAATGCAAAGTCAGTAGAAACAATCTATGAAAACTCTTCCCCAGTTTAGTAAGCATATTATATGTTGTAAAAAGGTATTGAAATATTGAAATATTGAATTACTTCCAAACATTTTTAAAATATAATTTAATGGGTATTTTTCTCTTTTAGATGGGTCATTTAGATAATAATGATGCTTACATATCTTTGTTTTTCCATGCTATACAAAACTTATCTTACAAATTAACTTTATGCAAAATGCTTAAATTATACTTTCTACTATTGGAGAAACCCTCTATGACAGAGAAGAATAGAATGTATCATTAATACGTATGTTAATTTTACTTTCCTAACAACTCTCCATTATTCTAGTGAACAAACAAAACATCCTACTGAAAGTGGGGTAATTCTATAATTACGATTCAGTTCTAGATGATTACATGTAAAAATATGAGGCATGTAGCTTCCAATCATAGAAATATATTTTCCCTTGGGTTTCTTCATTATAAATGTATAACAGATGTGTAATAGAAGTTAGATTACATTAATTTAACATTTGCAAGTTAGTTTTGAAGACAATGCAAAATAAGAATAGAATAAATACTCGGGTTACAACATTCTCAAAAGGCTTTTAGTACCTATAGTTTCTAATATGCAAGTCCAGTATCACTTATCAAATGTGTGAGGAATTATCAACAACCTATATAGATTGTGAGTTCACATGAAACAGATTTATTTTGATTTGTTTCATGGACCTAGGGCATGCGGTTTCATTAACAGGAAACCTAATATTTGTCCTCCCATATTATATACACTTCCATGTGGTAGTCAGGAATACATAAAAGCTTGAGCTGCTATAACGTTAGCACTATCTGATTCATAAATTACTATGGTAGGTAAATTCAGGGCAGGCATTTATGAATTTCAGTTTCACAAGAATTACCACTACTGACAACATAAAGGGACTCCAGACTTCCCTGTAGTACTTTTCATTTGGATGCCAACACGACCGGAGGCAAATGTGTCCCGTGATATTTTCTTATTATCCTCAAGACATCTTTTTATTACTCCTATTCCTTAACCTATATGGGTTTTAATAAAGCGAAGTGATAATAGCCACCCAGTGTACTACAATACAGCTCAGTGAGGGCTGGTTCTTTGTGGCATTTTACCAATAGCATTACCATGTCATTTCATATCATTAGCTTTCTAATAAAACTACTTTTTAGTTGAGAAGTAGGTCAGAGGAAGGCTATTAAAAGGGCAGAAGAAAGAAGAGACAAAAACATGAAAATGTCTGTGAATATACTAAAAATTGCTGAATTGCACACTTTAAGTGGGTGAACTGTATAGTGCATGAACTATATCTCAATAAAGCTGTTAAAAAAACATAAAAGGGGCAGGAACGACCATAGTGGGAAAGAGGAACTTGTAGAGCCATGATAATTTAAATAAATGTTTAATGTGAACATCTTAAGCTCAGTGAACGTTGCTTTTGTCCAAATTTTTAACTCTATTGATTACAATAAGTGTAATCACCTATAAAATATATATTTCATATATCACCACTCTAACTTTTCACTTCTCTAATATTTAGTTGCTGATATAGAGTAAGCATAGAATGAAATGAACAAATATTAATCACTACAAGTATATTTTATACGATCTATGAGAAGAACGAAAAAAGTAAGAAAATCAGGCAGATTTGTTTTCTTTTCCCTCTTTTTCAGTCAGAGAGTTCCATTGGTTCACAAGGATATTCTTCCATTCATCACTGCAGTTTTTCCAAACATTTTCAAAGTATTTTCAAAGATCTATTACTTTATAGACTTACCCATTACTTTTAAATGAGTAGGAATGAAATAACACGTAATTCACTTAGGATATAGTTAGAAATTAAAATGTGAATTAAATAAAACTATTCTAAATACTTTAAGGATGAAAGTCAATGCCAAGAATTTGTCATTTTTGGCATTCTGTGTTTTACATTGCCCAATATTTTTGACTTTTTTGTTTGTTGTTTTTCTGTAACAATCTTAACTGATAAATCAGTTCAATAAGACTGGAACTAATACAGATAACTCAAATCCGTATCTTTATAATTAAGATCACTGGCAGTGGCAAACAGAAAAAGTCTGAATCTGGACTGCAAATCATTTCTTCTAATTACTAGTGACCTTAGAAACTCCTAACACGTCCACAGTTTGGAAAATCACTACAGATGTGACATTTGTCCTATATATCTTTCACAGTGGACTGGAGCACTTGGAAATTCTAGAGTTACCCTGCAGAACAATATAGTAGGCCTCAAAATCTTAAAATAATACTTAGCATTGCCTTAGAGTGTATGATATTTTAGATACTGGATTAAACTGAAATTCCAGGCTTAAAATTTCATTTCAACTTTTCAGATATTTGGTGAATGCTAAAATATTCTATTGCTTATAAACCTTGTCTAGAGTGCATAAATGCTTTAACATTCATGTGTCTTTTTCCTGAAAAAAAAAAAAAATGCTTGGCAAATACAAAGCCAGTGGTGATTTCATGTTTGAATGAGTTAAAAAAATAAAAATTTCCTTACCAGATACTGAAATATATGCCATGGAGAATATGGAAAGTGTCCATGAGACCCTTTTTGTTCTATAATCACATTTAAGAAATTCCAAGTTTTAACTCAAAATCAAGGAATTTGCCTGAATTATATAAAAGACTACTCTGGGTACTTCAAGTTAGGGTATGAGTTAACAAAGGAAACAGTTCCAACCTATGACTGGATTGGGTGGTTGCAACCATAAATCTGGGTCTTTATTTTATGACTTATTTTTTGCCCTGGTCCATCACCAAGCTCCATATTAATAGATAATTTATAAGTATAAACATCTGCTTACAAGGTTGTTTAGTGGAAGTTAGTACTCATGTATTAATGCATATTCATTAAGAGTTGACTAAAAACAGATTAGGATGAGTATTCCACAATTATCTAGTTAGAGTTATCTTGTTATAAGTAGGAGACAGTTTTAAAGTAAGCTTATTTAAAATAATGTTCTTTTGAAAGTGGTTTATACTCTTAAAAATTCCTGTAATAATTGTTTACTTGATAAAAACATAATACAACTAACACTGCAGAGGACACAGAATGTGTGTATTTATTGGCATTATTATGCCACTTTAAATATAATCAAAGTGAATATCTGGCATTAGGATAAACTGTTCTAAATATCAAAATGTAGAAAGTACGAGCTTTGCAACTTAATTACTTTCATTACAGGAGTCAAAAACAATAATGCAATCAAGCATTTAAAGGAAAATAAGATACAGTGTGATTTTCTGTCAAGAGAATTAGAAGTAAATTACTGACAGATTAAAAAAAAAATTGATAGTGCGGTGCCTGGGTAGCTCAGTCCATTGAGCATCTGACTTAAGCTCAGGTCATGATCTCACAGTTCGTGGGTTTGAGCCCTATGTCGGGCTCTGTGCTTACAGCTGGGAGCCTGGAGCCTGCTTCGGATTCTGTATCTCTCTCTCTCTCTGCCCCTCCTCTGCTCATGCTCTGTCTCTCTCTGCCTCTCAAAAATAAATAAACATTAAAAAAATAGATTAGTAGTAACATGAACTAGAGATCAAGAGAAATGCCCTGAAAGTGACATTTGAACTAGTCCTTGCTGAATGTATAATAATTTGACAATGAAAGGTATTTCTGGTTGAGGGAAAAGACAACACCACTTGTAGGGCATCAAAAAATATGATTAAGAATCAGGAAGTAAAAATGTTTTCAATTGTAATTTCAGCAATGGCAGACTAGATAGTTCTTGTCAACCTCACAATGATAATAATTCTAAACTGGACAAAATGTAATTTAAAAAAAAAGATTACTGAACAAGGCAATGAGAAATCATAGGACCAATGTCATAGAAGCATAAAAGAAAAATAGAAAAAAAATTAAAAAGCCCAGTGAGCTGTTCCCAAAAGTTTGGCTAAGATGTTTGGAGGCTGTACAAGTCTTTTGCCAACTTCACAGAACTGGCAAGACAAAAGGTGACATTCACAACCTGCCAAAGAGGAGAGGTCCTGGCAAAGCATACAGGCTTCACGATTAGAACACAAAAGACTAAACCAAATGGGTAAGTTTAAACCTGAAGTAAATCAGACTTCACATGAACTGAAGCTGGCTTTGAATGATCACAGTCTCCATTTAAAATAAGTAAATTTGGATTTACCTTTTTTTTATGCTTATTTATTTTGAGAGCGAGAGAGACAGAGACAGAAAGAGAGCATGTTTGTGCACGAGTGGGGGAAGGGCAGAAAGAGGGGGAGACAGAATCCCTAGCAGGCTCGGTGCTGTCAACACAGAATCTGATGTGGGGTTGGATCTCATGAACCATGAGATCAGGACCTGAGCCAAAATCAAGAGTCAGAGACTTCACTGAATGAGCCCCCTAAATGCCCTGCCTGTGTCTTTATCATAGTATTTCTTAGAAATAAAATAAAATCTTTTCTGGAGTAAGATAATATCCAGTAAGCAACACACATGTTCGAGCAATGAGCAAAATACTCTTTCTTTTCACATATGCTACACATTCTGTATCTAACATGTAGGCAAGAGTGACAGAAAGGTGGATGGATGGATAGATAAGTGGATGGATGGACATCTGGATGGACATGATGGAGACACAAATAGATACAGACAAAAGCTTCAAATTATTGCAATCAGTACTGTGGAGGAAGAAAGATTCTTAGAGATTTTACATGCAATTTTTACATGTATGATGTGAGTGTGCAGTACATGTGAAAGGAAAGAGTATTTCTCTTTATAACTTTGCTCATTTGTTTCTTGGGTCACCATAGTCTACTTAGAAGGTATAAAGAGAAGATAAGCATGGACTATAGGCGTCATGGAAAATTTCTTATTGCTCAAATGTGTAGAACTGTGAAAGCTGGAGAGAATGGAACATTCTGACAAGTGTGCCCAGAACATGATTCCCTGATTCTCTGGTTCCCAGAGGTTTTAGAATGTGCAGCCATTCCTTACTTTATCTCCATGCCATAAAATGCTTCCTTCTTCACTATAATTGCTATAATTAACCAAAAATTATTTGAAAAGCATAAAAATCATTATTACTGGTTAACAAAATTGGGGACCATTAAATTTAGAATTTAATTAATTTACATGTTCCATTTTATATCCTATATTCACTTATATATTCAGTTTGTTTACAGTGTTGGCTCACATATCTCATTTTAAATTTAAACTTTCTCTCCTTAAGACCATATCTTGGGATTTTTTTCCCTCTTGCCTATGCCATCCTTCCTGTGCCTTACTACCTCATACAGACTTCACATTATATTTTCAGCTACCTGCTCCTTTATGGATTATGACAAACTTAAAGACATTACTGAGCCAAGATAAAAAGCATGAAACAATGTTAGGCAATAAAGAGAAAACATATTAATGTAAGTAACAGTACTGTATTAGGTAAGCTAGTAGAATTAGCATAAGCATATAATTTTAAAGTGGAATAATTCTGAAAGTGAAGGGGACTTTTAAAAACACTTAAAATTATATAATTAACAAATATTTGTTATTGATTGAAGTAACAGTTTTATTTATTGGACTTATAAAATAGGTTGAATAGCTATTTACAAAGTAAAATTATCTATGAAATATAAAAATTATAAGGATATAAATATTAAAATTATATACCCAAATACATTACACAAGAAGTATAAAAAACAGACTTATTTCACAATGGATCATAGACCCAAATGTAAAATGCAAAATTACGTAATTCCTCAGATAACATAACCATCACCATACCCATGATCATGTAGGTTTTCCCCTATGTTTTGTTGAAAACTTCTGCTCTGCAAATTACAGTGTCACAAAGGACAATGTCAAAAGAATGAGAAGACCAGCCACAGACCGGGAGAAAATATCTGCAAAGATATATCTTATAAAAGACTGTTATCCAAAACATGCAAAAAAACCTCTTAAAACTTAACAGTAGGAAAACAACCTAATTAAAAAATAGGTCAGAGACTTTAACAGACACCTCACCAAAGAGGATATACAGATGGCAAATAAGCATATGAAATGATAGTCCACATTGTATGTCATTAGGGAAATGAATATTAACAACAATGAAATATCATTACACACTCATTAGATGGCCAAAATCTGAAACTCTGGCAACATCAAATGTTGGTAACAATGCAGACCTACAGGAACTCTCATTCAGTGCTGGTGAGAATGCAAAATCATTCAGCCCCTTTGAAAGACAGTTTTGCAGTATCTTAATAAAGCACTCCTGTTATTTACCCACAGGAATTGAAAACATGCCTACACAAAAATCTGTACACAGCTGTTTATAGCAGTTTTATTCATAATTGCCAAAAACCTGTAAGCAACCAAGATATCCTTCAATAGGTGAATGGATAAACAAACTGGTACAACACACAATGTAATATTATTCAGCGCTAAAAAGAAATGAGCTATCAAGCCATGAAAGGACATGGAAAACCACAAAGGTATATTACTAACTGAAAGAAACCAATCTGAAAGTGTTTTATACTGTATGATTCCAACTACATGATATGACATTCCAGAAAGGGCTAAACTATGGAGACAATAAGAACATCACTGTTTTCCAGGGGTTGGGACTGGAGAAGGGATGAATAAGCACAGAAGAGCGGATTGTTAGGGCAGTGACAATACTCTGTATGATACTATAATGAGGGATACACGCCAACCTGTAAAATGCACCACCAAGCGTGAACTGTCATGTAACCTATGGACTTTGGTGAGTGATTATAGGCTCATCAATTGTAACAAATATACTATGCCGGTAGGGCAACTGATGATGGGAGAGGCTAGGGAGGTGGCATATGAGAAATCTCTGTACCTCTTTCTCAATTTTCCACCAACTTAAAATTGTTGTTCAAAAATTAAGTCTTAAAATCAAACAAACAAACAAAAGCAACCTTTTTTATAATGACCATTGAGCATTTAATAATAGAAGCAGAATTATTTTTTTGATTCAGATATACACATACTTCACTTATTCCTTAACTATATTAATCTCTAAAACTATTTTTCTAAATACTGTATTTTCTTTGTCTTTTTTATATTTAATTTTCATAAAATTTATATATAGTTTTCAAAATTCTATTTTTAGGGCACTTAATGAGATTAATGGCTTTTCAACTGGACTCTTCTTTGTAGACCTCAGTATTTTATTTTATATATAAAACATATATATATATTTTATATATAAAACATATATATATGATATGCATTGGCCAAATATATATATATATATATATATATATAGAGAGAGAGAGAGAGAGAGAGAGCGAGTAGGGCAGAGGGAGAGATAATCTTAAGCAGGCTTCACATTCAGTGTGAGGCCTGATGCAGGGCTCTATCCCACGACCCTGGGATCATGACCTGAACCAAAATCAAGAGTCAGACACTCAACCCACTGAGCCACCCAGATGGCCCTGTCTCAGTATTTTACATGAAGAATGCTCTCACTTAAGATGCTAACCTACAAGGTGAACTCAGAACATTCAGGTAAAAGAAGAAAGTCTCAATTCTGTTTTGTTTTGTTTTTAATAACTGAAATGTGCAAATATTTCAGCCCACTGTTTTTTAACACACTTTCTTTCTTTCTCATTTATTAAAAAACATTTATGCAAATCAATATCTACAAAAGGTTGTCCTCCAAAATCTTTGGAGTATTTCACTAAAGTTAGATGCTACAAATTTGAAAACTTTTTCATCTCCATTCATATATTAGTTAGGTACTGCCATGTTACAAGCACTCTCAATATTCAATAGATTAACAATGATTGATCCCTGAGGTGGTTAGGTTATTACCCTTATCCTGTCTGGGCCTCAGCTTCTGCTGACTATGCTTACTCAGCCAGTCATTTGACGGTCTTAGAGGTCTTCTGCAGGCAGGGACAATTCACCTCAACTACATATGTTCTCTTACCCTCTAATTAGTTTGGTCTAATAATGTGGAAAGTGTCTGAGAGAGTAGAAATATGCCAAATCTCTTGAGACCTAGCCGCACACAGGCAAAACAATACTTTTGCCATGATGCATTGTCCCAAGTAAGTCATAAAGTCAGACTCTACCTTTTGATAGAAGAAGCTACTGAATCACAGTGCGAAGTCCATGGATATTTGGAGAAGAATGAGGGTCATTTTTGCAACTAATCTACCAAAATTTCATTCTTGTAAAGAATATACATTTATTTAATTAAAACAGCTCCATTATAAAAAAAAACAAAACAAAAAAAAAAAAAAACAGCTCCATTATAATACCACAACAAAGATTCTCCCCGAAATTTTAAGTAATTCAAAGCCTGACTGTAGAAATTCAAAATTAATGATAAACACTATGAAGTCTGGTTTACTTTTTCAGTTTCTCCATTGATTTTGAGAAATGACTTTTAACACCTTTGTATTTCCAGCATGATTTTCAATAATTACAATACACTAAACTTCAAAAAATGAAATATTTTTGTGTTCCATATTTGGAATAATTTGATTAAAAATTTCAATGATTTTGTACAAAATACAACAAAAATTTGAGTACTTCTTAAAAAAATATGTCCTATACTTTTATAGGTGACTATGGTTGACTTAAAAGCAGTTATTAGAATGTTCAAATCTTTATTAAGTTGATAACAGCAAGAGAAAGAACACAACCTTGCATACTTAAATATAATTTTATATCATAAGAGTATAATTATTCTTGACATGTGTATACATAAATTTTGAAAACCCTATCTTGTATTAGTAAAATTTTATAATTTCTCTATACAACTGTGCAAAGATATTTCTGCTTCATAGATTCTTATTTTGTATTCCACAACTGTACCCAACAAAAATTTGTATTCATACAATCAACACCAAAGCAATTAATTTCCTCTTTAATATTGAACTTTAAATCTATATTTACAAGAACATTCACAATAATATATCAATAATCAAAAATGGCATGGATGGTATCAATCAAAGCATATTTGGAATTAACTTACTAATTTTCAATGTGAATCATCTGATAAGATCTATTGAATCTAACATATTTGCAATATTGGCAAAGTTTAAATACTAACGGAGGCAACATATTAACTAATCTTGCCATTTTAATATGGTCACAAGAAAACAAATGTAAACTAAGTGAAATTAATATGAAGAAAAATTATCTGATCTACATAAAAAATTCATATTTCATAGAGTAATGAACTCAGTAAGACTTCTACACCAATTAGTGTTAAATCATCATCTATAGCACAGTCTTTAAGTTATAGAAAAATCTACTAAATTTTAAAGTAGATACTGATGCTTTGCCAGCAGATTTGTGTCTTCTAATTTTCATCTAATCAGTAATACCACTATAGCCCTCAGGGTTGATAATAAATGTCAAGGTTTAGGTCAGTTCCACATTTATTAATCAACTTTCTTTAGAAACTGAAACCCAGTACATAATATTTAATATATCTTTTTGTTGTTTTGAAATATAAAATAATTTTATTTATTTTTGTGAAAGAGAGGGAGAAAGTAAGCGAGCAGGGGAGGGGCAGAGAGAGAAGGACACAGAGAATCTGAAGCTCAACAATTCCAGCACAGAGCCAGACATGGGGCCTGAACTCACAAACCTGAAGATCATGACCTAAGCTGAAGTTGTACACTCAACCAACTGAGCCACCCAGGTGTCCTATGAAATATAAAATGGTTTTAAAACAGTAAAATAGCTATACATTTATTTTACAGAATAAAATTTAAAATCCCCATAGCAAAAACATTCAAACTATTCTCTATATGCTCTATAGAAGGACTGTTCAGTGTCTATTTAATGTATTTATTTCATTTTCCACACATTGGTCACTTTCACTTTCTACAGATTCAATATCATGTTAAGTATCACTATGGAAGGTCAAAGAAATGGGAAAACACTGATACTATCCCTAGAAATATATTTACTCTGTTAGCAGATATACTTTCCTCAGTAATATTCTAAAGTGAATTTTAAAAGTGCATATCAGGGTCTGTGTAGATGTTTCCATTTTTAGGATCATCAATCTAAAATATGCAGTGCCACTGGATATAGAGATTCTCCGTAATACACAAATCATTCTCAACTATCAAATTCCATAAGTCAAGAGGGCACTTTAAATTTATGTTTCTAACTAGAATATTTTCTGTTTTGGAAGAAAAAACTGCCATACCATTAATCATTTAATGTTTTGTCCTCTTTTCCTTGACAGTAGTACTTCATGGAAAAATGATCTAGTTGGAAACACAAATGAAATTATCAGAGAAAACATCTTACTCCTTATCATTTGGAAAAGTTTACAAAAATGCCTTTTAAATAAATAATTCTTGTTTAGGCTTTGTAAATTTTAATATATCATTTTAATCAGTATTTTATAACTTTTCATATGGTAAAATTGTCAGTTTGATGTTTAAATGTTTAAATTTATTTTTAGCTGAAAAGTATTCATAAAAAATTCACAAAACAGATTCTTGAAACTATGCTTTAAATTGTAAAAATCTTTTTTGTATGTATTTTAAATAGATGATTATAAGTCAAAATTTGGTGCATAATAACAATTGAATCAGAACTAAAATATAGTGGTATATTACACTATATAACATACATTTTCTCTTATAGGAGCTCACCATTAATTTATGTATGAAAAAATTTTAATATCAAGGCACCATTGTAATATAGAGTATACCTATGACATAAGTAAACATAAGGTAATTTTAATATACTCTAATGTTTTATGTTTACCAACCATCAGATACATGTTTCATACATAAGTAAGGCAGCTTATGTAACACAGCTTAAAGACTACTTCTGAATATAGTTTATAACATTTAAGTAAAATAAGCTGAATGGGCATTATAAGGTTCTCATTATGTATGACAAACTATACTAAAACCACAAGATGAGTAACGTAAGATTCTGGGCTTCAAGGAGCCTAAAATTTATGTGAATGAACATTAACATATATGTACTCTAATTAATGCATAAGGAAAATCTGTGGTTACATCAAAAAAGAGAAACCCATTTTTCTGATTCAAGAAGGCTTCATCCAATACATAACCTCTGAACTAGTGGAAAGGTAAAGAAGAAAAGGAAGAGTATTTCAAGTCATGAGTTAATGCATAGAAATAAGGAAACACTAGATTTTTTTTTAAAGGAATATGCAATATTTTTGTGTTTGCTTATTTAGAAACATGTGGGAGCAAAGGTCACAAGATGCACTAAGGAGGGTTGGAAAGATGTTACAAATTTTATTCAGCATGCATGGGTTAGTACTTGCTACCACCTTCTCCCCCCGCTTTTTTTTTGAGCATGTGAAATGCATAATCATAACTATGTTTTTGTTTTTAAGTTTATTTATTTATTTTGAGGGAGGGAGGGGCAGAGAAAGAGAGGGAGAGAGAGAATCCTAAGCAGGCTTGGTGCTCTCAGTGCAGAGCCTGATGTGGGGCCCAATCCCATGAACCGTGAGATCATTACCTGAGCTGAAATCAAGAGTTGGAGGTTTATTTGACAGCCACCCAGGTGCCCCCATAACTATTTTTAATGCAGTTTTGATATAAAAATTATTAGAGGCAGAGATTGTATATGACAATCAGGTAGAAAGATAATCTTTAAGTAAAGCTGTAACACTCAGGAATATTAATATATATTTTGCATTTTTGTAAACCCATAACATAGAAGTGAGGAAGATCAAGCAAAATTGCAAATAATCTTTTATACTGCTAAGACTCCAAAAATGCCAAGAACAGCATAGTGCAGTTCTTATTGATTTTGGTTGGAGAGCAATTGTGTACACAAATTATAAGCAAAAGCAGGAGAGGAACCAATGGTGTTATCATGACAATGTACCATGTAGTTACCAACAATGAGAGTAAATTAAAGAAAATCTAGAAGTAAATTACATTCCCTCCCCCCTTCCCCCCCCAAAAATACCCAAAGACTTAAGAACTGGGCCTATTTCTAGAAATAAACAGGGCTAAAGGAAGAATGAAGATAAACTCTCAAATAGGGACTGAGATAATCTAACAGAATTAAAGTTTTTTGATAAGGTTTTTGCTGTTTTTAACCTGTTTAAAAAGATTGACCTTCTTTTTAACCTAATTATTTTATTTTTAATTTTACACCCACATATTCTCTGTATAATTACACTTTGTTTTTATTTTATTTGGAAAGTAAAACTGAATACATGCCTAAAAAGTAATTACCTGTAAGAACTGACAGGCTGCAATCTTCTTAATCACTAAAAGGTTTAATAGCCAGTGATTTCCTTTATATTTTTAGGTAAAAAAAAGAGTTTTGCCCTTTTAAACTCCAAGGTAGTTAACAGTAAAGCCTTTGAAAGCTTGTAAATGTGTTAAACTAATTATAACTTGATTCACTCATCTTCGTACACAAACACTTCAAAGAACTGATTATGTAACACTCTGAATCTCCATACAATCACTTATATATTTTGTCAGTCTATTTCACAAGTCATTGTCAGATACATGACTTGTTAAGTAGAGCAACAGTTTTCAATGCCATACTGATTCATATTATAATAACCAGAGGGCTTTAAAAAATACAAATATCAGACCTATCCTAAATTAATTATATCAGAAATCAAGGGGATGAGGACTGACGACTGAGCTGTTTTAGAACTTTCTCCATATGGTAGTAATGTGCAGTCACAGTTTAGAACAGCTGAGAGAGAGGCAGTACACAGAGCATTTAAAAGCATGGGCAAGCTTTAGAGTTAGACTGCATGAATTCAAAGCCAAATATTGGTACCTATTACTCTACAATCTTGAGAACATTACTTAAACTTTCTATGCTTCAGGTTTGTTCATTGTTTTGTTTTCAAACAGAATAAAGATACTTGTGAAGATCAGACAAATTAATACATAGAAGGCATTTAAAAAATTGTCAGCACATAGTAAATTCTTAGTAAATTGAGCAGTTATGGTCATCCATAAGCAGATGATGTGACCAAAAGATACTGCAGAAATCAAACTGAGAAGCATTCCTTCCCATAACCATTATTGCTCTCCAACCAAAATTACTGGTTTATTGCAAAAAAAGGCTCTAATTTAATGGCAACAAAAAAAAATAGATTGGTAAGATGATATACCACAAGTCAATTTTAATGTCTACATTTTTATATATTTTACATTCAGAGAAGGGGGGAGAGAGAGAGAGATCAAAAACGTTAAACTTTATCTAAACTTTTAGAGAAAGTAGAATAAAATTTATTGACTTAACCATTCTACTTGAAACAACTAAAAAATTAGATAAAATATATTTAACAATGACTCTCAAGACACTGGACGTAAGGTAATAAAGGACAGTAATCCCTGAGAGACAGGAAACAAATGAAGTGAATCCTATAAATGCTTCAGTTTACTTCCCGGAAAAGTTTTCAGAATAAAGTGCAGGGAGTTAATACCCAGTCATAAACTCATAGGATGATATATTGATAGAAAGTCCAGGGAGAGTAGAGTTTACTAGAATTTGTGGGGAAAAGTACCAGAGAGAATAACTGCACATAGAAACTCCAAGTATATTCAGGAGGCCCTGCTCAAATATAGAAGCAGGTACTTGGCAGAAAATGTATGAAGAAATTTTTCCTGTGATGGGAAAAAGAAAGATCCAAAATTTATATGAAACAATAATCAGAGTTATGCAGGATCCAAAAAGGAAAAATTCACAATGTCTATAATCCAATAAAAAATTACCAGGCTTAAAAAACAAAAAAGAAAAAGAAAAAAAAATGCTTAGTAAGAAAAATCAATCAGTTGAAACTGACCAAGAATTATTTCAGAATTAAATAAGTACAATAAAACAGTAATTATAACTGGATTCCATTTGAAGAAGCTAGAAGAAAATTCTATCATGTGAAGTAGGGGCATGAAAGATATATTTTAAAAGATACAAATTAGGGGCTCCTGAGTGGCTAAATCGGTTAAGCGTCCTACATTTGATTTCCACTCAGGTCAAAATCTCACAGTTCGTTAGACTGAGGCCCACTATGGGCTCTGCACTGATGGCAGTAACCTGCTTGGGATTCTCTCTCTCTCTCTCTCTCTCTCTCTCTCTCTCTCTCTCTCTGCCCCCCCCCCCAATTCACACACACACACACTATCTCCCTGAAAATAAACATTAAAAAAAATTTGAACTCCTATAAAGCAGACATACACAACCCCCACCCCCCAAATACAGGATTTTCAGAAACAAATTTGAAACAGAATATGGCCTGTGTTCAATAAAAATGTACTTTAAATTCAATCTAAGCAAAAATATGATTACCTTTAAAAAATCTGTTAGATTAGGTATGCAGATTTCTATTATGATTAAAATTCTTTCTAATTCACAATTTAATATAGAATTTCATAAAACCAAAGACTCTTGAAGTTATAATATGTTTTAAATTTGATTTCATTGTCAATATGACCTTTTCTTTCTAAGTGTTATAATTAAATTTTATTCTTAAAAGCATATGGTTTTAAATAGAATTTTAACACTTTGAGTTTTCTAATTGTAGTAACCATTGATAAAAAGTATTTCCTAAATCCTAGCTAATTTTACATTTTTCATATTTAGTAAGTGTCAATTAAAAATATAGGTTTGGATCACTTGTTCTAGCTTCGAGGAGAATGCTGGTGCAATTTTGATTGGGATTGAATTGAATGCGTAGATTGCTTTTGGTAGTACTGACATTTTAACAACATTTATTCTTCCAATCCATGAGCATGGAATGTTTTTCCATTTCTTTGTATCCTCTTCAATTTCCTTAATAAGCTTTCCATAGTTTTCAGCATACAGATCTTTTACATCTTTGGTTAGGTTTATTCCTAGGTATTTTATGATTCTTGGTGCAATTGTAAATGGGATCAGTTTATTGTCTTTCTGTTGCTTCATTGTTAGTGTATAAGAATGCAACTGATTTCTGTACATTGATTTTGTATCCTGCAACTTTGTTGAATCCATATATCAGTTCTATCCTAAAATTTGTATGTAACCACAAAATACCCTGAATAGCCAAAGTAATATAGAAGAAGAAGACCAAAATGGGAGGCATTACAATCCCAGACTTTAGCCTCTACCACAAAGCTGTAATCATCAAGACAGCATGGTATTGGTACAAAAATAGACGCATAGGCCAATGGTATAGAATACAGACTCCGGAACTGGACCCACAAAAGTATGCCCAACCAATCTTTGATGAAGCAGGAATGAACATCCAATGGAAAAAAGACAGTCTCTTTAACAAATGGTGCTGGGAGAACTGGACAGCAACATGCAGAAGAATGAAACTAGACTACTTTCTTACACCATTCACAAAAATAAACTCAAAATGCATAAAGGACCTGAATGTGAGAGAGGAAACCATCAAAACCCTAGAGGAGAAAGCAGGAAAAAACCTCTCTGACCTCAGCCGCAACAATTTCTTACTTGACATATCCCCAAAGGCAAGGGAATTAAAAGCAAAAATGAACTATTGGGACCTCATCAATATAAAAAGCTGCACTGCAAAGAGAACAATCAACAAAACTAAAAGGCAACTGACAGAATGGGAAAAGATATTTGCAAATGACATATCGGACAAAGGGCTAGAATCCAAAATCTATAAAGAACTCACCAAACTCCACACCCAAAAAATAAATAATCCAGTGAAGAAATGGACAGAAGACATGAATAGACACTTCTGTAAAGAAGACATCCAGATGGCAAACAGGCACATGAAAAGATACTCAACATCACTCCTCATCAGGGAAATACAAATCAAAACCACACTCAGATACCACCTCAGGCCAGTCAGAGTGGCTAAAATGAACAAATCAGGAGACTATAGATGCTGGCGAGGATGTGGAGAAATGGGAACCCTCTTGCACTGTTGGTGGGAATGCAAACTGGTGCAGCCACTATGGAAAACAGTGTGGAGGTTCCTGAAAAAATTAAAAATAGATCTACCCTATGGCCCAGCAATAGCACTGGAGGGATATTACTCAAGAGATACTGAAGTGTTGATGCACAGGGGCATGTGTACCCCAATGTTTATAGCAGCACTTTCAACAATAGCCAAATTATGGAAAGAGCCTAAATGTCGACCAACTGACCAACAGATAAAGAAGTTGTGGTTTACATATACAATGGAATACTACTTGGCAATGAGAAAGAATGAAATATGGCCTTTTGTAGCAATGTGGATGGAACTGGAGAGTGTGATGCTAAGTGAAATGAGTCATACAGAGAAAGACAGATACTGTATGTTTTCACTCTTATGTGGATCCTGAGAAACTTAACAGAAGACCATGGGGGAGGGGAAGGAAAAGAAAAGTTAGGGAGAGAGTCAAACCGTAAAAGACTCTTAAAAACTGAGAATAAACTGAGGGTTGATGCAGGGTGGAAGGGAGGGGAAAATGGATGATGGGCATTGAGGAAGACACCTGTTGGGATGAGCACTGGGTGTCATATGGAAATCAATTTGACAATAAATTTCATATTAAAAAAAAATATATATATGTATAGGTTTAGGAACTGAGAGTTCTGTATCCTGTTATAACTATTCACATACATTTAAACACATGATATTTCATGTCTTGGTTCTTACTCACTGGATGAACAAGTGACATCCTTGACAGATGAACATTGATGTCTCTATGATGCTATGGACTGTCTCATTGCAATCAGTGTTTGTTGGTAAACAACAACAACTTATTACACACATACATACATATGTGTACTTGTGACTATACTTCTAGTTTATATCCCCATATACATATACTTAATTGAATATGCATATATAAAATATTTCATATCTTAAATAATATATGTGAGTACTTCTTTTACTTTACAGTGACCATTGACTTTCTTGGATGTTCTGCTTTAAATAAATCAACATATTAGATCTAATAAACAAATTAACGTCCATGTATTTCCCAATTATCTTAGTAAACAGGTATGTTTCTAAAATTCTGAGTTTCACAGACATTTTAAAATTTATTTACCATTACTATCTACCTAATATTTATATTATAATTATATTTCAATACCTTATAGTATTATAAAATATGCTATGAGTTACATAGAATCCTATCTGACACCTCTTCAGTGTTTTCACACTTTTATGTACAGATATTATAGGTTTCTCAAGAAACTTTATTTTGTCCATATTAAATTTTATATCGATCGATTGTTTTTATTAAGAGTAAAATAATGAAGTCTGTTGCCACTGACAGGAATTTAGAGTTTATATTCATACATAATATGTAGCTGCAAAGGAAAGTAAATGTCACTTGTTAGACTCTTTTTTCTCTCTACTTAAAAGGAAAGAATGAGCTTAAGAAATATGTTTAGTTTGCATAGTTGTTGTCATTGTTTTTAACTTAATACCTTTCTTTAAGATTTCTTTCTAAGCCTATTAGAACATTTTAAATTTAAAAAGCTCAAGAAAAAATTAATGTTTTGTTTAACCACATATAAACTCTTGGTTTCAATCTCTCCATAACTGTCTAATGAATGATTCCTCCTCTTAGAAATAGCATTTTGCCTTACCTGTTACCTAGGAGAGGAGTTTCATTTTTGGAAATATATCATCCACTTAAAGTATTTTGTCCTTCTTGAGGGTTATTTTTTCTTTTTATTTATTTATTTATTTATTTATTTATTTATTTATTTATTTAATTTTTTTTTTTTTTTTATGAAATTTATTGACAAGTTGGTTTCCATACAACACCCAGTGCTCATCCCAAAAGGTGCCCTCCTCAATACGATCACCCACCCTCTCCTCCCTCCCACCCCCCATCAACCCTCAGTTTGTTCTCAGTTTTTAACAGTCTCTTATGCTTTGGCTCTCTCCCATTCTAACCTCTTTTTTTTTTTTTCCTTCCCCTCCTCCATGGGTTCCTGTTAAGTTTCTCAGGATCCACATAAGAGTGAAATCATATGGTATCTGTCTTTCTCTGTATGGCTTATTTCACTTAGCATCACACTCTCCAGTTCCATCCACGTTGCTACAAAACGCCATATTTCATTTTTTCTCATTGCCACGTAGTACTCCATTGTGTATATAAACCACAATTTCTTTATCCATTCATCAGTTGATGGACATTTAGGCTCTTTCCATAATTTGGCTATTGTTGAGAGTGCTGCTATGAACATTGGGGTACAAGTGGCCCTATGCATCAGTACTCCTGTATCCCTTGGATAAATTCCTAGCAGTGCTATTGCTGGGTCATAGGGTAGGTCTATTTTTAATTTTCTGAGGAACCTCCACACTGCTTTCCAGAGCGGCTGCACCAATTTGCATTCCCACCAACAGTGCAAGAGGGTTCCCGTTTTTCCACATCCTCTCCAGCATCTATAGTCTCCTGATTTGTTCATTTTGGCCACTCTGACTGGCGTGAGGTGATACCTGAGTGTGGTTTTGATTTGTATTTCCCTGATGAGGAGCGACGCTGAACATCTTTTCATGTGCCTGTTGGCCTCCGGATGTCTTCTTTAGAGAAGTGTCTATTCATGTTTTCTGCCCATTTCTTCACTGGGTTATTTGTTTTTCGGGTGTGGAGTTTGGTGAGCTCTTTATAGATTTTGGATTCTAGCCCTTTGTCCGATATGTCATTTGTGAATATCTTTTCCCATTCCGTTGGTTGCCTTTTAGTTTTGTTGGTTGTTTCCTTTGCTGTGCAGAAGCTTTTTATCTTCATAAGGTCCCAGTAATTCACTTTTGCTTTTAATTCCCTTGCCTTTGGGGATGTGTCGAGTAAGAGATTGCTACGGCTGAGGTCAGAGAGGTCTTTTCCTGCTTTCTCCTCTAAGGTTTTGATGGTTTCCTGTCTCACATTTAGGTCCTTTATCCATTTTGAGTTTATTTTTGTGAATGGTGTGAGAAAGTGGTCTAGTTTCAACCTTCTGCATGTTGCTGTCCAGTTCTCCCAGCACCATTTGTTTAAGAGGCTGTCTTTTTTCCATTGGGATTCTTTCCTGCTTTGTCAAAGATGAGTTGGCCATTCGTTTGTGGGTCTAGTTCTGGGGTTTCTACTCTATTCCATTGGCCTATGTGTCTGTTTTTGTGCCAATACCATGCCGTCTTGATGATGACAGCTTTGTAGTAGAGGCTAAAGTCTGGGATTGTGATGCCTCCTGCTTTGGTCTTCTTCTTCAAAATTACTTTGGCTATTCGGGGCCTTTTGTGGTTCCATATGAATTTTAGGATTGCTTGTTCTAGTTTCGAGAAGAATGCTGGTGCAATTTTGATTGGGATTGCATTGAATGTGTAGATAGCTTTGGGTAGTATTGACATTTTGACAATATTTATTTTTCCAATCCATGAGCAGGGAATGTCTTTCAAATTCTTTAAATCTTCTTCAATTGCCTTCATAAGCTTTCTATAGTTTTCAGCATATAGATCCTTTACATCTTTGGTTAGATTTATTGCTAGGTATTTTATGCTTCTTGGTGCAATTGTGAATGGGATCAGTTTCTTTATTTGTCCTTCTGTTGCTTCATTGTTAGTGTATAAGAATGCAACTGATTTCTGTACATTGATTTTGTATACTGCAACTTTGCTGAATTCATGTATCAGTTCTAGCAGACTTTTGGTGGAGTCTATCGGATTTTCCATGTATAATATCATGTCATCTGTAAAAAGCAAAAGTTTGACTTCATCTTTGCCAATTTTGATGCCTTTGATTTCCTTTTGTTGTCTGATTGCTGATGCTAGAACTTCCAGCACGATGTTAAACAGCAGCGGGGAGAGTGGGCATCCTTGTCGTGTTCCTGATCTCAGGGAAAAAGCTCTCAGTTTTTCCCCGTTGAGGATGATGTTAGCTGTGGGCTTTTCATAAATGGCTTTTATGATCTTTAAGTATGTTCCTTCTATCCCAACTTTCTCAAGGGTTTTTATTAAGAAAGGGTCCTGGATTTTGTCAAAGGCCTTTTCTGCATCAACTGACAGGATCATATGGTTCTTCTCTCTTTTTTTTTTTTTTGTTAATGTGATGTATCACGTTGATTGATTTGCCAATGTTGAACCAGCCCTGCATCCCAGGAATGAATCCCACTTGGTCATGGTGAATAATTCTTTTTATATGCCGTTGAATTCGATTTGCTAGTATCTTATTGAGAATTTTTGCATCCATATTCATCAGGGATATTGGCCTGTAGTTCTCTTTTTTTTTACTGGGTCTCTGTCTGGTTTAGGAATCAAAGTAATACTGGCTTCATAGAATGAGTCTGGAAGTTTTCCTTCCCTTTCTATTTCTTGGAATAGCTTGAGAAGGATAGGTATTATCTCTGCTTTAAACGTCTGGTAGAACTCCCCTGGGAAGCCATCTGGTCCTGGACTCTTATTTGTTGGGAGATTTTTGATAACCGATTCAATTTCTTCGCTGGTTATGGGTCTGTTCAAGCTTTCTATTTCCTCCTGATTGAGTTTTGGAAGAGTGTGGGTGTTCAGGAATTTGTCCATTTCTTCCAGGTTGTCCAATTTGTTGGCATATAATTTTTCAGAGTATTCCCTGATAATTGTTTGCATCTCTGAGGGATTGGTTGTAATAATTCCATTTTCATTCATGATTTTATCTATTTGGGTCATCTCCCTTTTCTTTTTGAGAAGCCTGGCTAGAGGTTTGTCAATTTTGTTTATTTTTTCAAAAAACCAACTCTTGGTTTCGTTGATCTGCTCTACAGGTTTTTTAGATTCTATATTGATTATTTCTGCTCTGATCTTTATTATTTCTCTTCTTCTTCTGGGTTTAGGCTGCCTTTGCTGTTCTGCTTCTATTTCCTTTAGGTGTGCTGTTAGATTTTGTATTTGGGATTTTTCTTGTTTTTTGAGATAGGCCTGGATTGCAATGTATTTTCCTCTCAGGACTGCCTTCGCTGCGTCCCAAAGCATTTGGATTGTTGTATTTTCATTTTCGTTTGTTTCCATATATTTTTTAATTTCTTCTCTAATTGCCTGGTTGACCCACTCATTCGTTAGTAGGGTGTTCTTTAACCTCCATGCTTTTGGAGGTTTTCCAGACTTTTTTCTGTGGTTGATTTCAAGCTTCTTAGCATTGTGGTCTGAAAGTATGCACGGTATAATTTCAATTCTTGTAAACTTATGAAGGGCTGTTTTGTGACCCATTGTGTGATCTATTGGAGAATGTTCCATGTGCACTCGAGAAGAAAGTATATTCTGTTGCTTTGGGATGCAGAGTGCTAAATATATCTGTCAAGTCCATCTGATCCAATGTCTCATTCAGGGCCCTTGTTTCTTTATTGACCGTGTGTCTAGATGATCTATCCATTTCTGTAAGTGGGGTGTTAAAGTCCCCTGCAATTACCACATTCTTATCAATAAGGTTGCTTATGTTTATGAGTAATTGTTTTATATATTTGGGGGCTCCGGTATTCGGTGCATAGACATTTATAATTGTTAGCTCTTCCTGATGGATAGACCCTGTAACTATTATATAATGTCCTACTTCATCTCTTGTTACAGCCTTTAATTTAAAGTCTAGGTTGTCTGATATAAGTATGGCTACTCCAGCTTTCTTTTGGCTTCCAGTCGCATGATAAATAGTTCTCCATCCCCTCACTCTCAATCTAAAGGTGTCCTCAGGTCTAAAATGAGTCTCTTGTAGACAGCAAATAGATGGGTCTTGTTTTTTTATCCATTCTGATACCCTATGTCTTTTGGTTGGCGCATTTAATCCATTTACATTCAGTGTGATTATAGAAAGATACGGGTTTAGAGTCATTGTGATGTCTGTATGTTTTATGCTTGTAGCGATGTCTCTGGTACTTTGTCTCACAGGATCCCCCTTAAGACCTCTTGTAGGGCTGGTTTAGTGGTGACAAATTCCTTCAGTTTTTGTTTGTTTGGGAAGACTTTTATCTCTCCTTCTATTCTAAATGACAGACTTGCTGGATAAAGGATTCTCGGCTGCATATTTTTTCTGTCTAGCACCCTGAAAATCTCGTGCCAATTCTTTCTGGCCTGCCAAGTTTCAAAAGAGAGATCAGACAAGAGTCTTATAGGTCTCCCTTTATATGTGAGGGAACGTTTACCCCTTGCTGCTTTCAGAATTTTCTCTTTATCCTTGTATTTTGCCAGTTTCACTATGATATGTCGTGCAGAAGATCGATTCAAGTTACGTCTGAAGGGAGTTCTCTGTGCCTCTTGGATTTCAATGCCTTTTCCTTCCCCAGTTCAGAGAAGTTCTCAGCTATTATTTCTTCAAGTACCCCTTCAGCACCCTTCCCTCTCTCTTCCTCCTCTGGGATACCAATTATGCGTATATTATTTCTTTTTAGTGTATCACTTAGTTCTCTAATTTTCCCCTCATACTCCTGGATTTTTTAATCTCTCTTTTTCTCAGCTTCCTCTTTTTCCATAACTTTATCTTCTAGTTCACCTATTCTCTCCTCTGCCTCTTCAAGCCGAGCTGTGGTGGTTTCCATTTTGTTATGCATTTCGTTTAAAGTGTTTTTCAGCTCCTTGTGACTGTTCCTTAGTCACTTGATCTCTGTAGCAAGAGATTCTCTGCTGTCCTGTATACTGTTTTCAAGCCCAGCGATTAATTTTATGACTATTATTCTAAATTCACTTTCTGTTATATTATTTAAATCCTTTTTGATCAGCTCATTAGCTGTTGTTATTTCCTGGAGATTCTTCTGAGGGGAATTCTTCCGCTTGGTCATTTTGGATATCCCTGGCGTGGTGAGGACCTGCAGGGCACTTCCCCTGTGCTGTGGTGTATAACTGGAGTTGGTGGGCGGGGCCGCAGTCAGACCTGATGTCTGCCCCCAGCCCACCGCTGGGGCCACAGTCAGACTGGTGTGTGCCTTCTCTTCCCCTCTCCTAGGGGCGGGATTCACTGTGGGGTGGTGTGGCTCATCTGGGCTACTTGCACCCTGCCAGGCTTGTGATGCTGGGGATCTGGCATATTAGCTGGGGTGGGTAGGCAAGGTGCACGGGGGCGGGAGGGGCAGGCTTAGATCGCTTCTCCTTAGGTGATCCACTTCAGGAGGGGCCCTGTGGCAGCGGGAGGGAGTCAGATCCGCTGCTGGAGGTTTGGCTCCGCAGAAGCGCAGAGTTGGGTGTTTGCGTGGAGCGAGCAAGTTCCCTGGCAGGAACTGGTTCTCTTTGG
This sequence comes from Prionailurus viverrinus, assembly GCF_022837055.1. Classification (NCBI taxonomy): domain Eukaryota; kingdom Metazoa; phylum Chordata; class Mammalia; order Carnivora; family Felidae; genus Prionailurus; species Prionailurus viverrinus. The sequence goes on from NC_062564.1 coordinate 57,138,042, forward strand.
GATTTCGGCTGGGGGATGGGCGGGGGAGATGGCGCTGGTGAGCACCTTTGTTCCCCACCAAACTGAGCTCTGTTGTCAGGGGGCTCAGCAGCTCTCCCTCCCTTTGTCCTCCAGCCTTCCCGCTTTCCGAGCAGAGCTGTTAACTTATGACCTCCCAGACGCTAAGTCGCGCTTGTTGTGGGAACACAATCCGTCAGGCCCCTCCGCTTTTGCAAGCCAGACTCGGGGGCTCTGCTTGGCCGGCGAGCCGCCCCTCCGCCCCGGCTCCCTCCCGCCAGTCTGTGGAGCGCGCACCGCCTCGCCGCCCTTCCTACCCTCTTCCGTGGGCCTCTTGTCTGTGCTTGGCTCCGTCGACTCCATTCTGCTAATCCTCTGGCGGTTTTCTGGGTTATTTAGGCAGGTGTAGATGGAATCTAAGTGATCAGTAGGACGTGCGGTGAGCCCAGCGTCCTCCTAAGCCGCCATCTTGCAAAACCCCGAGGGTTATTTTTTCTAATCTTCATGTTTTTTCTAGTTTTTTTTTTAACTATTAAGTTTTTACACTATGGTATAAAAGGAAAGTATTTAAGTTTCAGTGTAAATTTTAAGATCATAAAATAATCCAAAATTCTATTAAATGAAATGAGCACATACCTACACCTATTGCCCATTTCTCCTCTTACTTTGGTTCTGAAGGTCTCAACAAAACAAAAAGGAGCTGTACATTTTAGCTGAGTGACAGTTCATGGACCAATGCTTATTTTGGTATTTAACTCATGGGAATTAATATTTTTGTTTTAGGTTAGTTGGATTCAGCATCTCAGTAGAGGACTAGTCATTTATTAAACCATACTAATAACTAATTTAAATTAATTTAAATTAGGTCAAATTGGTTAATTAGTTTAAAATTAAATCAAAATAGTTTAAAACCATACGAATAAACTAATTTAAATTAAGTATGTAATTACTAATTACATAATTCATTAATTTCTTTTTCCTGAAGTTGCTACAATTTATATATGAAAACTTTATTCTTCTCGTTGAGAACTGCATATGGTAGCCAAAGATAAAATTATTACTCAAAACAGAACAGGAACATTTTAAACACCAAGTCACTAAGAAAAACTTCTCATAAAGAAGAGGATGACAGATTAAAGATGTCTACATGAGGAGCACCTGGGTGGCTCTGTCGGTTAGGTATCTGACTTAAGCTCAGGTCATGATCTCACGGTTTCTGGGTTTGAGTCCCTCACTGGGCTCTCTGCTGTCAGCATGGAGCCCACTTTGGGTCCTCTGTCTCCCTCTTTCTCTGTCCCTCACCTGCTCAGCTCACACACTCTCTCTAAAAAATAAACATTAAAAGAAAAGATGTCTAGATGAGTTTCATGAGAATGATAACTTGTGTGGTATCTCCATGGACTGATTTAAGAAAATCAAAGTAAACAGGAGAGTATTTTAACAGTGCTGATGTCCACTACATAGATATTACACATTTAAACAGGGTGAGTTATGAAATCAAAAGACTAAGTCCGAGCTCCCCTTAACCACTCTGCAATCTTTGGTATGTGACTTAATTTTCTTAAGCCTATTCATTTGTAAAAACAAGAATGACAATTCCTGTTCTGGTCCACCTCCTATAATTGCTATAAGAAACTAATTAAAGGAGACTAAGGAATTTGAAAACTCGCCAAAACCACTAAACAAGTCAAATGTATTCTAGGAATCTCTATTTTTTTTTAATGGAACGCAACACCACTTTATGTTTGTGACTCCCATGTTAAAGTAAAACAGTTTACTGTTACATTGTGATGTTTATTTATTACCAAACTACCACCTGTTAAATTTTTCATTTAGTCATCTTTTGTGTTCACTCGAACCCATGCATCAGTTGGTTTCACTCTGATTTTTCACAGGGGACAAGTGAAGTTCAGTGAGGTTATGAAAATTGTTCAGAGCTACATAGCCGATAAGCAAGAATATGAGATTAAAACTCCCCTTTATCTAATTAGAAAGACTGAAGTCTTTCTATTATTATATCTTTGTGGGATGGTCTAGGCATTAAGACACATTCTCAATGTTAATTTCCTTTTTCTTCTCTTTTTTTTATATTCAAGAATAATTGACATATAATAACCTATTAGTTTCAGGTTGTGCATCATAGTGCTTTGATATGTTTATATATTACAAAATTATCCCCATGATAAGTCTAGTGACCATCTGTAACCATACAAAGTTACTGACTATATGTAATGGTATACCTTACATCCCATGACTTACTGATTTTATGACTGTGAGATTGCAGCTGTTAATCCTCTTCACTTATATTGCCCATCCCCTATAACTTCCCCTTCTCTGATCCTTAAGTGTTCCTTCTATCAACTGTTGTAGGGAAGCTGTTCAATCAGTTCTCAGTTATGTTTATTTTTTTTAATGTTTATTTATTTATTTTGAGAGAGAGACAGAGAAAGAGAGAGAGCACATGTGACCAGGGGAGGGACAGAGAGAAAGGGAGAGAGAGGTTATTGTATGTCAACTATTCTTCAATTATTCTTACTTATTGGCTATGGACCATGCATCAGTAGGTTAAGCATAGACTTTGGCTCAGGTGTGGTCATAATCTCCCAGTTGCCGTTCCTAGTTCCAGCCCTGAGTCCTTGGGCTCTGTGCTGACAGCTTGTAGGCTGGAGTCAGCTTGGGATTCTGTGTCTCCCTCTCTTTATGCCCCTCCACCACTCGCACTCTCTCTCTGTCTCAAAAATAAATAAAAACATTTAAAAAACAAAAAAGAACAAGAAAAGGAGATAACACATTAAAAAAAAAAAAGGAAAGAAAGGGAGAGAGAGAATCCCAAGCAAGGCCGAAATCAAGAGTGGGATGTTTAACCAACTGAGCTACCCAGGACCCTCCTCACTTCTTTAGAAGGAGCTGCCCTGTATGTATGTGTAGATTTGCTTTGTCTGTGGGAGAAGGTGAGTTCAGTGTGTTCCTACACTACCATCCTGGACCAGCTCCCTTGCCCTCTCCTTTTTCTTTCCTCTGATATACACTATAAACTAAACGATTTTCTTTGAGTCAAAAAGAAAAGGAAATTACCTTTTTTGTTGTTGTTGTTTCACTATGGAGTTTAATTTATTTCAGCCCAATACTTCATTTGCCTGATCCTAGTGACTGCATTCTCTGGCCTGGCTTAATTTTCATGCCATTTATAAGCTTAGCCTCTCCTGTCTCTGCAGGAAAATTACTTACTGTTTACAATTTTTAAAATGATCAGTTTTGGGTGGCTCAATCAGTTAAGCATCCAACTTCAGATCAGGTCATGATCTCACAGTTTGTGAGTTTGAGCCCCGCATCGGGCTCTGTGCTGACAGCTGGGAGCCTGGAGCCTGCTTTGGATTCTGTCTCCTCCTCTCTCTGCCCCTCCCCTGATCATGCTCTGTCTTTATCTGTCTCTCAATAATAAATAAATGTTAAAAAAATTTTTTTAAAAGATCAGTTTTGAAGGTAAAATTGAAAAATCTTGACATTAAACAGGCAAAATATTTGTAGGAGCCAAAATTGTAAATCAAGTTTCTGGGAAGTGAAGACTGGAAGCTCACTTACATTAAATTCAGATAGACTTTTATACTCTTTGTATCAGTACTTTACGTTTTAAACTCTGAATCAGAATAGTCATATTTGCAACACTTCCTGTTGGTCAATAATTTTAGAAAGTTATAATTTGGTTCTAAGCCTAAAGTGGGCTTGATTTTGGAAAATAAATCTTTTCACAACTGCCTTGATGCACAGAAAGCTTATTAAAAATAGACATTCTAACATCTTTTGTACACACTGATGCTTAGACATTCCAGTATCTACCATGGCCACAATAGTCTTGATAACCAAAGTCATCTTTTCCATCTTTAGGAACCTACACCGGAACAACGACATCCAACAGACAAGCAACTGTGTGTGTGAATGAATATTCCATTTGGTTTCACACCTGGATGCTATACATCTACTTTGGATTGTGTACTATGTTTGTGTATTTAGGTTTTGATTCATAGTGGCTTCTCATGTTATGGCATTGGTTTGCATTGAGCACAAACTGTAAAGAAAAATAAATGGCTGAAAGAAATAAAAAGACAATTGTATGACATATGAAAAACATATTCCTTTGAATGGATTTTAAATTTCTTCTATCAAACTTTCTAATGCTCTAGATTTGAGAATAAATTTGATGAATAAATATAGATGTGTCTGTCCCCTTATTTTTTCTGACTTTTTTTTATTAGGGGAAGGCATGTCTATTAAAGTATATGTAGAGCAATCTTGATTTATCTAGACCTAAGAGTCTAAATTTTGTAGGCACTCTTTAAATGGCAGCCCCTACTCCATACAAAAAAATTGACTAGTTTATTCATGAACTTTCTTTCGCTTAGTTCTCCCCCACCTCATTTCTTCCTTCCTTCCTTCTTTTCCTTTCCTCCCTTCACTTCCCTGACCCTCCATTTCCTTCCCCTTCCCTTTTCCTTCTTTCCTTCCTTGCCTTTCTCTGCTTTCCTCTTCTTTCCTTCTCTTTGTTTCCTTTCTTTCCTTTCTTTCTTTCTCCTTTCTTTCCTTCCTCTTCCTTCCTTCATTCTTTCTTTTTTCTTTTTTTTCTTTTCATTCCTTCCTTCCTCTGTAAAAATACAACAATGAAACAACACAACTTACCTCTAGTGTGAGCTACAATTATTTCTAATAGCTACACTTATATGAATATTTGTATGTGTTTTTAGTTTCAAATAGTCTTCTTTTTTTAGGTATTAAAATAGTATCAAATATTATAAGTAGAAAATTCTTTAGTAAATTATATTCTCACCTTTGTACAATGGTAAGGAGTTCTTTCAAGCCACATGTGTCCTCCTTATATGGGCCTTTGAAATTTTATATCCTTTTGTTTATATCACTTTGTATAACTGTTTCACTAATTATTTTCTAGGCTTCTGACCATTTAAAAAATTTTTTTTAATGTTTATTTATTTTTGAGACAGAGAGAGACAGAGCATGAATGGGGGAGGGTCAGATAGAGAGGGAGACACAGAATCTGAAACAGGCCCAGGCTTTGAGCCATCAGCACAGAGCCCAACATGGGGCTTGTACTCACGGACCGCAAGATCATGACCTGAACTAAAGCCAGACATGTAACCGACTGAGCCACCCAGGCGCCCTGGCTTCTGCACATTTTAAATTGGTTTATTTATTTTTTGGGGTGTTGAGTTTGGTAAGTTCCTTATAGATTTTGTATACTAACCCTTTATTGGATATGTCATTTGCAAATACCTTCTCCCAGTCAGTAGGCTGCCTTTTAGTTTTGTTTACTATTTCCTTTACCATACAGGGTTTTTATTTTGATGTAGTGCCAATAGTTTATTTTTGCTTTTGTTTCCCTCACCTCATATCTAGAAGACATATCTGGAAGACATATCTAGAAAAAAAGTTGCTATGGCTAATGTCAAAGAGGTTACTGCCTGTGTTCTCTTCTAGAAGTTTTATGGTTTCAGATCTCACATTCAGGTCCTGAATCCATTTTGAATTAATTTTTGTGTATGGTATAAGAAAGTGGTCCAGTGTCATTCTTTCGCATGTTGCTGTATAGTTTTCTCAACACCATTTGTTGAGGAGACTGTCTTTTTCCCAATGAATACTCTGTTCTGCTTTGTAAAAGATATATTGACTGTATAGTTTATTACTGGGTTTTCTATTCTGTTCTATTGATCTGTGTTAATATTTGTACTAGTACCATAATGTTTTAATTACAAAAACTTTATAATATTATTTTACCTGCTTCTTAATTACCTCCTATGAATTTATATTTTGCATAGGTTTTATCTTCTACTAAAATTTTCTACTAATTATTATCTATATATATGAAGGCAACTAATTTTTTTTTAAATAAAATGTTACCTAATTGGATTCTCTTATTGTTTATAGTACATTTTAATGTTTCTTTTTCAGGCATATCATCTTGGATAGTGGCAGGTTTTAGTATTCTTTTACCAGTAGTTTATTTAATTTTTTCTTCTATTCTATAATTATCTTGGAAAATTCTCCCCAAACAATAGTATAAATTTTTGCCTTTTCCTCTATTTAGAGAGAATGTCTCATTTTCCCCAATAAGGTGTTGCTTTTTTAGGAACAACATACACAACACACAAACACTCTCACATACATACATGTGTCAAATTAAGAAAGTATCTACCTAGAAGTGCCCAGGTGGTTCAGTCAGTTAAACTCCCAAGGCTCAGGTCATGATCTCATGGTCCTGAGATCAAGCCCTGCAAGTTAGGCTCTGTTTTGGGTATGTAGCCTGCTTAAGATTCTCTCTCTCCATCTGCCCCTCCCTTTTCTTTTCTCTCGCTCTCTCAAAGAAAAAAAAAAAAAAGGAAAGTATCTATTTAATCTTACTGAGTGTTTTTAGCATGAATACATATTATTTGAAATAATTTTTAGTATTAATGGGAAAGAGTGTTTTTAATGTGTTAATATAATAGGTTTTAAAATGCATTTTTATATATCAAACAATTTAAATAGATTGGGATTACCTGAACTTCTGTGTAATTTTCCACTGAACCTATGTAGGACTGATCTTATTTAAGGAGATTTTCTTCTGAAAACTTTCTCTTTTTTGGAAGCACTCAAGGGGTACAATATTTTCTACATTCTTACATGGATAATGTTTGGTTGCCTTATTATAGCGAAGGCTGGGCAGCTAGACAGTCAATCCTTGGCACATATTTTCTTTCCTTGAGTATTTTTGAGATATGGTTCCTCTGTTTTATATCACTGAACCTTATGAAAAGCATACCAACATGACTGTATTTTTATGTTGGCTCTTTTGTAAGTTTGTCTTTTTGTTTATTTGTTTGCCTGGAGGCTCAGAGGGTTTTGTTTTGTTTTCTAATTTAAACTGTTAAAGTGTAATAATTTTTCAGATTATGATTTGGGTCTAAATCTTTTGGGTGAATTTTCCCACTCCAGGCTGTGTTTTTATAGGACTTCTTTTATTTCAAGATGTGTGTACTGTGAGGGTTACTATCTCCTCAGCTCCATACTCTGAAAAGACGTACTGATAAGATGCTTGTTTATTCAGCAAGCAATGTACCACCAGTGATGTGTGCTACCTGGCTATCTATTTTGTCTCCAGACACAAATGGACTTTGGGATATCTAATGTTGCAGTGCTCCAGGCCACAACAGAGTCACAAATTCTAATCAAGTCAAAGGAAGAAGTATACTGAAGAAGGCAGGAGTTAAGAGTAGAGTAGAATGTGTGACGGGACCCTGATACTAGAGGCACTTGAAAATATCTGAAAGAGAACAGCCTTGAGAATAAAAAACAGCTGGAATACTAAGAAAAAACATCTCACATGATACCTGATATACTGGAATCCACCATGGCTCGGACCTATACACAAATTCTGGTCTGCTCCAGTTTTCTAGGCAGCTTAAATGTCCCTGCATATGAAGGCAATGGGAAACTTTGCTAGACCAATTCAATCTCTCAAATAGAAATAAGAGACATACTGGAATAGGTCTCTTCTAGATGGCTATCCATGACATGACTCTGCACCAACTGACCATTTTCCACATTTCATACTGCACATGTGCCTGTGTTTTTGCCAGTTTATACACAAGTTCTCAGAGAGTAGCCAGCGGGGTCTCTCTAGCCTTCCGAGTTTCTTCAGAATATCTGGAGTGGTCTGTGAAAGATGCTGGCTGGTTGGATGCTAGTACTTGTATTTATAATTTCTCTCCTTTTGATTATTAGTAAAACATTTAGCCCATAAATTAACTTAGACTAGCTTAAATGATAATTCAAAATCAATTATCCCTTTAATATGTTTAATTTTCCCAAAATGCATTCTCTGCACCTTCCGACCCTGGCCCACATATACATTTTGCCAATAGAAGCACTTCAGCAAACTTGGTCTATAGGTTATCTCAACTCCTTCCCCACTGAGGTAAGGCTCCTGTGAAATCCTCCTTATTTACCTGCCCTGGGCATTGTTAAATGTATTTTCAAAATTAATTGATATAGAGGTCCAGAGGGAAAAGAGAAGATCATACAAGTGACATTCATTAAATCTATATTTATCCTGTTTTATCACTAAATATGCCACTAATTGAATATTTATGAATCAACTACATATAAAAATAAAATAGAAAAATTAATGACACCAGATAATCTAAAATCAATAATGTTTAAGTTAAAATCAATGGTAAGTTCTTGTGGTAGGCAGAATTGTGGTCCTTAAAGATGTCCACACCCTAATCCTTGGACACTCTGTATATCTTAGTGGCAAAGGAAAATTAAGATAGGAAACAGAAATAAATTTGCTTATCAGCTGGCCTTAAAATAGAGAGATTATCCTGTACTATCTACGTCTGCACTGTATAATCACAAGTTTCCTTTAGTGTAAGAATGGGACAGAAGGGGAATCAGGATAGGACTATAAAAATAAATCACAGATAGATGTAACATTGCTGGCTTCAAAGATGGAAGAAAGGGCCATGAGCTCAGGAATATGAGCCACTTCTATAAGCTGGAAAGGGAAAGGAAACAATTTTAGTCCAAGAGTCCAAACAATTTTAGTTCCTGCATAAAGGAACAAACCTTGCTAATACCTTGATGTGGATCAGTAAGGCAAGTGTTAGACTTCTAACCTACAGCATTGTAAAATAATAAATGTGTTGATCTAAGCAATAAGTATATGGTATTTTGTTACAATAGCAATAGAGAATACTGCAGTTATAAATACATAATTAACATTAAATAAAACCATGGACTTTAGCAATGAGATTATCCTCTAGATTTAAATTATTTTAATTTTACCCAGAAATATTTTCTGCATGGAAAGCCATGTTTTTTTTAAAAAAAAATTTTTTTTTAACGTTTATTTATTTTTGAGACAGAGAGAGACAGAGCATGAACGGGGGAGGGGCAGAGAGAGAGGGAGACAGAATCGGAAGCAGGCTCCAGGCTCTGAGCCATCAGCCCAGAGCCTGACGCGGGGCTCGAACTCACAGACCGCGAGATCTTGACCTGAGCTGAAGTCGGACGCCCAACCGACTGCGCCACCCAGGCGCCCCTGGAAAGCCATGTTTTGAGTTTTATTTTTAGATATCTTCAATCTTATCTACAATTATATGAAAGGTAAAGCCAATAAAATTATCACAAATTTCTCTTTAGTATTTTGCTTGATCAAGTTAAAAGTGCTATTTTAGGTAAATTAAAATTTTACTTCCAATTTAAATGATATAAAAATAGACTTTTATTTTTCAACAAACTTGCAGAACAGATAAACATATAGCATCCAGCTATACATGTGAGAAAATGTAAAACGCACTTTAAAACCCAAAGTTGAAATTTCATTTAGGCCGGTCACTAACAATTAGATAAGAGAACTTATGTAAGGAATTTAAATTATACTCTATTCTCAAATGTTGCTAAAAGCACTGAGGTGAAAATAACTTACAAGTGTAACTGCTTTTTCTCACTTAGTAGAACAAGATCAAAGGGGGAAGGAACAAGGTATATTTTTCACTACCTAATCTTCTCATAGGATCAGGATCTTTAATTAGTACTAGGATAATGCTGAATGCAATGATTATTTCATTAAAATTAGATGAAATGTAAGTAAATTGAACATTTTCCTTTTCATAAAGTTCTACCTTAAAAATACATATCATGGGAGCCTGTGTAGCTCAGTCAGTAAAGCATCTGACTCTTGATTTCAGCTCAGGTTGTGATCTCGCTGTTGTGGTATCGAGCTCTCTCTCCCTGTCTCTGTCCCTCCCCTGCTCTCTCTCTGTCTCTCAAAATAAATAACCTTTTTTGAAAAAAATTTTAATGTTTTCATTCATTTTTAAGAGAGTGCGTGGGGGAGGGGCACAGAGAGAGGGAGATACAGAATCTGAAGCAGACTCCAGGCTCTGAGCTGTCAGCACAGAGCCCAAAGTGGGGCTCAAATTCACAAACCATGAGATCATGACCTGAGCCAAAGTCAGATGCTTAATCCACTGAGCAACCCAGGCGCCCTCAAAATAAATAAATAACCTTTTAAATAAATAAAATAAAAATACAAAAGAATAAAGAATAATAAGAGTATACTGACTACTCATAATTCTGTGATATTCTTTTCTTTTAACTTCCACTAAGTTAAAATTTGACATCAACAATGTAGAATCAAGACATATCTATTGTGTGTTTGTAGTGACAGAGCATGGTGATTAGGATTGCAAGCTTTGGAGTCTCTTAGCCTTATTTTAAAGCCTGTCTTACCCACTTTTTGAGTGACTAACATTTTTATAAAACATCTCCAATCCTTAGTTTTCTTATGTGAATACTTCAGAATGGTGATGACCATGTGAGATGACACTTGTTAAACACTGAAAAGGTGCTAGGCATATTGTAAGCACACATAAATAAATAATTACTACATTAGTATATTTTAATAATACCATTGCTTTGTGCTAGTATGCAAGTATACATCCACACACATTTAGAAAAACACAAAGGTGTGCTATTAACTATACTCATGGGAAATGATTAACCTTCTTATAATAACTTATACAAGGGTGCATGGAAGATATCTCTGAAATGAAGCTGTAAAACATTTTCAGTGTTTTGTAAGTATACAGTTCTCTGTCACCCTGATTTTTTACTACTTGGAATTTCTGAAAGAACCAAAGTAGTATATTAATGCAAGGTAGTTTTTTTTCCACTTCTTTTTGATCTTTTCAGTTCCTTGCACTCATAATTCACTTTGGCTCTCATGTTATTTATCTATATGTGACCTCTGATTTGGCTTACCTTTTCAGTCTATGTGCTTCATCAGTGCAAATTCTTCAGGTGTAAACCATATCCCTCTTTTATTTACAGTGTTAGTCAATTCTCTTCAAAATGACTGTTAGTTCATATCATTCTTGCTTTTCAGTTGAAATATTTTATTTTGCTCCCATTTCAGTACTTATTCTCAACTGTAATTTTAGTCCATGGAAACCTGGAATTTACCTTAGCTACCCCAAACGGCAATGACTATGATTCTCCAATAATGAAATGGGGATAATAAGAATCAGATACAGGGGGTCTATCATATTTAAAAAAGATACTACCCTAAAATTGTCAATATGTGAAAACATTGGAAATCACTAAAAATCTAGTCAAAATAATTGTGTTCACAGGACACCTGGGTAGTTCAGTTCATCAAGCATCCATCTCTTGATATCAGCTCAGCTCATGATCTCATGGTTCCTGAAACTGAGCCCTGCATCAGGCTCTGCACTGACAGCACAGAGCCTGCTTGGGATTCTCTCTCCCTCTCTCTCCCCCTCTCAAGGCCATGTGCTCTCTTCTCTCTCTCTCTTTCTAAATAAATAAATAAATAAATAAATAAATAAATAAATAAACAAACCAACCAACTAACTAACTAACTTAAAAAAAATAAACTGTGTCAGGACATTTGGTACTTATGCAAGAAAAATAATGTATCTGGATTCTTCTTTTATCCACTCAATTAGGTGATAATATTGATGACCATTCTAAAAGTGCTTAAACCTAGGGAAAATAATTACTCGTTGGATATAGGGATCAAGGAAGGAAATGGCAACATCCTTTAACTCTTTATTACTATACCTCAGGTATAAGAATGGTATATTTTGGGCTTCCCTGTGGTGGGTGGACATGCTTGAAAGCCGGCATGACGTTAGTGACTTTTGTTTGATCATATTTTTTCTACCTTGGAAAATCTTCAGTGCTCCCATTAGAAGTTCTCTTGAACTTCTAGGAAGATCGCAGAATGGGATGATCCTAAACTCACCTGGTCCCATGAAAATACCTAGATATTAGCTGTATCAGTGTATTCAACACAGAAAACGACCAAGAGTAAAGCACAACAGACCTTTCACAGTTAACCATACAGATGAGGTCACATTAAAAATTGTAGGAAGGGCAGAATCCCACTTGGCAACCAAACTCCCAGTGAGACTAACGACAAATAGAAGGAACACCACAAGCACAGAGAAGGGAGAAGAGCAGACCCCCTACCAGGCACCCTAGACAGGGGATAAGTCCCATGATATTCGACTTTGAAAGCCATCAGGGCTTAATTCTGAGTACTTTAAAAATCAGTGGAGACCTGGGGGAGGTGGCGGCGTAGGACAACACTGGGCTCACCGCGTCCTGCTCATCACTTAGATTCCACCTACACCTGCCTAAATAACCCAGAAAACCACCAGAAGACTAGCAGAACGGAGTCTCTGGAGCCAAGCGCAGACGAGAGGCCCATGGAAGAGGGTAGGAAGGGCGGAGAGGCTATGAGCTCTACAGGGACTGGCGGGAGGGAGCCCGGGCAGAGGGGCAGCCCGCTGGACAAGCAGAGCCCCCAAGTCTGGCTTGCAAAAGCGGAGGGGCCGGACGGAGTGTATTCTGACAGCAAGCGGGACTTAACATCTGGAAGGTTATAAGCTAACAGATCTGCTTGGAGAACTGGAGGGCTAAAAGACAACGGGAGGGAGAGTTGTTGAGTACCGGAAGACAGGGCTCAGCTTGGCGGGGAACAAAGGCGCTCGCCAGCGCCATCTCCCTCACCCATCCCCAGCCAAAATCCCAAAGGGAACCAGTTCCTGCCAGGGAGCTTGCTTGCACCACGGAAACACTCAACACTGTGCTTCTGTGGATCCATCCCTCCAGTGGGTCTGACTCCCTCCCAGGGCCGCAGGGCCCCTCCCGAAGCAGATCTCCCAAGGAAAAGCAAGCTGAGCCAGCACCTCCCACCCCTGTGCACCTTGCCGATCCACCCAGCTAATATGCCAGATCCCCAGCACCACAAGCCTGGCAGTGTGCAAGTAGCCCAGACGGGCCATGCCACCCCACAGTGAATCCCGCACCTAGGAGAAGGAAAGAGAAGGCACACACCAGTCTGACTGTGTCCCCAGCAGTGTACTGGGGGCAGACATCAGGTCCATGGCCCCGCCCACCAACTCAAGTTATTCAAGACAGCACAGGGGAAGTGCCCCGCAGTCCTGCACCACCCAGGGTTAGACTATCTAAAATGAAGAAACCGAAGAATCACCCTCAAAAAAACATCCAGGGAATAACGACAGCTAACGAACTGATCAAAAACGATTTAAACAAATTAACAGAAAGTGAATTTAGCATAATAGTCATAAAACTAATCGCTGGGCTTGAAAAGAGTCTAAAGGACAGCAGAGAATCTCTTGCTACAGAGATCAAGGGACAAAGGAACAGCCAGGATGAGCTAAAAAATGCTATCGATGAGTTGCAAAATAAAATGGAGACAACTATGGCTCGGATTGAAGAGGCAGAGGAGAGAATAGGTGAACTAGAAGATAAAATTATGGGAAAAGAAGAAGCTGAGAAAAAGAGAGATAAAACAAATCCAGGAGTATGAGGGGAAAATTAGAGAACTAAGTGATGCACTAAAGAGAAATAATCTACGCATAATTGGTATTCCAGAGGAGGAAGAGAGAGGGAAAGGTGCTGAAGGTGTACTTGAAGAAATAATAGCTGAGAACTTCCCTGATCTGGGGAAGGAAACAGGCATTGAAATCCAAGAGGCACAGAGAACTCCCTTCAAACATAACTTGAATCAATCTTCTGCACGACATATCATAGTGAAACTGGCAAAATACAAGGATAAAGAGAAAATTCTGAAAGCAGCTAGAGATAAACGTGCTCTAACATATAAAGGGAGACTGATAAGACTTGTGATGGATCTCTCTACTGACACTTGGCAGGCCAGAAAGGAAGGACAGGAGATCTTCAATGTGATGAACAGAAAAAAATATGCAGACGAGAATCCTTTATCCAGAAAGTCTGTCATTTAGAATAGAAGGAGAGATAAAGGTCTTCCCAAACAAACAAAAACTGAAGGAATTCGTGACCACTAAACCAGCCCTACAAGAGATCCTAAGGGGGACTATGTGAGAAAAAGTACCAGAGACATCGCTATAAGCATGAAACCTACGGACATCATAATGACTCTAAACCCGTATCTCTCTATAATAACAGTGTATGTAAATGGACTAAATACGCCAACCAAAAGACACAGGTTATCAGAATGGATAAAAAAACAAGACCCATCTATTTGCTGTCTACAAGAGACTCATTTTAGACCTGAGGACACCTTCAGATTGAGAGTGAGGGGATGGAGAACTATTTATCATGCCACTGGAAATCAAAAGAAAGCTGGAGTAGCCATACTTATATCAGACAAACTAGACTTTAAATTAAAGGCTGTAACAAGAGATGAAGAAGGGCATTATATAATAATCACAGGGTCTATCCATCAGGAAGAGCTAACAATTATAAATGTCTATGTGCCGAATACAGGGGCCCCCAAATATATAAAACAATTACTCACAAACATAAGGAACCTTATTGATAAGAATGTGGTAATTGCAGGGGACTTTAACACTCCACTTACAGAAATGGATAGATCATCTAGACACACGGGTAGTAAAGAAATAAGAGCCTTGAATGATACATGGGATCAGATGGACTTGACAGATATATTTAGAAGTCTGCATCCCAAAGCAATAGAATATACTTTCTTCTTGAGTGCACATGGAACATTCTCCAAGATAGATCACATACTGGGTCACAAAACAGTCTTTCATAAGTATACAATAATTGAAATCATACCATGCATACTTTCAGACCACAATGCTCTGAAGCTTGAAATCAACCACAGGAAAAAGTCTGGAAAACCTCTAAAAGCATGGAGGTTAAAGAACACCCTACTAACGAATGAGTGGGTCAACCAGGCAATTAGAGAAGAAATTAAAAAATATATGAAAACAAATGAAAATGAAAAAAAAAAAAAACAATCCAAATACTTTGGGATGCATCAAAGGCAGTCCTGAGAGGAAAATACATTGCAATCCAGGCCTATCTCAAGAAACAAGAAAAGTCCCAAATACAAAATCTAACAGCACACCTAAAGGAAATAGAAGCAGAACAGCAAAGACAGCTTAACTCTAGCAGAAGAAGAGAAATAATAAAGATCAGAGCAGAAATAAACAATATAGAATCTAAAAAAACTGTAGAGCAGATCAACGAAACCAAGAGTTGGTTTTTTGAAAAATTAAACAAAATTGATAAACCTCTAGCCAGGCTTCTAAAAAAGAAAAGGGAGATGACCCAAATAGATAAGATCATGAAAGAAAATGGTATGATTACAATCAATCCCTCAGAGATACAAACAATTATCAGGGAATACTATGAAAAATTATATGCCAACAAACTGGACAACCTGGAAGAAATGGACAAATTCCTAAACACCCACACACTTCCAAAACTCAATCAGGAGGAAATAGAAAGCTTGAACAGACCCATAACCAGCGAAGAAACTGAATCCATCATCAAAAATCTCCCAACAAATAAGAGTCCAGGACCACATGACTTCCCAGGGGAGTTCTAACAGATGTTTAAACCAGAGATAATACCTATCCTTCTCAAGCTATTCCAAGAAATAGAAAGGGAAGGAAAACTTCCAGACTCATTCTATGAAGCCAGTATTACTTTGATTCCTAAACCAGACAGAGACCCAGTAAAAAAAAGAGAATTACAGGCCAATATCCTTGATGAATATGGATGCAAAAATTCTCAATAAGATACTAGCAAATCGAATTCAACAGCATATAAAAAGAATTATTCACCATGATCAAGTGGGATTCATTCCTGGGATGCAGGGCTGGTTCAACATTCGTAAATCAATCAATGTGATACATCACATCAATAAAAGAAAAGATAAGAACTATATTATCCTGTCAAACGATGCAGAAAAGGCATTTGAAAAAATTCAGCAACCTTTCTTAATAAAAGCCCTCGTGAAAGTCGGGATAGAAGGGACATACTTAAATATCATGAGCCATTTATGAAAAGCCCACGGTTAACATCATCCTCAATGAGGAAAAACTGAGAGCTTTTTCCCTGAGATCAGGAACACGACAGGGATGTCCACTCTCACCACTATTGTTTAACATATTGTTGGAAGTTCTAGCATCAGCAATCAGACAACAAAAGGAAATCAAACGCATCAACACTGGCAAAGATGAAGTTAAGCTTTCACTTTTTGCAGATGACAAGATATTATACATGGAAAATATGATAGACACCACCAAAAAGTCTGCTAGAACTGATAAATGAATTTAGCAAAGTTGCAGGATACAAAATCAATGTACAGAAATCAGTTGCATTCTTATACACTAATAATGAAGCAACAGAAAGACAAATAAAGAAACGGATCCCATTCACAATTGCACCAAGAAGCATAAAATACCTAGGAATAAATCTAACCAAAGATGTAAAAGATCTGTATGCTGAAAACTATAGAAAGCTTATGAAGGAAATTGAGGAAGATATAAAGAAATGGAAAACATTCCGTGCTCATAGGTTGGAAGAATAAATATTGTCAAAATGTAAATACTACCCAAAACTATCTACACATTCAATGCAATCCCAATCAAAATTGCACCAGCATTCTTCTCGAAACTAGAACAAACAATCCTAAAATTCATATGGAACCACCAAAGGTCCCGAATAGCCAAAATAATTTTGAAGAAGAAGACCAAAGCAGGAGGCATCACAATCCCAGACTTTAGCCTCTACTACAAAGCTGTCATCATCAAGAAAGCATGGTATTGGCACAAAAACAGACATATAGACCAAGGGAATAGAATAGAAACCCCAGAACTAGACCCACAAACATATGGCTAACTGATAATCTTTGACAAAGCAAGAAAGAACATCCAATGAAAAAAGACAGCCTCTTTAACAAATGGTGCTGGGAGAACTGGACAGCAACATGCAGAAAGTTGAAACTAGACTGCTTTCTCACACCATTCACAAAAATAAACTCAAAATGGATAAAGGACCTGAATGTGAGACAGGAAACCAACAAAACCTTAGAGGAGAAAGCAGGAAAAAACCTCTCTGACCTCAGCCGTAGCAATTTCTTACTTGACACATCCCCAAAGGCAAGGGAATTAAAAGCAAAAATGAACTACTGGGACCTTATGAAGATAAAAAGCTTCTGCACAGCAAAGGAAACAACCAACAAAACTAAAAGGCAACCAACGGAATGGGAAAAGATTTTTGCAAATGACATTTCGGACAAAGGGCTAGTATCCAAAATCTATAAAGAGTTCACCAAACTCCACACCTGAAATAACCCAGTGAAGAAATGGGCAGAAAACATGAATAGATACTTCTCTAAAGAAGACATCCAGATGGCCAACAGGCACATGAAAAGTTGCTCAACGTCGCTCCTCATCAGGGAAATACAAATCAAAACCACACTCAGATATCACCTCACGCCAGTCAGAGTGGCCAAAATGAACAAATCAGGAGACTACAGATGCTGGCGATGATGTGGAGAAACGGGAACCCTCTTGCACTGTTGTGGGAATGTAAATTGGTGCAGCCACTCTGGAAAACAGTGTGGAGGTTCCTCAAAAAAATTAAAAATAGGCCTACCCTATGACCCAGCAATAGCACTGCTAGGAATTTATCCAAGGGATACAGGAGTAATGATGCATAGGGGCACTTGTACCCCAATGTTTATAGCAGCACTCTCAACAATAGCCAAATTATGGAAAGAGCCTAAATGTCCATCAACTGATGAATGGATAAAGAAATTGTGGTTTATATACACAATGGAGTACTATGTGGCAATGAGAAAGAATGAAATATGGCCCTTTATAGCAACATGGATGGAACTGGAGAGTGTGATGCTAAGTGAAATAAACCATACAGAGAAAGACAGATACCATGTTTTCACTCTCATGTGGATCCTGAGAAACTTAACAGAAACCCATGGGGGAATGGAAGGAAAAAAAAAAAGTTAGAGAGGGACAGAGCCAAAGCATAAGAGACTCTTAAAAACTGAGAACAAACTGAGGGTTGATGGGAGGTGGGAGGGAGGGGGGGTGGGTGATGGGTACTGAGGAGGGCACCTTTTGGGATGAGCACTGGGTGTTTTATGGAAACCAATTTGACAATAAATTTCATATATTGAAAAAAAAATCAGGGGGTTTAGGTTCTGAGAAAGCCAAAGGGCAATAAGAAATAGTCCCTGCCCTCAAAGAGACAGTATGACAAACAACCCCTGGACCATCAGCAGAGAAGTGGCAGTTTGAAAAGCATCTGGGGTATATGTAAAAGAGCTTTCTTTACTAATCCCAGAACATGCTGTAAGGGCAGGGGTCTTTAATAGACTACTTCAAGAACAAAAGGGCTCTCCTCCCACCCTAGGCTAGACAATCTGCACAACACTTGCAGGAAACAGCTAGAACACTTTCCACCTACCTTGCTAACACAGCTTACACTCTGCCCCACATTCTCCCATAAGTCCATCCCATCTAACACACTCCATCCAGTCTGCTCCACTATAGGAGTCCTTCCAAAGTGATTCCTGCATTGTTTCCTAGCAAGGACCAGTGCCACTCCAAAGTGACTCCTGCCCTGAGGAAAAGGGAAGATAACCACATAATCACAGTCCCAGAATCTGAAGCATTTTACTGGAAGTGCAGAGAGAGTATCCTGATTAGTGCATCTACAGTCCTGGTAGGCATCTGGCCAGTCTACCAGTCCTGCCCACCAACAAAAGCCACCCAGGGTATAAGGCCGGGAGAGTGCTCTGCAGTTTGGTGCTACCACAGCCATAGTAAATGGGCTGAGGGTAGGCATCTGGTATGTTAATACCACCTAATCCTAAGCCCACAATGACCCCACACTGCCCTCTGAACAAGACAGAGACCAAACCAAGGCCACAACAGACAAAGCGGGCCATTGCAGCTGACTGGACAGAGGGCCAATGCAACCCACAAAGGAGATACTTATGCCTGGTTCTGGTGAACAGAAGACATTACACTACAGGACACTGCAGGACCTCTTCTTCATAAGGCCACTACATTTAAGATCAGGAGACATAACTGACTTTCCTAATACATAGAAACAAACACAGAGAATTAGACAAAATGAGACAGAGGAATACATCCCAAATGAAATAACAAGACAAAACCACAGTAAAAGAGCTAAAAGAGGGGCATCTGGGTGGCTTAGTTGGTTGAGCATCCAACCTTGGCTCAGGTCATGATCTCATGGTTCAAGAGTTTGAGCTCCATGTTGGGCTCTGTGATGACAGCTCAGAGCCTGGAGCCTGCTTCAGATTCTGTCTCCCTCTCTCTGCCCCTTCCCTGCTTGCATTCTCTCTCTCTCTCTCTCTCTCTCTCTCTCTCTCTCTCTCTCTCACTCTCTCTCAAAATTAAATAAATATAAAAAAATTAAAACCAAACATTTAAAGAGCTAAAAGAAATGGAAACAAACAATACGCTTGATAAATAATTCAAAGTAATGGTCATAAAGATACTTACTTGACTGGAGGGTCTTAGTGAGACTTTCAACAAATAGATAAAAAAATATTTAAAAAAAAGAACAAATAAGAAATGAAGAACTCAATAACTAAAATTTAAAATACAAGTAGTAGGTTAGTGGAAACAGAACAGACCAGCAAGCTAGAAAACAGAGTAATGGGAAGTAACCAAGCTGAACAGTAAAAACAAAACAGAATAATAAAAAAAAGAGAAAGAGAAAGGCAACTCAGTGACATCATCAAGCATAGTAAAAGTTGCATTATGGGGATCCCAGAAGGAGAAGAAAGAGAAGAGGGTGCATAAAACTTATTTGAAAAATTAATAGCTGAAAACTTCCTGAATCTAGGAAGGAAAACAAATCCATATCCAGGAGGCACAGAGCCTCCAAGAAAACCAACCTGAGGAGGTTCATGCCAAGACATAAGACATATAATAATTAAAATGGCAAAAAGTAGTGATAAAGAGATAATTTTACAAGGAGAGAGAGAGAGAGAAAGAGAGAGAGAGAGAGAGAGAGAGAGAACAAACATTATATACAAGGGAAACACCATAAGGCTATCAGCTGATTTTTCAGTAGAAACTTTGCTGGCCAGAAGAGAGTAGCATGATATATTCAAAGTGCTAAAAGGAAAAAATCTGCAACCAAGGTTACTCTACCCAGCAAGAATATAATTCAAAATACAGAAGGAGAGACAGTTTTACAGACAAAGGAATGTTAAAAGAGCTCATCACCACTAAACCAACCTAAAAAAAACATTAAAGGGAATTCTTGAGTGAAAAGAAAAGGCCATAGTCAGAAGTAAGAACATTAGGAAAGGAAAAAAAATTCACAAATAAATATAAACATAATAAAAGTAGTAAATTATCACTTATAAAACCAGCATTGAATTTAAAGCACAAAAGTAGTTAAATCACTTTTATCTACACAAATCAATCAAACTCATGAAATAAAATGATGTAAAGTGTGACACCATACACATAAAGCATGGGTGGAACAAGTACAAATCTAGTGCTTTCAGAATGGGTTCAAAATGAAATGACCACCTATTTAATATAGACTGATTTATGCATAAGATGTTAAATATGAGACCAATGGTAACCACAAATCAAAGCCTGTAATATATATTCCAAAAATCAAGAAAAAAGAATCTAAGCACATCACTAAATAAACCCATCAAACCACAGGGAAGACAGAAAGAGAAGAAAGGAACAGAGAAGAATTATACAAATAACTATAACAAAATGGCAACTGGTATGTACCTACCAATAGTAATTACTCTGAATGTAAATGGACTGAATGTTCCAATCAAAAGACATAGGGCGACTGAATGAATAAAAAAGCAAACCCATCTACATACTGTCCATAAGGGATTCACTTCTGACTTAAAGACACATGTAGATTGAAAGTGAAATAATGGAAAAAGATGTACCATGCAAATGGAAGCAAAAAGAAAGCTGGGGTGGGTAGCAATATTTATATCAGACAAAATAGACTTTAAAACAAAGAGTATAACAAGAGTCAAAGAAGGACGCTACATAATTATAAAGGGACAATTCAGCAAAAGAATAAAACAATAGTAAAGAGTTATGTACCCAATATGAAAGCATAAAAAATACATAAAATAACTATTAATAGACATAAAGAAAGAAACTGACAGTAATACAATAATAATAGTGGACTTTAACAGCTCACTTTTATCAGTGGATAGATCATCTAGACAGAAAAGCAGCAAGGAAACAGTGGCTTTGAATAATACATTGGACCAGATGCAATTAATAGATATATTCAGACATTCCAACCAAAGATGGTGGAATATACAGTCTTCTCAAGTGCACATGGAACATTCTCCAGAACAGATCTCATGTTAAGCCACAAAACAAATCTCAGTGAACTCAGAGAGACTGAAATCATATCATGCATCTTTCTCAACCACAATGGTATGAAATTCAATCACAAGAAAAAATTCTTGAAAGGACACAAATAAACGGAAGCTAAAGAACATGGTACTAAACAATGAGTGGGTCAACCAAGAAACCAAAGAGGAATTCAAAAAATACATGGAAATGATCAGCATAGGGTGTTGTATGTAAGTGATGAATCACAAAATTCTACACCTGAAACTAATATTGTACTGTATGTTACTTAACTGGAATTTAAATAAAAACTTGAAAAAAGAAAAAAAATACATGGAGACAAATGAAAATAAAAACACAATGGTCCAAAATCATTGGGATGCAATAAAAGTTGTTTTAAGAGAAAAGATTAAAGCCATACAGGCCTACTTCAAGAAGAAAGAAAAATCTCAAATAAACAATTTAACCTTACAACTAAAGGAGCTAGAAAATGAAGAAAAAGCACAAAACCAGTGGAAGGTAGGAAATAACAAACAACAGAGCAGGGGCACCGGGGTGGCTCAGTCAGCTAAGGATCCAATTCTTGATTTCGGCTCAGGTCATGATCTGACAGCTGGTGAGTTGGAGCCCCACATTGGGCTCTGTGCTAACAGTGAAAATCCTGCTTGGGATTCTCTTTCTCTCTCTGCTCCTCCATTAATCATTCTCTCTCTCCATATCTCTCTCTCTCTCTCTCTCTCTCTCTCTCTCTCTATCAAAAAATAAAAAAAATTAGAGCAAAAATAAATGAAATAGAGACTAAAAAAATAGAACATATCAATGAAATCAGGAGCTAGGTCTTTGAAAAGATCAACAAATTAATAAACCTTTAATTACCCAGATTCACTGAAAAAAGGAGAGGACACAAATAAATAAAATCACAAATGAAGGAAGAGAAATAACAAATGGTAGCACAGAAATACACAAGATATAAGAGAAAACTATGGAAAATTATATGGCAAAAAATTGGACAACTTAGAAGAGATAGATAAATCCCTAAACCACATAACCTTCTAATACTGAATCAGGAAAAAATAGAAAATTTGAAAAGACTGATTATTAGCAATGAAATTGACTCAACAATTTAAAAAAACAAAAACTTGCCAACAAATAAAAGTACAGAACCAGAGAGATTCCAAGGTAAATTCTACCAAACATTTAAAGAAGATTTAATCCCTATTTTTGTCAAACTAATCTAAAAAGTAGAAGAGGGAGGAAATTTCAAATTTATTTTATGAGACCAGCATTACCCAGATACCAAAAACCGATACTTTATAAAAAAAAAAGGCACTACAGGCCAATATCTCTGATAAACATAAACGCAAAAATCTTCAATAAAATATTAGCAAACTGAAGCCAACATTTAAAAAATCATTTACTGTGATTAAGTGGGATTTATTCCATGGATGCACAGGTAATTCAACATTCACAATTCAAACATGATACATCACATTAGCCAGATAAAGGATACAACCATATAATCGTCTCAATAGATGTAGAAAAAAGCATTTGCCAAATAACCACATTCATTCATGATAAAATATCTCAACAAAGTAGGGTAACAAAATATACTTCAACATAATAAAAGCTGGAGGGGGGATGGGTAAGGAATGCATGAAAGAAGAGGATTTGGAGTACACTCATTATGATGAGCACTGAGAAATGTATAGAATTGCTGAATCACTATATTATACACCTGAAAATAATATAACACTGTATGTTTATACTTGAATTAAAAAAAAAAAAAAGTCTTAGTGAGCCTTTGGAGACATCCAAACAGCAAACTGTCATGAACTTACTGGATTTGGACACAGCATATTTAAATCCTCTAATAATGCTATTTGCCCTTATGTCTAATCACTAGAAGCTTTTAAAGGGTAATGATTACTGAGGACCATCATAATAATGAGTTTTAATTTATCTTTGATGCATACAGATACCAACATCTTTTTAAAGATCCCAATGTGCAGCCAGAGTTTAGAGCCACTCTTCCAGAATTTTACTTCCACAAACATCATAGTTTCATAGACATGTAGAATTTCAGACTCTTCCTCAGGCTGAGTGAATCTGAAGCTGCATTTTTAAGAGACTCTCAAATAATTTATAAGCCAAATAACATTTGAAAATCTGTCTCTAGAGCAGATGTTTGTTAATTCTTTCTTTAAAGGGCCAGAGAATGAATATATCTTAGGCTTTGTGAGTTATGCTTTATGGGTTATCTGTCAGAACCTCTCCACTCTGTCATTTTATCTCTGTCAGAACCTCTCAACTCCATCATTGTAGAAAAAGCAGCCATAGACAATATGTAAGTGACATCTGTGGCTGTATTCCCATAAAAGTTTATTCATGGAAGGGCGCTTGGGTGGCTTGCAAGTTGGCCGACTGGAATCTGCCAAGAACTGTATCTGCTATTCCCAAAAGGTATTCTTGTCTGTGACAACAATAATACTATTTTGAAATATGCTACATTTTTAATGTACTTGTATTCACACAAAGTATCTCTCTACCTGAAAATATAGTTTCTCTTTTCTTTTTGATTATCAAATACAGAAAAACATTGATTTTTTTCTAAATTTAATCTCAAATGTAAGTGAAAACTGTTGTTGAATTACTTTCATAAAATGCGTGGTAACCAAAGAGTTTAAGTTTATTCCACACAAAATAATCAAAAAGATTAATTAAAGCATTAAGCAGATGAGATTTGAGATTTCTAAGAAGTGGATAAATGAAATTCTGGGAAGTCAAAACAGAAAAAATACATTTAATATGAAATAATATCCTGATTGAGAGCAATAAAATACATTTATATAATATGAATTAAAGATTCATGAAAAGCCAAGTCCTCTAAAAATAGAACTTGATTAAATAGAATATAGTGTTGAAAGAGATTAAAATAATAGCTACATAATAAGTTTATTCATCTATTCTAGAAATAGTTATTTAATACCTAGTAAGTGCCAAGAATTATGCCGGATTTAGAGGATACAATGCCCCTATTCTTTTGAAGCTGTAATTTAGTAGGAAATACAGATTGGAAGAACAGCTATGAGGAGACAGTGTAATCTACATTATGATAGATGGATGTTCTATACATGGAAGGGCACATAGGAATGGTAAATAGCACACACAGGCAATATAACATATTTTTATTGAATATATCTCATGTTACTAGTTGTTCTTCCTTAATATTAGAGGTTTACTACTCAAATTAATAATTCTGAAATGCAGAAAATACTTTTTTAAAGAATCAAGAAATAATATCAATAATTAGTGCAATGTCACAACTTCTTCCTCTGTCATCTGTAACCTGAATGGTTAAATGCTTTAACATTCCCATATACTTAAGGTTCTCTTTGTTAAAATTCTGGTTGGTTAAATTCAAAAATAACGTTGCCAAAACATTTGCTGATAAAATTGACAGGGCTGATTTATTTACTGAAAATATAACGGGCAGTAAAGAAATTCCATTTTCAGTTCACCATTGATTGATTTGCTTTCTAACTTTGTTGAGTCCATATATCATGACCCTATCCCATGTCAAAATAGTGACCTATTTTTTAATGTTACTTTCGCATTCATGTGTAGATGTTTTATATTCCATTATTATGCAGTTTGGTTGTATAATGACATTAGCAATAGGGTTTAAGAAGGCATGGCCTTTACTTTAAACATACAGTGCTAAAGACAGAATGATTTAAAACTATGCAGGTGATAAAAATGGAGGTTGCTTAAGATGGAAAATGTTGGGAATTTTACATAATCTGTTGTAAAGACCCTCAGCTCCAAAATAAAGTGTTCATCAAATATTTAGTAAAAATGCTAAAATACAAAACCTTCCAGCATAAAATTAATCCCACTAGAGTATAATTTTATTTATTTGCTTGTTATTTTGGTATGTATTAGCCTCCTCAGTTATCTTAATATGATTTCCCATCTAATGTTTAGCTTTGGATTATTCTTGTCACCAAGAAGAAGCCTTGTAGGGAAACTGTTAGGGATTCCATTTGCTTTATAAAAAGGTAAAGAATCCTTTGGCTTTGTCTTGTCCACAACTCAATCTCTAGCATGCTAACTTTCCCAAACTTGTGATAAGATTTTGGTTATTTGTTTAGATTTGTAAACAGAGGTCCAGATTGGATAGTAATGGCAATTGGTGTGTGTGTCTGTGTCTTGTCTGTGTGTGTGTGTGTGTGTGTGTGTTTTCAACACAAATTGGGACTCTTCTTCACAGTGAAGAATATAATGGTGAATATAAATTTTGATTATAAGAGCCTGAAGTATGTATGGTTTGTATGAAGAAGGTTTGGGGAGTAGGCAATCTGTTCAGTCTTCCTCAGAATGTTGTTTCCCTGTCCTGCCTGAAGGCCACTTGTAGTTGTTGTATTATCCAATTTCTCATGGCCCATCTGCAACTGTGAAAGTCTTCTATGACATAATGTCCACTTCAGAGAACGGCACTCCTGGCTTTCCTCTTAAAGAAAAATTCTGGTGGCTCCCATGAAGAGGAAGTTCTATGATCTATGAGTGGGTGATGGTGGAACAGCCTATGGAGGAAATATGGGGAGAAGTGGAACACCCTGAACTTCTGTAGTTGTCACAGAATTTTTTAGAACCACAAAAAAATAAATAAATAAAGCTATGAATTTCCTTTATTTGGTAGTTTATTAAATACATTGTAATGAATTCAACTTGTGTCCCAATACCTCTTTAAGACAGAGTTTAGATTTGTTATTAAACAAACGCAATTACTGGAAACACAAGATTAGGATTAACAACACTCAAATGTCAAAAGGGTGAAAACAAGTGGTGTAATTTCCTTATAAATCCCCTGGTCTAGGGATGGATTATTTAGAGATCAGTATGAACACTGAAAATTAGAAGAAAGGATAAAACTCTCATTCTTTGCAACATTTTTTTTTTAAATTTTTTTTTTCAACGTTTATTTATTTTTGGGACAGAGAGAGACAGAGCATGAACGGGGGAGGGGCAGAGAGAGAGGGAGACACAGAATCGGAAACAGGCTCCAGACTCCGAGCCATCAGCCCAGAGCCTGACACGGGGCTTGAACTCACGGACCGCGAGATCGTGACCTGGCTGAAATCGGACGCTTAACCGACTGCGCCACCCAGGCGCCCCTCTTTGCAACATTTTAATGGTAAAATATGGGAGATTAAAATTCTCATTAAAAACTAATTTTACATTTCTTAGTTTAAGCTACTCTGTGGGCATGGCAGGGAGGACACAGTCAACCCAATTTAAATATTGCTCAATTTTGTGTGATACTGCAATTTAAAGTGATTACAGGTTTGAACTACAATAGAAATATGGATTAATTCTCCCTGCCTTATGATTGGCCAAATCATATTAAAACATTACTTGATTAAATTATATTAAACCATTACTTCCAGTATTTCCTAAGTGTTCAATCCATGTGTACTATTCTGAAATTGAATAGGGATGAACTCCGCTAATTATAAGTCTTTATAAAAACAGGGAGGTGGATTTTCTACATAGATAATCCAAGTTTCTATTAAAGAAACATATATTCTGTAGCCAAGGAATTTACATCAATAACCAAGGGAGTGAAACTCATTAGTGTGTTCTTATTAGAACAATTTGACTAAAACTTAACCAGGACCTTAGATTTCCATAGCAAAGTGTTCCCTGATGTAGGTTGCTTAGGAGTGCAATAAAAATTCTCTTGCAGATCCAAGATAGATTGGAACCATTAAAGCCTCATAAAACTTTGCAACTTTTTTGAAAAGCTAGGGAAATGAAGCCCAAAACAGTACCCATTTCTAGATGACACATAGATTTTTACTTAAACAACCTTTACAGTGTTCAAATGGTTAGTAAGGGACATGGCAGGTTGTAAGGTGACAATTTGAATAGTACACACTTTGCAAACTAGAAACCAAGTCCTCATAGCACCCACACCATATGGTCATAAATGAGAATGGGAAACTATGTTTATAATGTTACCTTGAAATTATAGTACTTTGTATTTTCAGAGTGCAACCCTATCTAAATCATACAACACTGCTGTGAGACAGGTAAGTATTATTGTCTCTTTGCAGAGAAAAAAAGATGTTCCACAGATGTTCAGTGACTTGCCAGAAGCCATACTGCATTACAGCTGCCAAGCTGGGATCAGGCCCATGGAAGCCTTTGATTCTCAGAATGTGCTCAGTAGAATCAAGAGAGCAGTTGAGCAACTATAACATCCTCCTTTTTGGTGTTTACATTTAAAGGTAATTTTTTAGGCAGTTTCTATTAGGCAATAATACTAAGAAGGAAAGAAATGTAGGAAGAGTGGGGATATTTCTCAAATAAAAAAAATTCCCTGCAACATATAAAGTATCCAAGGAACACTTGGAGGGCACAGCTTGATACTAAATGTTATACAATAATTATTTTCTAGTCATCTTATGCTGCATAACAGAGCATGCCAAAACGTATTGGCTTAAGACAATTGTTTTATTATATTACAGTTTCTTTCTGTTAGCAATTGAGGATGGATTGGGCTGAACAGTTTTGGTTCAAGGTCTCACGGGCAGTTTTATTCTCACAGTGGTTGGAGCTGGAGTAGCTGAGAACTAGCCAGGCATTTGTCTCCCTTTATGTGGTCACAGGGCTTTTCCATGGGTCTTTCCACATGGAGTCTTTGGCATGGTGGCCTCAGAGTAGTCAAAATCCTTATATGATGGCTTGGGGCTCCAAAAACAGTGTTCCAGCAGGTAAGGCATAAGTTGCATTGCTTCCTCTAACCTATCTTCAGAAGTCATGAAGTGTCACTTTTGCTGCTTAATGGTGGTTACAAGTGAGTCACAACCCATTTCCCAGCCCTCACCCCTATTCAAGTAGAGGCATATATATAAGAGTTGATGGGAGCAATGCCAAGGCTGAAGAGTCTGTAGAATGAAAGATATATGGCAGCCATATTTGTAAAATAAACTCCACTACATCTTACAGAAAAACAAGAGTCTTTTATAAGTGATGACAGAAAAGATTGAAGAAGATGTTTCATGGGTCCATGGCTTTCATGTTCCACTGACAATGACAAATATATAACTGGAGGATCTTGCTCTTAAGGAAGTCTACGAGGATTCCTATTCCTAAACTATTCCTATGCTTATTCCTAAACTTCTTAGTTTATATGACTGTCCCAACATGAATGGGATGCTACATTACTTTGTGAAGATGATGATTCAAAGTGATTATAGTGTGGGGGAGGGGGCAAGAGTTGAAAACATAGGAAATAGTGTATTGGTTTAGGCTTGGCATTGATATTTACTTTGCAATAAAAGATAAGTTTAAAATGCAGAGAGAAAAAAGAAAACCCAAAATTAGCCCTCTCTCCCCCATGGAAGTGTTACAATATGTATTTATATGGCATTCCACTGGATGTGAATTTCTGAATGTAATCTGCTATATACCAAATTTTACTTGGTCTCTATAACTTTGTCATAAATGGTAAAACTCAACTGACTAGTCCTCCTATTCCTTACAATTATCAGTTATTTAAAAGGTATGCAAAATTTTATAACAGTACCTAGCAATTAGTAAGCACAAAGGAAGTGTTCAGTTTCTATTTCTACATCATCATCACCATCACCCATGCTCTTTGGAAACATCATTGATCCCTCAGTCCAATACAGGTCTTCCCATCACGTTCACTAGTTGTCCTCCACATGTTTCTGCTTATTAAAATTGTTTGCTTTTTTCTTCTGCTACATTAGACCCTTTGTGAAAATAAGGCCAGTATCTGCCTTATCTTCATTTTATTCCTAATGGATATATGGCACTTTTTAAACATCTTAGTGAAAATACACACCTTTTTTTCTATTCCTCAAAGCATTAACAATCATGCTTTAAAATAATACTAAGAATCATAGTATATTAATGTAGTTTTCCACATTAATAAGATAAAAGGCATTATGTATACATGATCAGGTTGCACATAAATTGCAGAGGCTGACTCTAGAGGAATGATCTATGATAAATGTGATTTATGAAGCATCTCACCTGATGCTGGTAAAATATGAATGTCCAATGTTTTAGTTACCTGCACTCTACAGAGAATTTTATATGACTACTAAAATGGCTTAAATAACCTTTTAGTTTTTCAAGTCATAAAAACACATTCTGTCCCTGCAAATATAAATTATACAAATTTACTGTGATTCTGTGGGACAACAATCTTTTCAGGTCACTCCACTCATAATTACAACTAATTAAAATGTGCCAAAGAAAGGATAGAAATTTATCACTGCTCATTAAACCTGTAAAGACTGTGTTAATTAGATGTCAGGCTCAGTAACTCACACAAATGTTTGCTGCCAGTCTAATTTTAGAGAAAAAGGAAAGTGAACTGCAGAATATTCTAGATGGGAGTCTAAAGTTTTCAAAAATCAGTAGCTTTAGGAAGACAACAAGTTCGTAGCTTGTTTATGGATATCATTAACATCTGCCAGTAGCCTAAACAAAGAAAAAAAGTTAGTGTGATGTTTGTTGACTTTTAACTGATTTAAGTTTACAGTAACCCATAGGCAGGGCAATGAACAACCATGGCTCATTTGCAAGGATTTTAAGACTTTATGACTATTAAATATATTATGCTCCCTTAAATGCAGCAAACTATTTTTAGGGTAATTATATTTAGAAAAATAGATGTTTTAATTAAAAATGTTTTTAATGCAACACATAGGTTACATTTTATATAGGACTCCATGCCAAATACTTCTATAAAGAGTATGCTTTTTATGAATATCAAAGAATTGCATGAGAAAAGTAGAGCAAACTTGTTGGAGAACCAGGATTTGACTGTGAACAATGAGGCTATCATATAATATGCAAAATATAAAAGCATCCTTCCTGTTAACCTAAAGAAGCAGGTGTAAGCTGTGTACCGTTATGTGCAGGTCATGGAAGGATTCTAGAACTATGGATGTTTCAGGATTGAGATGGAGAGAACTGCCAAATTTTAGAATGCGATTAAGCACTGACATATCTCTGACTTCTTAGAGTCAAATACCTTATATATTCCATCATAATTCTCTGACTTTTGTCTCATGCCTTATCAACTTATATCTTAAAGAATTTTTTTTAAAAAACCCTCTTTTGATGTTACGTCAATAGAAATCTTAATGACAAGCTGTTTACGTGATAATTTTATTGACTTTCTGTTTTAAAAGGGTTTTTGTGCATGCTATTGCTGGCAAGAAAATCAAGGGCATCATACCACATCTACCAAAAATTTCTTTAAATCTCCTCTGAAAATATTCTGTCATCAAGAAGACTGGATTTAGGAATTCCAGGATTATCATACCCTTGAACTTGATAGAAGTGAATACTAAACCTTTCACATTTTAAACGAGTGTAAGACCTATGGGTGCAATTTTGTGCTAAAAGATAGCAGAATACACCAGCCTCAAGTATGTTGGCTTAGGATATTGACTATCTTGAGCTAACAGCACTTGAAAAACAGCAGATCTAAAAGGAACAATCTGATCTCCCCAACTGGGCATATTTGGGATGCCATGTTTGGTCCCCTGCCATGTGTACAGTCTCTTTCTTATAAGCATAAGGAGCACCATAAAGCATGCGATCATGTGAATATGTAAGATCGAGTTTATATACTTGTGGAACCCCATGTCACTCAACAGGATACTTATTTATTGCAGTATGGCCCTTACAGTTGAATTTTATAACCTAATTATGTTTAGTATATTTTTCACCAATTTGAGTGATACAGATATAGATATTATGAAGATTTTATCTTCTGTTTTTCTTATGTGTTTGTCTAATTTAAATATGCCTACTTTCAAAATGACTTTAGTTCATTTTTCTCACATAATAATTACCTTTTAAAAATGTCTCAAGTATATATTAAGAACCAGTTAGTTCCCCTTTGTTTTAAAACCCTTTATCCTTTGAAATGATAGTTTCTTAAAGCAAAAAACGAAAAAGCAAAAGAGGTGTTAAACTGACAGTCATGGTATTTTTTTTAATTTAGTAATTTCTAGAAACTGTAAATAATTAGTCATCTAAATTTTCCTTTATTCCAGAAGTATAGCCATGTTTGTGGTTTTCTGATCTGATATGGTCTTTGTAAAGGTCACAGTGATACTCCTGATGATACATTCAATGGACCCTTAAATAATGAGAAACTTTATGTCACTTTACTTGTCAGCATTATTCAATGTTGGAAATAGTATTTTCTTCATAAAATATTCTTTTATATTAGCTAAATAATATCACCTTCTCTGTATGCTCTTCCTTGACCATTTTCTCCCAGTCTCAATTGCAGATTTCTCATATACACCTCCTATTTTTAGATGTCTCAAGACTTAGTACTGAGCATTTCTCCCTTAAAGTCTCTACCTGGCAGTCCCATTATTCCCCATGGTTTTAACACTGTATCTTCCTTGTGAATTTCAAATGTAAACCTCATTAACAGCCCAGATTAATCTGAGTATCTCAAAACAACATATTCCAGGTGAAACCCATGCTCCAACACACCCTGCCTTTCCCTATTTCTGTAGGTGGTATAATTCACCCAGTTGCTTAAGCTCAAACCTTGGGATTCTGCTTAGATTGGTATTCCCTTGTTATCCATATATGAAACTTACCCCCAGAATATATACTAAATAGTCAATACATTACTCTCCATACAGTCTTCCATCACTCTAACCGAAACATCATTATTTCCCTAGATTACAGGAATATTTACAACTTTTAATCATTTGTTCATATAGTAAAAAACTGACCAAAAATATTTTTAAAACATAATTTATTCTGGAAAGATCAAAGCTAAGGAGGCAGAAAAATGATCAGTGTTTGCCAGGGGTTAATAGGGAGAGAGAGATGGATAAGCAAAGCATAGAGGAAATTATGTCACTTTGTCAAAATCCATACCACATAAACCAAGAATGAGCCTTAATGTAAACTATGGACTTTGGGTGATAATGACGTATCAATCAATGTAGGTTCATCAACTGAAACAATATAGAACTCTAGCAGGAGATTTTGATACCTGGAGAGTCTCTATCTCTGTGGAGATAGAGCATATGTGGAAACTCTATTTTCTGCTCACTTTTCTGTGATTCTAAAAGTGATCTATAAAAATAAAACTGATTTAAAAAATCATACATAGGGGCGCCTGGGTGGCGCAGTCGGTTAAGTGTCTGACTTCAGCCAGGTCACGATCTCGCGGTCCGTGAGTTCGAGCCCCGCGTCAGGCTCTGGGCTGATGGCTCAGAGCCTGGAGCCTGTTTCCGATTCTGTCTCCCTCTCTCTCTGCCCCTCCCCCGTTCATGCTCTGTCTCTCTCTGTCCCAAAAATAAATAAACGTTGAAAAAAAAAATTTTTTTTTTAAAAAATAAAAAATCATACATAAAATCCTATTAACCACCGTTCTCACACACATCCCTATGTAAAAAAAAGTTTAATGGCTTTTAGCTATACTTAAAATAAAACCCAAACTCTATAGAATGGTGCAAGAGACTACAGGATCTGGCCCTGGTTAATCTCTTCAATTCAACTGATATAATACAGTTTTTATTGTTGCTTGCCTATACATTTTTTTTTAACTTTTTGGAATGTTATTTCCCAAAGAGTTTGCAAGAGGTTTGTTAAGAGAATGTGTACACCTGCATGACATGCATTCTTGTCAAGAAATGAAGCATTTCTATCACAACAGAAAGTTCTCCTTTGTCCCTTCCCAGTCAATGTTTTAAATTGCCTTCACCAAATATATGTTTTTGACTGCTTTTGGCCTTAGTATAAGTGGTATACCCTCGAGTTTGGTTTCTTGTCTACAATATTCTATCTGTGAGAATTTTCTATGATGTTATGTGTATTTGGGCCCTAGATAAGTGTATTCATTGTACAAATACTGTGTTTTGTTTATTCATTCTCCCAATAAGGGAAATACGGATTGTATCCAGCTTGGGGCTATTACACATTAAATTGCCATAAACAGTTTTGTACAAGATTTCCATGGACATGCTATTCATTCCTCTTGAATAAATATGTGGGAGTGAAATATTATAATTATATACTATTTTTGTTTTTAATAAGTATTGCCAATATATATAGGCCATTTATATATCTGTGAAAAGCGTCTATTCAAGTCTTTTATATATGTTTAATGTATTGAGGTCTGTGTGTGTGTGTGTGTGTGTGTGTGTGTGTGTGTGTGTGTGAAAGAGAGAGAACAGACTGAAAAAAAAATTTTCCAAAGTGATTATCTCATTTTATATACTCATGAGCAACAGATGAGAATTCAGATTGCTCTACATCCTGACCAACATAATTGTTATTTAGTCATTGTTTATGTGTGTCAAATACAGGTTTTGTGAGTATTTTTGCATAGTATGTAGTCTCTTCATTTTCTTAATGGTGTCTTTTGATAAATATAAACTTTTAATTTGATAAAATCTAATTCTTATTTTTCTCTTTGATGATTCTTGCTGTCAGTGACCTGTCTCAGGTGATGAAAATATTTACCTTAGTTTATTCTAGACATTTTATTGTTTTATCATCTATATTTAGTTCTGTCATTTTTTTACAAATAATATTTGCATGTAGATTGAAGTGGGTTCGAGTTTCTCAGTTAAATCTGTATGTGTATCCAATTTACCACTTTAAATTTAATTTACTGTTGACTCATTTCATCACTGAATTTACCATTAACAATGATATTAGCTGTAAGTTTTTGTGGGTGCTCTTGATAAAACTGAAACAGTTCTTTTGTTTTCCTAATTTGCTTAGAACTTTTTTCTAATTGAAAGAGTATTAAATTTTTATAAAATGTCTTTTCCATACCAACAGAAATGATCAATCATTTAATATGGTGGATTATCTTAATAGATTTCTGAAGCTAACTCTGTGTTACTGGACAATCCCATGGTCACTACATACATATATTTATATAAGCTATGTGTATGTGTGCACATATGTGAGCACATGCACGCACACATTCTTTTTACGTGTTCTTGCTTCAAATTACTAACATACCTAATTTGATTTGTTATGTATATTTATGTTCATATTCATAAGTATTATAGGTCTATAATTTTCTTTTCAGATAATGACCTATCTGCTTCCATTATGAGAGTTACATTGGATTCATAAAATAAATAGAAAGTGTTCCCTTCTCTTCTTAAAACTTTTGTGCAACATGGTATTATGTCTTCATCAAGTGTTTGAGAAAATTCATTGTGAAGCCATTTAGGCCTGGAGTTGCCTTTGTAAATTTTTATTATGATTTCAATTAAAATATATAATCATATATTCAGATTCTCTATTTGCTTTGAAATCTTAAAATATATATATATATCTTATATATTTATATATATATTTTTTATATTATATAGTTTATATGTATATATATATATTTTATATCATATATTTTATTTTAGAGGTACCTGGGTGGCTCAGCGTCTGACCCTTGATTTTGGCTCAGGTCAGGATCTCACAGTTGTGAGACTGAGCCCCATGTCAGGCACTGCCTGCTTAAGATTCTTTCTCCCTCTTCCTCTGCCCCTCCCTCTCTCTCTCTCAAAAAAAATAATAATTAAAATATTTTTTAATTTCAAATACTTTTTCCATTTCATGTAAGCTGTAAACTTATTTGTATAATGTGCATAATGTTCTTTTATTGTGCTTTTAATGTCTATAGGCTCTGTGGTGATGTCCTTTAAATATTTCTTGATATTGGCAATTTGCATTCTCACTCGTTTCTTCTTGATTAGAGCTGTTAGAGAGTCATAATTTATTTTCCAAGAAACATCTTTGCATTTATCTACAAATATCCTTATTTCATGTTAATTTATGAATGTTATTTTCATCAAATCCAGAATTCTAGAAAGGCAGGGTGTTTATACCTATTTTTTTTACTTTTGTATTCATTATTTCTGATAATGTATTATTCACGTCTTTGTTTCTATCTTTTTCAAAGATTTAACTTTGATTTTTACCATTTTAACTAGTATATAATACTCAAGGGTGGTTTGCTTTGTATTTTTGTTTGGTTATTTAATTTTTCAGCATATAATATGTATTTTTGTCTTCATATTTAGAAAATTTTAAGTCATTATTTCTTCAAATATTTATTTTTTCTGCCCAATTATCTCTCTTTTCCTTCCAGGAATTAAATCATATAGATGTTAGGATGTTTAATACCTCTTCACAGGTCAAAAGAGTTCTGCTAGCTTTTTTCAGTGTATTTCCTCTCCCATTGTTAAGATGGTTTTTATTCTAACTATTCAGGTTTACTGCTTTGCTCTTCTAACATCTCCAATCCTCCCTTAAGGTCATTTACATTTTTAAAAATGCTGCTCTGTTCAGTTTTAGAATTTTGATTTGGTCCCTTTTCATATCTGCCATTTCTCTGAGTTTTGATTTGTTCATTTGTTCATTCCTGAATGTATTTTTAAAAGCTTCTCTAAAATCTTTAAATGCTAATTCCAAATTCTTCACTATATTTTAGTAGGTTTAAATTGATTTTTCTCTTGAATATGGGACACATGTTAATATTTCCATGAATATTTAGTAATTTATTGTTATATTATTAAATATTTTGAATGATACATTTTTTAAGACATTGAGTTCTGTGTTTTCCCTCTGAAATTCTGTCTCCCCTGTGGTAGGCAGCAGCTGATATATCTAAAAATTTTTACAGTTTACTAGTTATTGATTGTCACAGGATCCTCAGTCTCTTCTGTGCATATGTAGTTCATTTGACGGCCAAAGATTTGGGGTAGAATTTAAAAACAGATTTAGGGATTTGCCCCTTTGCAGTTCCTTGCTTTCCAATATTTGGTACCTTACTGTTCAGTTTCCATGACAAATCTAAACTCCATCCTCTGATCCTTTAAACTAGTAAGACTGCACTTTAATGTTTAAATTCCTGTCACCTTGCTGTATGCAAACTGGAACATTTCAAATGAAAAGCATTATAGTCACCTAGTCCACTTCCTCTGACTCAAGGATCAACTCAACTTTTTGCCTCCTTCTGGCCATTTTTAGTTCTCCTTCAAAAGTAAGCTTTTAATATTTTTCCAGAATTTTAAAACTTATGAGAGTTTCAAAAGAGCTGTTTGCCATTCTATAATTTGTAAGTTCGTTATATTGATTTGTCTCATACAACAAAAATGTAAGCTACATAAGGACATGAACTCCATTTTCCTTTTCTACACTGAATCTTTAGTAGTTACTATATGTGTGTGATTCTTAACTTTTATACATTATCATACTTTATCCTTTCAAAAATATCAGGAGACAGGTATTATATTTATGACCACTTTAATATGGTAAAAATGAAGTATGATTAACATCAGAGATCACAGTTCCCCTAATAACAGACTGGGAAAAATTACAGTCTATCATTGATGGTTTCTGATTATTATCATATGACGTTTGATATGTTATTGCTCATTGTGGGGAATATTTAATAAAGGCTTATTAATCTCAATAGCTTTTATCGTTATTTATTAATTGGAAATTAGCAATGTCATAAAAAAGAAAAAGGAAAGATTACTGCATTGGATATGTTGAAGAAAATTCGTATCTTATATGATCCTTGGATGTTTTCTAAACAATGTTAGAGAAACACTTGAAATGCATCTTACCAAACACAATTATCTTAACTTGAAAAATATAACTACCGTATTGCTTATTCTTTTGTTTTTCTGAATGATGCTTCATGTGAGAGACCTTGGAAGATGGTGAAATGTTATGAGGATTTAAATTATATTCTGAATTTCTTGCTATGCTGCCTACAGAGCAAAAAAAAAAAAAAAACATAAAACCTATTTACTCAGTCCATGCATACTATCTACTAAAGTTAGCTCTTATCACGGTACATGGGGCATATAAAATTATGTGGCAAATTGAGAGAAACAAAAAATAAGCAAAAAGAAACAGAGATAAATAGGACAAAGATATCATAAGCTGATTTACTAATAAAGAAAAAAGAGAGTGAAATAGATACTTCCAGACCAAGTCTGTTTTTTGGCTCATGAATGTTAGATTCTCTTGGACATGCATATCTATTCTTCAGTATGTGTGTGTTACATGGTTTGTGTATTAGTGTTTCTCTGAGAGGATGAATTTCTTTCCAAACACCAACTGTTATCAGTTAATACTGCTGTCTAATAAACCACAAAAACTTATTGTCCAAAGCTTATTGTCTTAGAATATCTATAGTTAATTATTCCTCACAATATTATTTTCAGCTGTTTGCCCATTCCTGTGCTGATTTCACCCAGGTCCACTTTTTGTGGCTATAACTAGCCCAAGATTCAGCTAGATTGGAGGGCCAAGATGGCTTAATTTGCAGGTCTGGTTCTAGGTGTTGGCTACAGGCTAGAGAGGCTCATTTATTCTCCACATGGCTTCTCATCCTCAAGTAGGGTTGCCTGCTTCTCTAAATAGGTATGTCAGGGAGCAAACATCGATGATGTAAGAGCCTTTGAGGCTTAGAAACTAGAAGTTGTAAAATGTCACTTCTGCCACATATTGTCAAAGTAAGTTAGAAAATAACCCCATATGAAACAAGAAGTGGAATTAAAGATGGGAAGAGCTGAAAATAAAATAATTTATGGCTATATTTAATCTATCACAAATCATCATTTAGCCACAATTACATCCATTGTTCCCAATGGAAAATATATCCACTCCACCAAACTGAATCTTATTTGACATCAAGTCAAATTCCAGTATCTTGTTATCTGCATATGGGCCAAATACAGAAGAAGCTCCTTGGGTACAGGTACACAGATCCAGAGAACTGTAAATATAAAAGAACTCCCCACTCCAAACACAGAGAGAGAGGGGGGCCAAACATTTGTGAAGCCTGGGTAGGATGACAACAATAAGCAATCCCATTTAAAAATGGAAGAAGGAGAAGCATACAGCAGTCATTAGGTTATAATTCCAAAAATGTGTTCAAGAACATGTTGTCAACCCTCCTCCAGGGGCAGGGAATGTTTCTTGAGGAGGGTATGACTTCTGTTCCAAGTTATGGCTTCCTAATCCATATTCATCCTCAGCTCTTGGCTCTGTATTCTGAGCTTTTGGCTCCACCCTTTGAAGTCCCATTTCCTTTGCAGGAAGAAGGACTAAACCACTGTAAATGTCCAAGATTTAGAGATATAAAGAATTTTCATCTTTCTTTCTGCTTTTAAAAAGCTGAGATCCCCTTTGGTTTTCACCTTTTTCTTTTTTAACCCAATCTAGTGGTTTTTTTTTATTGGTATAACTCCCTTAAAAATGTTGTAACATATTTTATGACCACAGTTATGGTCTCTTACCCAAAAGCAAGATCCCTAACTTTTCTGGAGACACCAAGTGAGGTTTTGAAATGTATGAGAGGCCGTGGGCATAAATTTCCTAAAATTCTTTAATCCCCCATTTTTTTCTTGCTGAATTTAACAGGCACCATCTTACATCTCTCAGAGACATTACCAAAGAGTATTAAAGTCATACTTTTGATCTAATCTTTAGGTCTGGTTTCAAAATAAGAATTGTTTTCTCTAATCAGAGACTATAAGTAATGTTTCTGTTTTTAATCCTGTAAATTCTCTCAATTTCCCCCTAAATTTTGCTTTCAACTGAACACTTTTTAGGTCATCTCTCTTTTGTTTCAACACACGTTGTTCTAAAACTGTATGGTGACATTTTTATTAATTTGCATGAAAATCTCCTAAACCAGATCTACAAGGGCATTCCCTTAACTTCCTGTCTTCCTAATTACTTATGGTAAAGGTTTTGCCAATTGTTCTTCAGTTATATAACATGAGTTCCCCCTTCTTCAACTTGTAAGAGCAGTTACAACTCTGCTTTTTGAGGCTCTGCTTGTGGACTCATCACCCTTCGAATTCTGGTCGCCACAGTGCTTGAAAGCCAAGGAGGCATGTTTAGGTTTTTGTTTAGAAATACCTACTTCCAGACACCAATTATTCTTTTAAAATAATGGAAAATTATTATTTCCCATAATTTGCAGGGTTAGCTAGATAGTTCCTACACTGGTTTCATCTGGGCTCCCTCATAAAGCCACATTTAACTGAACAATCACCTGGACTAGATTTCAGAATCTTAGAATTTCATTTCTACTAAAACCTCAGAAACAAAATCACAACCATAAAATGTTATGTACAAAAGATGCCATAAATTTAACATTAAAATATTCATCCTGAAAATGAGGAAAAAGAGGTCTGGAAGGCAATTTTATGTATATTGTTAAATGAAATATTCTTGAAAACACAAAGTCTCTGAAGTGAGAAAAATTGGCCAAGAAAAAAAGAATCATAGTGTGAAGTTATGTGCATTAAAAACAAAAAAACAGGGCTCCTGGGTGTCCTAGTCAGTTTAGTGGCCAATTCTTAATTTCAGCTTAGGTCATTATCCCAGGGTCTTGGGATCAAGACCCAGATCAGGCTCTGCACTGAGCATGGAGCCTGTTTGAGATTCTCTCTCATTCTCTCTCTCTGCCCCTCTCCCCAACTTGTGTGTGCTCTCTGTCTCTCAAAACAAAACAAAACAAAAACAAAGGACAGTAAAATGTATAAAAGTATATATTATGAAAATATTCAGAAATAACTTACTTGTAACCTAATATGTACTAAAATTTACCTAACCATTGGAAAAGAAGAAAGTATTAGGAATGTATGAAGGAAAGTTGTAATAGCAGTCTTTTATATTCCAAGTCAAATCTAATAAAAATGCCTAATTGAAAGGTTGGTAATGTGTGATCACTGAGATACATATGATATTAATTCAGTGAAACCTAGCATTTAGCTTCAGGGATTTTCAGCTACAGATTAATTGATTATTGATAACCTATATATAATAGTCCATGTGGGATCATAGACTTCATAGTTTCATTTCCCAAAATGGTGATATGGTTGGAGTGATATTTTCCCATTTAATTCATTACAGCTAAAGAATTAGAGTTTATGTATTCAGCTACTTAATGAGGCATTTTAAATACATTTTCTCATTTCTGTTTATTTTTAACCTTCTCTGAGAAAACAAATGGTCAAGTAGAAATTCCTTTGCAAATATGCACATTTAAGGGAAGCAGCTTTGTGAGTATATGCTTACTATTTTCCCATGCTCCAAATCCATCAAAGAGAAAGGGAAAAAAAAAGTAGCATAATGAACTTTTCATGAGTGACTTTATCAGGCACTGCATTGGGATGGGGAAGTGATGATGTTCCACTCATTCTAAAGCCATAAATTATTTATTTGTTTTGGATGTCTTTAAAGGAAAATTTCCAAAGGGAAGAAAGCAGATGCAGACTTAAAGAAAAGACATACCAATGTCCATGTCCTCCAGGCATATATAATGGAGTCTTTTCTATTAGGAAGTAACACCACAAAAAGTTGGCAATTATGAAGGCATATCAGGCCTAATTTCTTATCCCTCAGGTTTATGTAGCAGTTTTTCTCTGAATACCTGTGAAAATTTAGACAGTTTCTAGGACTAAGACTTTATTCAAGACTATGTAATAGAGGTCAATATTATTGTAATAGGAGAGATAAATTGAACTCAACACAAAAGGCAACAAAAAGGCAGGAGAGTTTTCAATCATGGAGTGAGATAGTGGAAAAGTACTAGAAAACCCTGGGGTCAGGGGCATGGGTACTGGCCAAGGTGATCAGGCCATCTATACTTGCTAATTGGTGCTTTCTGAAGTTAGGCTCCTGCTCTCTCACAGATTGGGAGATGGCGTCCCTGTGGTTCTTAATAATAGTTCAAAAGAATGGCTCCCAGGTTCTTGAGAAAGACATTCTGGGTTATAAAACTGGCAAGAAGATGGGAGAAGATTTACATCTCAAAGGGGGCAGATCTGAAATAATTTACAGTTTCAAGTTTTGTTTGTTTTAAACAAATGCTCTAAGAAAATGGGAAGTCAGGGGCTTACACTTGGAAAGAAATGTGTCTAAACCTCAGTTTAGTCAAGCTGAGGGAAATGTTAAGGCCATTGTGGTCAGTACGTATGTTAGACATATTCTTTATATTTGCTTTTCTGAAAAGAAAATATATTTAGATATTTCATCAGATTACTGAGAATTTCAAATGATGCACATATCTTCAACTTAAATCCCTTCTCTGTTCAAACAGCTTCCTTATGAATGTTTTACCAAATTCTAAATTTGTGATTACAATTTAACTTATATCTCACCTCTAATGTCTTCTCTAGATTTCTTTAACTAGGTAAACATCAATACTATTTTCTTGATTTTTTTGGAGTCAAAAGCTCAAAGTCAGTTTTGATTTCTTTTCTCAAACCTATCACTATCTCAACTTTTTCCCTTTAATTATTTTACAATTCACAAAATTGTAAAGATCACAGTGCTTCACTGATCTAGTGCCCCTTTTTTTCTATTTTGATGTCATTATCTTAATTCAGATTCTATTCCCCCTACAGGATCTAGAAAACAGGTTTCTTTCATTCTTGATGTCTCAATCTATTTTACCAACATTATATGTTAAATTTGTTAAATGTCATATCTGATATTATCACTTTCTTATTCAAAGCATTTGATGTTTTTTTAACATAATCATTTACTAATTTATATATATCCTGTAGCTTTAAAAAAATGTTATTTTCTATTATTTTGTGATTTTTTTCTCCCACTTTCCTTCTTTTCTTTCCAGAACTGTTATCACTGCCTTTTGTACCTGTCTCACATAGTGTATTCTGGGAAACAAATCTGATAAAAGAGATGAGATCTGGTCCTGTCACCTTATGGTTTAGCTGAGAAGGCAATTAAAATAAGGCTTAAAACAAAGTGTAAGTGCTGAGACAGTGAAAGCACAGGTGTCAAAGTAGTATTTTGCCTAGTTAAATATGGAGTTTAAGGCAAACCTCCCTGAGAACTGATTCTGAATTAGACCTGAAGAATGATTAATGATTATTCAAATAATGAGGAAAAGGAATGAGGAAGAGGATTCCAGTAGAAAAGCCTATGGATCATAAGTGACAGGTCATAGGGAAAAAAGAGAATAAAGTATTAACCCAGAAATATTTGTGTAACTCTCTCTCACTGGAAGGGAGAGAAGTGAGAGAAGAGGCTTAAGTGATATACAGGAACCAGATAACAGAGGACTTACTAAGCCATTATCTAGACTTTTGGGTTTTACATTTAAGTGAAATGAGGAATAAATGAAATATTTTAAATAAATGAGTCACATGATCACATCTGTATCTATGACAGAACCCAGTGATGAATGGGTTGTGTATCAATCATACAAAAGGTAGAAAATCCAGCTAGCAGTCCATACTCCCCCACAAAAGATGCTGGTCACCCATATTTGGGTGGAAGTTACAAGGATCCAGTGAAGTAGACCATATGTGGAAAATGTATTAAAGGTGGAATGGATAAAACTTGCTAATAGTTTGATCACCTGGAAGATGGAGAAGAAAGAGTATTAGGATTGCTTGTAGAGCAGCTATGAGTCTCTGTGGTCTCATTTACTTAGAAGGCAATAATTAGAGAACAACTAGATAATGACAATGATAATAATTCAGTGTTCGGCATGTTGATTTTGAGGTACTTATTTGACATTCTAATATTTTCTTATGACTGTGTCTCAGGAGAGTTTTTAATTAAAAATATAAATTAGGGAAAATGTACATAAATAATCCTTTTAGAGTATATATATAGAAGGAATACTGGGCCCATGGATATTTAAAAGTTAAAGAAAGTAACCTTTATAGAGAAATATGCAGAATAGCCAGATATGCATATAGAAAAATAAGAGAAGGGTATGTTGTCAAAGACAAAGAAGGGAGTGATCAAAAAATGTCAAGGTTGATAAAGGAACAATGAGGGCAGGTTATGGCAGAGGACAATTGGATTTAGGGGCACAAAGGAACTTATTGCTGTAGTAGAAATGTCTTATATCTTAACTGTGGTGACGGTTGGTACATGAGTTTCTAAATTTATCAAAACTCATCAGCTTTTATACTTAACATCTATACATTTTATGTAAATCTTAGCTCAATGAAAAAATTTAAATAGTTCTTAAAAGAATTTTTGTATCCATTTTCTGTACTGTGTACTTCTGGTATGTTCAAAACATAGCATTTTCCCCCCAAATTTGCAATTACACTATGCAGCCCTTCCTTTCTTGCTCTTCCTTAATGCTTTCTTCATGTTTCCTAACTCCTCTATTTTTGCAAAGTCAATCTAGGGAGAGATTTTTTTATTAGTCAGTTGGGAAAAAAAGCTCTTCTTGCCAAATAATTGGGGAAAAAATCCTTGAAAAGAAAGAAAAAAGTATCCCCAATCTAAGAAATTTCCTGGTTTCATTACTCTGAAGTATTTCCTAAACATATCACAAGAAATTACACTTCAAAGTATCCTATATTAGTTTTTACTTTTAATTCTCCCAGATCCAGTTGGTGTAGTTAGGGCATAGTTGAAGAAATATTGACTCAATTGACCTTGTTAAAAACTTAATTTTAATTTATCAATTATATTCAGGAAAACTTAAACATGGAATCTGTTTTCTGAAATAATATTTTTCATCATTAGTTGCTTTGTCTTTAGTTATATATATCACTCTGAGCCCTTTAAAAACACACATTATCTAATTACCCATAATGATCAAATGAT
Source organism: Prionailurus viverrinus (assembly GCF_022837055.1). Classification (NCBI taxonomy): domain Eukaryota; kingdom Metazoa; phylum Chordata; class Mammalia; order Carnivora; family Felidae; genus Prionailurus; species Prionailurus viverrinus. Next base: position 57,181,967 of record NC_062564.1, read on the forward strand.
GCATTCTTTCAAAAAGTGAATATTACAATTACTTCCATATAATTTTCTGCTTCCTTTAGAATGCATATGCCATATTTTTGAGTAACAATGGTTATTTTTAAGAATAATATCTATATCTGTGTGTACTAACTTGTCTCTTCTCAAAGTGTGCATTTTCCATTAAGCCTATCTACCTAAATTAGTCAAGTTCTATATGAAAAAAAAAAAGAAAAACTTGAAGAATAATAGCAAGTAATTTAAATCATTCTGTCTTTCATAGTTTATCTATATTCATACAGTGGCATTAACAGAGATCCATAAATACTAGGAAATCCTACCGAACAGCTGGGGCTTTAAAGTACAGTGTCTTTTTCATAGGAATGAAAATGCCTCCCTAAATCCTTAAATGGGCTTTAATTATGGTTTTATTCTAAACTCTTTGTGCAAAAAAGGGGGCAATGAATCCTTTCCAGCCAACTCAAATTAACACTCTCCAAGATTCATACTAACGTTTATGTGATCAAAGAAAGAGCATAAAGGAATTACCATTGTAAGGACAAAATGGCAGACATGAGAGATGTGAGAGATGAGTATTTCAAAGACTATCTTTTAAGTGTTTTGGAGGAGATGTTAAGATAGCAGAGTAGTAAGTAGGAGGACCTTATGCTTGCCTCATCTCTTGAACACAGCTGGATAAATACCACATGATTCTGAACATCCAGGAAATCAATCTAAGGACTGAAAGAACAAGTGCACAACTAGAGGAAGGAAAAAAAAGTCACATCATGGAAGGTAGAAAGTGCAGAGATGTGATTTGGGGGAGAAAAGAATAGCCAGTGCTGCAGAGGAGAGGAGCCCTCATCAGGGGGAGAGGAGAGAGAGAGCAAGCAAGTGAGCGAGCGAGTAGGGTGCAGGGCATTGCACAAGAAAAACACTTCCCCAAAACCAATGATGGGGAAAATGAAAGGGGCTGGTAATCACAAATTTTCACAAAAATCAGAGCTCAACGTCTGAAGATTTAGAAGTCTGCACCATTTCAAGGGAAGTCTGGTGGGCACAGACGTGCTCCTATGGAGGAGGAGGACAGAGGCCTAGAAGTGGAAAGCATAGTCTGAGGATACCCTGGGTCACACTGAGAAAGACAGCTCCTCTTCTTGGAGTGCATTTGGGAGAGGTGGCACTGCCTCTCCAGGGATCAATGAGTCAGTGGGCACCAATAAGCTGCTCTGTTCATTAGCATAGGAGCAGAGGCAGCTTCTGAGGGTAGCTAATCTGGATACAAGCTTTTTGCTATACTTTGCCATAAACTCCAAGCCTCTGCACTCTTTTTGGACAAACCAGAACCAGACACAGGATGGCAAGACCACCCCCCCCCCAGAGGATCCGTGCAGGTATGTGCTACGCCAAGTGCCTAAATTTTGGAGTTCTGAAACACCACCAGCACACCTGAGATGAGACACAGGAGCACAGACAGCTCAGACATAGACAGGTTGAAGGCAGGGATCTGAGAGAAGCCTAGAACACATGAAGGGAAATTGTCCGCTCTTCTTTGAGGGCATAAAGCAGTGGGCACAAACTTCTCCCATCCGGAGAAGAGAGGCAGCTGATGCCATTTTCTCCCCACCCTGTAGCATAGACAGACTTCAGTGAGCAGCACAACACCCACAGTGGAGGTTTAAGCCCCTTATACCAAGCCCACCTCCTTGCCCCCTGTAGGCAGGGGCTTTTTCACTAGGGCAAGTGAGACTGAAAGAGCAGCAGCATGCTCCTCCCCCAGATGACAAACATACACATACACACACACACACACACACACACACACACACCACAGCCTCCAAGTCCATCGACCATAGAGTCCTGCAAAGCTTCATCACTAGGGAAAACAGGATCTAATCTCTTCTAAAAAGCAGACCAAAACACACCTACTTAACACTCACCATACAGTGGACAAGGTCCAAATACTCCCCACTGCAGGCAAGGAAAAACTCTGCAGAGGACTGACCTGAGGAGTAAAGCAGTCAAAACATAATATCAGAGTGCACACAGCATATTCCAAAAACACTTCCTGAAGTGTCAGGCCCTGGACTATATACTATATATGACTTTTTTTTTTAAGTATATGATCTCTTCTTAACATAGCAGAAAACATAACAGGCTTTCCTAATGCACACAAGACACAGACTTAGACTAAATGCCAAGGTGGAGGAATTCATCAGAAAAGAAGGAACAAGAGGAGGTCAAGACCAGTGAGCTAACAAAAACAGATATAAGCAATATGCTTAAACCATAATTTAAAACAACAATCATAAGGATACTAGGTGGGCTTAAGAAAAGCATGGAAGAAACCAGAGGGACCATTACCACAGAGATAAAAGACCTAAAACCTAGTTAGGCTGAAATAAAAAATGCTATAGCAAAGATGCACAATCAAATGGATGTAATGACCACAGGATGTTAGAAATAGGAGAATGAATCAAAAAAAAAAAAAAAAAGGAAATGAACCAAATAAATAAAATCACAAACGAAACACGAGCAATCACAACATACACCACAGAAACACAAACAATTATAAGCAATATTATGAGCAATTATATGCCAGAAATTGGGCAAACTGGAAGAACTAGAAAAATTCTTGGAAACATATAAACTACCACAACTGAAAAAAAGGAAGAAATACAATTTGAACAGACCCATAGCCATTAAAGATTGAATCAGTAATCAAAAATATCCTAACAGAGTGGAATTCTACCAAACATTTAAAGAAGAGTTAACACCTATTCTTTTTGAAGCTGCTCCAAAAACTAGAAATGGAAAGAAAACTCCCAAAATCATTCTACAAGGCAGCATCACCTTGATTCTAAAATTAGACAAAGACCCCCTAAAAAGGTGCAGGGGGGTGGCAAATATATACAGCCCAATTTCCTGTTGAATATGGATGCAAAATTCTCAACAAGATACTAGCAAACCAAATCCAATAATACATTAGAATTATTCACTATGACAAGGGGGATTTATTCCTGGGCTGCAGGGCTGGCTCAATATCCACAAATCAATCAACATGATACATCACGTTAATTAAAGGCTAAGAATCACATGATCCTCTCAATGGATTCAGAAAAAGCATTTGACAAAATACAGCATCATTTCTTGTTAAAAATCTTCAAGAAAGTAGGGATAGAAAGAAAATACCTCAACATCATAAAGGTCATATATGAAAGACCCACAGATAATATCATCCTCAATGGGGAAAAACTGAGAGTTCTTCCCCTAAGGTTAGGAACAGGACAGAGATGTCCACTTGCACCACTGTTGTTTAACATACTGTTGGAAGTCCTAGCCTCAGAAATCAGAAAATGAAAGGAAATAAAAGACATTCAAATTGCAAGGAAAAAGTCAAACCTTCACTCTTCACAGAAGACATGGTACTCTACATGGAAAACCCAAAAGATTCCACCAAAAAACTGTTAGAACTAAAACATTAATTCAGTGAAGTCACAGGATATAAAACCAATGTATAGAAATCTGTGTACACCAATAATGAAGCAGCAAAAAGAGAAATCAAGGAATCAATCCCATTTACAATTGCACTGAAAATCATAAAAAAAACTTTACCAAATAAACAAAGAGGTAAAAGATATATATATGCTGAAAACTATACATAGCTTATTAAAGAAATTGAAGAAGACACAAAGAAATGGAAAAACATTCCATACTCATGGATTGGAAGAACTCATATCGTTAAAATGTTGACACTACCCCAAACAATCTACACATTCAATGCAATCCCTTGTCAAAATAATACCAGTATTCTTCATAGAGCTAGAACAATTTTAAAATTTTTATAGAACCAGAAAAGACCTAGAATAGCCAAAGTAATGTTAAAAAGAAAACCAAAGCTGTAGGCATCATGATTCCACACTTCAAGCTGTATTACAAAGCTGTAATCACCAAGACAATATAGTACTGGCAGAAAAAAGACACATAGGTCAATGGGACAAAATAGAGAACCCAGAAATGGACTCACAAATGTATGGCCAACTAATCTTTGACAAATTAGGAAAGAATACCCAAAGTAAAAAAGTCGCTTCAGCAAATGGTGATGAGAACTGGACAACAACATGTAGAAGATGAACCCAGACCACTTTCTCACACCATACACAAAACAACCTCAAACTGGATGAAAGACCTAAATGTAAGAAAGGAAACCACCAAAATCCTAGAGGAGAAAACAGGCAACAACCTCTTAGATCTCAGCCATAGCAACTTCTTACTAGACATATCCATGGACGTAATGGAGACAAAAGCAAAAATGAACTTTTGGGATTTCATCAAGATAAAAAGTGTATGCACAGTGAAGGAAACAATCAATAAAACTAAAAGACAATCTATGGAATGGGAGAAGATATGTGCAAATGATATATCAGTTAAAGGGTTAGTATCAAAAGTGCATAAAAAATTTAGCAAACTCAACACCCAGTAAAACAAATAATCCAGTGAAGAAATGGGAAAAAGACATGAACAGGCACTTTTCAAAATACGACATCCAGATGGCTAACAGACACATGAAAAAATGCTCAACATCACTCTTCGTCAGGGGAATACAGCTCAAAACCACAATGAGACACCACCTCACCCCTGTCAGAATGGTTAAAATTAATAACTCAGGAAACAACAGATGTTGGCAAGGATGCAGAGAAAGGGGAACAGTCTTGCACTTATGGTGGAAATGCAAACTGGTGCAGCCACTCTGGAAAACAGGATGGAGCTTCCTCAAAAAATTAAAAATAGAACCACCCTATGACCTAGCAATTGCACTACTAGGTATTTATCCAAAGAATACAAAAATGTTGATTTGAAGGGGCACATGCACCCCAATGTTTAGAACAACACAATCAACAATAGCCAAAATATGGAAAGGGTCCAACTGTCCATCAACTGATAAAGGGACAAAGAAGAAGTGATAGATATATATACAATGGAATATTACTCAATGATCAAAAAGAATGAAAACTTGCCATTTCTAATAATGTGGATGGAACTAGAGTATATTACACTAAGCATAATAAGACAATCAGAGAAAGGCAAATAGTCAGATGTGGAATTTAAGAAACAAAATAGATGGACATAGGGGAATGAGGGGAAAAAAAGAGAGGGAGGAAAACCATAAGGGACTATGAACTACAGAGAACAAACTGTGGGTTGCTATAAGGGAGGTGGGCAGGGGGATGGGCTAAATACGGGATGGGTATTAAAGAGGGAACTTGTGATGAACATTGGGTGTTATCTGTAAATGATAAATGAACAGACTGTACTCCTGAAACCAATATTACACTATATGTTAACTAATTAGAATTTAAATAAAAACTTGAAAAAGAAAAAACAGTATGTCACAGAAGACACTGAATAATAGTAGATACTTATTAAGTCCACACTTATGTGTATAATTAACTTGCATTTTTATATTTTATTTACATCATTTAAATTTTAGTTTTGATACCTGTTCACTTCATACTCAGTCATTCCTGAGGTTTCCAAATCTGTAATGGTTGTATAGACTGTCCCAGGACTCATTTAGCATCAAATTGATGACTAAACCACCTTTTACTTCATCTATAATTTAAGATAAATATAAAGTATCTTCTCATGAAGAAGCATATCTGAAATCCAGGTTTATGTAAACTACAGCTCCAATTCCTTGGATTTCTCACCCCTCTCTGTGCTTTTTTCATGTGAAATCTGGCCATTTCCAGGATTATCCCTGTATATTGGAACTTGAGTCCTTTATTAGGATTTTTTTAGGTAGCATAATTTCAGGTTTGTTCTTTGTTAGGTCTCTGCTCTCATTCTTCTCCCTTTTCTTCAAAACAATTATGAAAAACACATCAATGGCCCTATGCTCTAAAAATGTCAGTAAAAGGTATCACCCACAATTTGATGGGGCACAATGCCCAAACTACCTAACACTGCAGTAGTAGATTCTATCATAAAATGTATGCTATTAGGGTACCTGGGTGGCTCAGTTGGTTAGGAGTCTGACTCCTGACTTAAACTCAGGTCATCATTTCATGGTTCCTGAGTTCAAGCCCCACATTGGGCTCTGCACTGACAGCATGAAGCCTGCTTGGGATTCTATCTCCCTCTCTCTCTCTCTCTGCCCCTTCCCCACTTGCTGTCCATCTCTCTCTCAAAATAAACAAAAACAAACTGAAAAAATAAAGTGTATGCTATTAAAAGTTAAGTTCTCTGAAATGAGGATTCAAAATTTTAAATTCTCTCTGAATTTTGTGATTTGAAATCATAGCTTGTATTCCTTATATCTTTCATAGATAAAATAACGGCTTTATGGAATGATACTCCAGGAGCTGTAAACAACCCCTAGACTACAGCCAGCAAAACAAAACAAAACAAAAACAACAGTACTATATTTTCAAGGAATCGAATTCTGACTTTCAAATTTGATAGCCATCCTAACTGATGGATGAATTTCAGCATGGAGGACCTTGAGCAGAGGATCTAGTTAACCCATGGCTGAAATCCTGCCTCATGAAAACTATGAGATAATAAATTTTTGTTGTGTTAAGGCCCTAAGTCTGGGGTAATCTGTTACAATGCAATAGAAAACTAACACAGATACTAAAAACCAGTTGCTCCCAATCAAGTAATAGTAGTTGGTGAATGCCAAAATTTAATGTTCTACATAATTTATTTGGAGAATCTGAGTGGATTAATAAAAAAAAATGACAGCATTGTCAAGTAAATGAAGAATATATCAGCACCAATTAAGCTTAACCTTGTTTTAAAAAAACTTTTTTTTTTTTTTCTTTCTGGCACAAATCCTGCTGACTGGCATCCTTGCATGATGTTGAGTAGTCAGCACGGTCCATTCTACTGAGAGATCACTAACTATAATGATATTGCAGCACCACTGCTTTCAAACAGGTACATGCTTGGAGCGCCTGGGTGGCTCAGTCGGTTGAGCGTCCGACTCAGGTCGCTCAACCTGAGCTTCGGCTCAGGTCATGATCTTGTGGTTTGTAAGTTCAAGCCCCGCGTTGGGCTCTGTGCTGACAGTTCAGTGCCTGGAGCCTGCTTTGGAATCTGTGTCTCCCTCTCTCTCTGCCTCTCCCCTGCTCGTGCTCTGTCTCTCTCTCTCTGTCGAAAATAAATAAACATTCAAATAAGTGCATACTTACAGCCCAGATGGACAAACTATCCACTCTAAATCTAATTTATATCCTCAATGAGAAAATGGAAGATTTTTTTTCATCACTTTTAACATTATTCTGAAGATTCAGGGCTCATCATACCAACGAGATGACTAAGCAGCTTCATTTATCTTAATTAAAGCTCATCTTAATCAAGATACTTTCTGTTAGAGAGAATATTTCTTAAAAGACAGTTCTCAATCTCATCATCCTAATATCAGTCACAAGGGAAACACCATCAGGGGTACATATTTGAATATACAGCTTAAAATTCTTAAAATGAATAGTCAGTTGTAAAATCTTAAATAATGAACCCTCACTTCTTGAATAAAACATGATAGGCATTTAATTCAAATATTTGTAGCTGGATGCCTTGGCTCTTTGTTCAGAATCTGCACAAGTGATTATATATGAAAATACCATATTGACTTAATATTTCTGGAAACCTTAGTTGTAGTTATGACAGTACTTTCCTATCTCTTAAAAGAAAACATGTTGAGAAAAAATAGCATATAAATAATATGTTTGTGACCACACAAACTAGTAAAAATTGCCAATTTACATCTTGAATTTGTAAACTGCATCATTATCCAACTTTTCACTCATTCCCTAGTAATAGGAATAGACAGCAAATTATTTGCCATGTGACATTTTTCGGTATCCTCCCACTTAGACTTTCAACTAACTTTGAAAACTGGGATGTTCACGTTAGTAATATAAGTATAGACTTGGGGAAGTCTTGTACATTTGGGCTTGTTCTCCTATGTTTCTGCAATGGTGATGAAAAATACATGCTCAGCCATCTCATTGGTCCTGGGAGGGGGAGACCTCAGCCTAGATCTATGAATCCCCATTCATTCAGAGTTATGATCACCAGACACATTCATATAGACTCAGAATACATTAGCAATCTGTCAGCCAATTTGCAGATTTGTGAGCTAGTAAGTGCTTTATTTTAAATGTCACTGAGATTTTATTGTAGTTTATTATATAGAAATTTTATCATAGTAGTTATTTGATAAATTTTCCAAATCCCATTCAATATATAAAACGTAAGAAGTAGAAAAGGTTAAGAACCATTATTGAGGGTAAGTAACTGAAATTTTTAAAGGTGTTTAAGGATTTCAAATATATTAACAATGATTCTAGTAGTGCTTTAAAGTCAACAATCCAAACTTAGTAGGTACATGTATAATGTGGTTCAAAGCAAAATAAAATCCATTGCACATGTCATTAAATAAATGGAAATGTAGGCTGGTGGTAATGTAAATTGTTACATTGATCTTTGAAAATTATTATTTTCTTTTTTTTTAAAATTTTTTCATGTTTATTTATGTTTGAGAGAGAGAGAGAGAGAGACAGAGTATGAGGAGGGGAGGGGCAGAGAGAGAGAGGCAGACACAGAATCCAAAGCAGGCTCCAGGCTCCAAGCTGTCAGCACAGAGCCCTATGTGGGGCGTGAACGCACAAACCATGAGATCATGACCTGAGCCAAAGTCAGGCTCTCAATCGACTGAGCCACCCAGGTGTCCCATGAAAATTATTATTATTTTCTAACTGAATATATGCATATTATAGGTCTCATTGAATCCATTTCTTACTATACATCCAAAGAAATATGTACATATTTGCAAGATTAAATTATGTTCATAACATGTCAATCTTATAAATAATTTGTTGCACTTCAATAAGAGAGAACATAAGAATATTAATCAGCAATTACAAATATCAAACTACAGCTAATAAAATGAGTAGATCTCACAGGCACAGGGTTGAGGAAAAAAGAATATGATTCTATTCATATTAAGTTCATAATAGGGACTGAAGTCAAAAAAGTGATTATATCTGGGGGTAATATTTACAACAGGTTTTAAAGGGTGAGTTGCTGGTTTTGTGCCAGTACCATACTATTTTAATTACTACAGATTTGTAACATAACTTGAAATCTTATATATTTTTAGTTGGATGGTGGTTACAAATTTAAATTCATTTCACAAAAATGTCCAAATGGTACAGTCATGGTTATGTATGTAAAATAAATCAAAAACCATATGTAAAATAAACAATTTTAAAAAGGCCAGTGTAAAGGTAAAAGTGGAGTTGTTTAAAATTCTTTAATGTTGAGACATAGGAAAATTTTACAAATACCATAAGAATTACTATAACCAGAGGGCTTCTGCTGGCCACCTGTTTCTGCCTTTCCCAGATACCCATTCAAACAAGTCCCCCGAACTGTTTTTCTTCAAAGGCCAATCTGACCCAATCTGACTATCTCTAATAGAATATTAAAATATTTATATTCCTTCTAGTGAATGGAATTCACATTTAAACTTATGATTGTAATTCTAGTTAGCATTGCTTTCTTCTGGAATTCCTACCCATCCAGGTGATATTAGGTGAAAGTACCAAGTGTGGCTATGATGTAGTCAGGTGGAAGTTGGAGTTCAACATTAGAGTTGTAATTTGGGGATTATCAGTCTACAAATAGTAAAGCCATATGCCTAGATGAGATTACCTAAAAAGGTAATATAAAGAGAGAAGAAATCCCATTACCATGTTTGGTCTGTCTAATGTTCCCACATCTATACTGTTTCTTTATTCAGAAGAAGATCCTCTGACAACAAGGTTTTGTACAACAATAGCCTTCATAAATTATATTTGGTTTTCAGACAAAGAATTATTTATTTTTTTGTTTTATCTAACAATGTATTTTGACCTCAGCTTCAGATTCCAATTTTTATTACATCTATTTTCTTTTTAAATTCTAAAAATAACACAATACTAAGCTTATATATAAGTAGTCTTATGGTCATATGTCTCATTCAAATTTTGTTCAGAAGAGGAGTGTAAAGCTACAATGTTGATGAGTTTTTAGATGCAGCACTAAAAGCATGAAAAGTTGACAAGCTGGAACTTATTAGAATTAAAAATTTCTAAGAAAAAGGAATTGAAAATGTCTACCTTGAGAAAGACACTATTAAGAGAATGAAAAAATAAGTCAATGTATTAGGAGAAAATATGTGTACAAAATTATATCTAATAGAGGACACTAAATCAAAATATAAAAAGACTAAAATTCAACAATAATAAAACAAACAATTTAATTAAATATCCGAACAGACATCTCACCAAAGAAGATTTAGAGGTGTCAAATAAACATAGGAAAAAGATGCTCAACATCATTTATCATCAGGGAATTACAAATGAAAACACTGAGATCCACTGCAAATCTATTTGATGAATAACATTTTATTGTATCTATAAAATAGAAAATAAAATCTATCATTTATAGATAAGACAAAATTTTATTTTTTAACAAACTGACAACACCAAATGTTGGAGAGGACATGGAGCAACAGAGCTTGCATGCTTACTGGTAGGAATGAAAAATACTACAGCCACTTTGGAAGACAGTGGAGCAACTTTTTTCAAAGCTGAAGATAGTCTCACATTATGATTGAGCAATCATGCTCCTATAGGTTTACCTGATTTAAAAACGTAGGTCCATGCAAAATCCTGCATGAGAATATTTCTGGAAGCTTTATTTATAATCCCCCAAAATGGAAACAACCAAGATGACCTTCAACAGATAAGTGGATAAACAAATTTGTACAATCATACAAAGGAATACTATTCAGCAATAAAAAGAAATGAGTAATTGAGCCACAAAAAGAGACGCAGATGAATCTTAAATGCATACTGCCTACTTAAAGTATTCTGAAAAGGCTACATACAGGACAATTCTAATTAGATGACATTCTAGAAGAAGCAAAACTATATAAATAATGAAAACACCAGTGGTTGACAAGCGTTCAGGGAAAGGGTGGTAGGGTTGAAATGGTGAAGCACAAAGATTGTTAGGGCAATAAAACTATTCTGTGTGATACTGTAACAGTTGATACATGACACCATAAATGTGTGAAAACCAACTGAACTTTATAGCGCCAAGAGTGAACCTGAATGTATGTGACTTTTAAAAAACCATTTGTGAGGCTGAAGTATCCCAGGAAGGAATGGAAACTAGTAAAAGAATCCAAGTGTATCATACATGCATGAAATGTTCTCATTGGCATAAATGATGGGGACCAAATAACTTTGGATGTAAGACTAAATGTAAAACTAAAACGTACATAAGCATATATTCTAGTTGATCTACTTGGAAATTTTTATTTTGTTTTATTTGTCTTGGGTTTTTTTTGTTTGTTTTTTTGTTTTTTTGTTTTTTTTTTTTGTTTTGTTTTTGTTTTTGTTTTTTTCTGTAGGCATATGGGTTAACAAGTCTAAGATTGCAAACATAGATCCTGGAATTGAAATAGTGAATGGATATTGAAGGCTGGGAGCCTCTTTTTCCCTATGGGAGTTAGGTGGATACAGATAAGCAAGAGATAGACACTAAAATGATTCCTATGATAACTGATCTGAGCTAAAGATATCAGTATGAATGTGTAGCTCAATACAGATACAGATGGTTACATATAGAAATAGAGAGAGTTATAGGCACATGTGGTACCCAGCTTTTGATTTCCAATACCATTCTCCAAAAAAATTAACCAGGGCTCCTTGAAGAAATGTCTAATACCAGGACTTGGTCAGGAAATATACAAGATGAGTCTGGAATGTATTATAGTTCCAGAAAGTAATAAGTGCTGAAAAAATCAATGGGGATATGTCAAAGGGATACAAGAACTAACTGAAATTGTCAAAGCTGCAATTTGACAAAAAAAAAAAAATATATATATATATATATATATATATATAGAGAGAGAGAGAGAGAGAGAGAGAGAGAGAGAGAGACATAGATATATAGATACTGGATTTTAAACCAAAGTATCAAATAAATGCCTATGTATCCTTACTGATAAAAGTTAATGATTGAATAAATAAATGGGTGAGAAGCAACAAATCTGGCAAGCAGAAGAATTTCAAGTAATTTACATACACACTCCACCCTCGAGGTGAGCCATAAATCCCACTCTAAACATAGGCTGCACATTGTAGTATCCTCTCAAAGAGTGCGTAGAGAGTGGATAGGGGTAATTTTATAGTGTGGAACGCTGACAAACACTACGTCAGCCAAGTGACCGAGATCAATACCGGTAGTCATAAACTATATTAACAATATGTACCCTTGATACGATATAAGGGAAATGATATTTTACCTGTGTTATATTCCTGCTAAAAACCCATAGGCACAGTATAATTATGAGAAGATTATCAGACAAATTCCACTAGAGGAGCATGCTACAAAAATATCATACCAGTACTCCTTAAAATTGTCAATGTCGTCAAAACAAGCAAAGTCTAGGAAATTGTCACAGCCAGGAAGAGCCTAAGGAGACCAGACAATTAAATATAAAGTAGTATTCACAATTGCAATCTTTGGTCATAGAAGGATAAACTAGAAATCAGAATGAACTATGGAAATCAGGCACGGTGCATTAGGAACTGTAATATCTTCTCATTTTTCCCGTAAATACCAAACTGTTTAAAAAATTAATTTTAAAAACTTCCTCTAAAGGAAATGATAGGAATTTGAGAGGATAATTTATATTAAGAAATTTCCTCCTGGAAACAGTTAATTTCATGATATGCTTTAAAAATAAGCTCTTGTAAACAAAAAGGTGTTCCCCTGTGTATAGTGTACTGTATTCTACTTCCTTACAAGGTTATAATGTATCAAGATAAATCCTTAAGATTGAAAGTATACATAAATTACCATAGCAACAACTTAAGTTTACTTCAGCTGCCATAAATGAAGCTCTAATAAGTACCAAAACACACTGTGTCACTACACGAATTCCAGTATTCTGCTCCCTACTTGTAAAATGGTTGGTGCTATTTCATCTGCTTATTTTGAATAAAAACTCTAAGAGATCCACTGTGATCAACGATCAGAATGCACTGCTGAATATAACTGATAAAATCTCTTTCCTTTTAAGCCTCAGACAGTTTTGGTTCTAATAATGTAATTCTTTCAGGTTGTATTTTCTAATATAATAAAAATAACTACTTTTGATATTAAGAATTATAGATTTATGTATTACACAGTATTTTGGAAACATAATATTAGCTCAAATTTATTCTTTATAGTATATGTTTTGGAGTCCAAAATACAGTATTATAGCAGAACCATGAAAATTTTTCTTCAGAGAAATCAAAAATGTGCAAGAATCAGTATGTGTAACCAGATCTAATTAGTTCATAAAAATCAGCTTAAACTTTCTAACTGATTTAAAATTATTTCTTAAATGTCCTGCTAAGTTATAAACCATTTAATTGGTATTTCATTTGTGTATTCATTAATTAAACAATAATATCTGCCAAGAGCCCAGGATTCAAGGAGTGGTAAGCAGAGGAAAGGTCATGACGCTGTAAGTAGCTTAGATTTTTTCCTCAGGTTTTGGGGGTGGAGGGTATTAAAAGGATCACTTGTGAGCAAGCAGGCATCAAGGTAATCAATTAGGACAATGAGCCCAAATGAAACTAACAATCAAGTATTTATGTCCTTACTGCAAGAGGACAAGGAAGGGTAAACAGAGGCATCAGCTCTCCAGTACCCCATTTTCCCCTGCTGAATGCACCAGGTTACAGTGAAGTGGGTGCTGCACAGACACTGTCAAAGACACTCCAAAAAATGTCCTATCTCTTTATGAACCTGCAAAGAATGAAGGAAGAAGAAAATGAGGGAAGAGCTACAGTGGAAAGATTCTGAATGAAAGTAGAGAAAAATGTTTCAGCCCAAGCCCCCAAATAATAAGATCTCAGAGAAGATGTCTAGAAATAACACATGTCCACAAAAGGACTTGCATATATATGTTTATAGAAGCAGTACTCATAACATCCAAAAAGCAGAAAGGATTTGTCTATTTATTTATAACATTTATTTATTTATTTATTTGAGAGAGAGAGAGAGAGAGAGAGAGAGAGAGAGAGGGAGAGAAAGATCACGAGCAGAGGAGGGGCAGAGAGAGAGAGAGAGAGAGAGAGAGAGAGAGAGAGAGACAGAGGGGGAATTCTAAGCAGGCTCCACACTGTCAGTGCAGAGCCCAATGCGGGGCTCGAACTCACAAACCATGAGATCATGACCTAAGCTAAAACCAAGAGTCAGACTCTTAACCAACGGAGTCACCCAGGTACCCCACAAACAAGTTAAATTGTACATATTTGGTGAATGAATAAACATGATACAATATATTCATACAATGGAGTATTACTCAGTATTAAAATAAGGATCAAACTAGTGATACATGTTACAATGTGAATGTACTGCAAAAAAAAACCATGAAGTGAAAAAAATATGCAAAATAAAATTATATCATTCCAGTTATGTGAAATATGCAGAAATGTTAAATTTACAGAGAGATTAATTAGATGGTATTTGCAGCAGAAAGTAGGGTGGGGATTGACCGCAAATGGCCCAACAGAATGCTTGTGACAATAGTAATGCTTTAAAACTGGAATGTGGTAATGGCTGAATTTCTCTATACATTTACTAAAAATCATTGAATGTAAACCCTTAAAAACAATGGTTGAATTCATAACACTATGTTTAAAGAAGCAAAATACAGGTGTGTGGCTGTGTGTATATATGCACATACACAAGTATATAGTAGCATAAATTTTAGATGAGGAAAGATGGGATTGTAAATAGACAATTTTTAAAAGATATATGTGACAGAAAAAGTAGATATGAGACATATGGCAGCATGATTCTGATGTGCTCTCTCTGTTCATATTTTCCTGTGCATTTTATTCTTTTCTCTTTTTCAATTCTTCTTCTTTTGTTTCCCCCTTTGGAGAGAGAAAGAGAGAAAGCACCAGCCAGGGAGAGGGACAGAGGGATGGGGAGAGAATCTTAAGCAGGCTCCACGCTCATTACAGAGCCCTACGCAGGGCTCAATCCCACAACCCTGGGATCATGACCTGCGCTGAAATCAAGAGTCGATGTTCAACTGACTGAGCCACCCAGGTGCCACTTTCTTCTTTAATTCTACGGCTTCTGTATTCTAGCTGCTTTGTTCACCCTGAATTCACAACTCTGTCTCCTCAACTAAAGAGACTGCAGGGTTCTGTTTGTGTTCATCCTCCCACTGCTATGTCCTATAAACTCTCTAGACAGTAAAACAGACAATTGTAATACTTTTTTTACTTCTCTTATTTAAGGAATCACTGTTGTGTTGTTTATTGCCCAATGTCTAAAAATGCTTGTTGCATGTATTTTATCCCACATTTTAATTGTTTAGAGCAGAAGGATACATCAGGACACAGTTACTCCATGATGGTGATAAGGAGAAGTCTTATCTTTCCAACTCAGTGAGGGTTTTTTTATGTATTATTTTTAGTACACAATTAATTCTGAACAGACTTGGAATAACAGCACATTTCACTGAATCTAAAATGCCACTGATTTTTAAATGCACTATTATCTTATGTACCACTAAGAAAAAATAACACTCGCAATTTATTTTTCACATGCCATCACTATATCCAGATTTAAGAGATACTAAATGTGAAAAAATGAGCACCATGAGGTTAATGAAATGTGATCATATTGACAATCTGTACTAAATAATCATATTACAATAAGATTAAAATTCATTTGTAATAATTTTTAACTAGCTTTACCTTTTCTAGTTTGTGAAAATGTGACATAAATAAGTATTTAATCTCTGTTTATAATTATTCTAGTAATAACACTCTTTTCCATAGGTGGGGCATAGCCTTTCAAAAACATGGTCTTTCAAAAGTTTCTGCCATTGATTTATCTCTTAAAGGTTTTAAATCTATCTTTCTTCAACTATGATAAATTTACTAAGAAATTCTATAAACTTCTTACACAATTAGAGCCTTCAAATAGCACTGTGGAGTTTCTTTAATCAAATTTTATTGAAAGAATATATGAAGGGGAATAAAGATTATAGTAAGACATCATTTTTAAAATCTTTAAAGTAAATGCTTATCACATTACTACTCTGAAAATGAATGTTCACATTATTGTAGTTCCATCTCAGCAATCCCTTAAGTAAACAACACCATTCCAAACTGCAATTCAAATTTAAAATGTAGAGGCAAGTCCACAGAATTTTTAATACATTAAAGTAAATCTCACAATTCTTAAAAGCCTGGATGGCTGAGAACATATAGTCTGCAACAAAAAATTATCTAGTACTACATAAATATAACAAAAAAAATGGATGCCTAAAGCCAGATATAGACAATTTTTGTAAAGTTAACAGGATATCATAAAATATAATCTGCCTCCATGACCATTATTAATTAATAACTTCTTAAGTTCAGTGCAAATGAAAGATCTGAGTTACCACCTCATATTTCCACTATCTATGAACTCATAAAGGACAGGGAACACAGTGTTCTTTTTATAGTTTTAAGTTATATTATGATATTTAGAATATTATGTACTCAAAAATTTGTAGAATTAAATTTTAAAGGTACTATGGGAAAAGTAAACTTCTAATAGTTCATAGCCACAGTCAAATTCAATGTTCACTTAGTAAATGGAGACAAAAAGATCTTGACTCAACTTATTTGGAGTCCTAGACCATGATAAATGTTGAAGTGAACAAATGGGCCATTATTATAAAGATAATTTTTGAAAAGATGAGATATTTTATATGATTTGAGATTTCATTACTAAGTATTCTTGTTAATGAGGTAGCTTAGGCAATTTTAACTATAGTTTAGAGAAAGGTCACCATGCACACATTTTGTATGTATCATAAAGTAAGGATTACAAAGTAATTAGTTTTATGGTCCATAGCTATACAATTAAAGATGTTTAGTCATCAAATTATTTGAAATTATTTGAAAGCATGTATCCCTGGTGAGCATTTAAATTAGCCACATTAATGTGTATTTCTTCTGTAGGGCTGGGTGACAGTTTGTGGTTACACTTTATGTACATTGCCAAGTCTATTATTTTAGGTCTTGACTCTGTACATCAAAGTCTCCTTTTTATGAAGGGTGGAGAATGAAATAGGTTCAGAAAGCACAGTATCCAGTATCACTAATGGGGATCCAGGAGATAGCACACAGAATCTATTTATGTCACATGAATCAAAATCTATGACAATTGGTTAGGAGGGAAGACAAATACTCTTACTACTTCTGTAAAGAGCCAAAATATTTGAAAATCAGTTACCCATTCATATAACAATACTGAACAAGTATTTATTAAGAATCCACCATTACCGTTGTCATTAGTTGTACAAGAGGTTACAAAATATATAGTCCTTTGCCAAAGGGAAGAGGAGTGGGGTTTGGACAAATCAGGTGAAATGGACAGGGAGATATAGGTGTCCAGTTATAGAATGAGTTAAGTCATGGGAATAAAAACCAGTGCATAAGGAATACAATGATATTGTAATAGTGATGGGACAGATTGTAGCTGTACTTGTAGTGAACATAATACAAAGTGCAAATTTGTCAAATCACTAATTGCACATCTGAAATTAATGTAACATTGTATGTCAACTATATTCAACTTAAAAAAATGAAAAAAACGTATGGTACTTTGCTTTCAGGCTAGAAGATAACTATGACTATAACTTATGTCATCCTTTTTATCTGTCACTAAAGGAAATAAAATTTCCATCTTATTTGATATTCTAGTATGTTTCAATAATAGTGAAGCAAACATCTGAAGTCAACTACCAACCATAACAATATATATTGAGGGAGAAATTATACCAGAAGAACAAAATCAGTGAGGATTCTCTAGTAAAACATCCCCAAAGTTACCAAAACGTGATAAAATATAGAAAGCCTGAAACGGTCCTTTGAAAGCTGAGGATAATATGTCCATCAATCACCTCAGGAAAGTGAAAGTGCAGATTTTAATTCACTAATGGTTATCTTATCCTAGGTATCTATACATTTAGTAATAGTTACTGAATTCTCAGTACAACCAAGTATTGTATTATTTTTAAACTTCCTATAAAAGTAAGGTATATAAATGTCTATTGAATAACATCTTTGGATATCTAAAAATAAAGAATTACAGATGTTCTGACTTTTACAAACTAATGTTTCTGAAGATGCATAATGACACTTTGCAATTTAATAAACCAACTTTGAGGTATATTTGTCAATAACTAGGTTCAATTTTCTTTCAGTTCAAACTCATGGAGAAACATTAAATATAATTTAAAAAGTAAGCTGTTACAGGGCATCAAAGGCAATTGCAGAAAACTAGATTGTGAAAATAAGACAAATCTGGAAATTGAAAAGTTAGTAAATACCTCATGTAAAAAATAGAAACTGGTTTTACTTTAGCTAAATTTTCTGTACTTCTTCGGGAGAACTGTATTAAAAGGCACAATCATGATAGAGGGAAAAAATCTAAAACATTTCTAATTATTGGAGTACAAACACTTTTTAACCTCATCTAAACAATAAATGTATTTCTGAAACTTGGAGCTTTTTTATTCATTAAAGATAGCAATACCACCATATATATTACATATGTAATATATGTTACATATATAATATATATTACATGGACTGTGGACTGTGATAAGGAGGACTCTCCTGCTAGGGAAGTTTGGGAAATGAAGTTTTCAGGCCTTACAAATCCATGGGGGTAAGCTCTGAAAAGCAGATGGCACTGCGTATGAAAAAACATCTAGCCTATCCTTCCACCATGTTTTTACATATGCTTTATCGAAAGGGAATTTTATATTTTTTAAACTAATAAATGTTTATTATAAACCAAGTAATTATATCTTGATATGTTGGTTTGGCTCCTTATTTAGGGGGAAAAAACCCAGTTGTTTTGGCTTAATCTATTTAGGATTCATTCATCCATTCAAACAGCTCCATACAACCATTCTACTGATATTCTTCCAATTAATGTCAACAAAGACTAGCTGCCAATGACAATGGCCCTTTTAAAATTCCTGTTACATTTTACTTCTTTGTATCATCAGTAAGACTGCACATTCTTGACATCTTATTCACTTCACGTTTCTTATATACTTGTTCTTATTCAGCATCTATTTCTATTACAGTTCCTTCTTGCCTTTTTTTCTCACCCCTCTTCCTTTATCAATACTATTTTTTTTCCTTGAGTCCTCTGTTTCTCTGTCTCACCTCTATAAATTCTTTCTTTGTATTAGCAATCTACCTCATGCCTTCAACAATAGGCCAATAATTCATAAAGATTTACATATAATTCTCTGGCCTGAATTCCAGACTCATAAATTTAGCTATACACTGAAAAACTCTATTTAAATATCTCACAAAAATTGTAACTTCTCTTTATACAATAATAAAGATAGAAGTAACATCAAATAAAAAAAAACCTGTGAAGACCTTATACCCTTCAAAAACATTAACTCAACATGAATCACAGAACTAATTATAAATTGAGATATAAAATTTCTAGAAAATAACACAGGAAAAATTCTAGCCTGGGTTTAATTGAACCTGTGTTTGGCTATGACTTTTTAGATACAACACCAAAGGCATGATCCCTAAAAGAATCCATAAGGTGGACTTTATTAAAATTAATTTATTCTGCTCTAAGACAAGCTACAGACTAGGAGAAAATATTTGCAAAAGATACATCTGTGTACAAAGTGTACAAAGAACTTCCTAAAATTCAACAAAAGAAAAAAAAACTAATTTAAAAAATGGGCAGAAGTCCTGAACCAATACCTCACCAAGTAAGATATACAGATGGCAAATAAACATGAAAAGATGCTCAATCATATCGGTAGGGAAATTAAAATTAAAACAACAATTAAATACCACTATACACTTATTAGAATGGCCAAAATTCATTACACTGACAACACTAAATGCTGATGAGGCTGTGGACCAACAAGAACTCTCATTCATTGCTGGTGGGAACACAAAATGTAAGGCCACTTTGGAAGATAGTTTGGCAATTTTTTACATAATTAAACATACTCTACCATAATTACATTTCTTAGTATTTACCCAAAGTAGTTCAAAATTTATGTCCACACAAAAACCTGAACACAGATATGTTAGCAGGTTTACTCATAACTGCCAAAATTTAGAAGCAACCAAGATATCTTTCATTAGGTGAGTGGTTAACTATGGTACAATTCAGACAATGGAACATTATTTAGTGCTGAAAGAAACGAGTTATCAAGCCATGAAAAGACATGAGATAACCTTAAAGCGTATTATTATATGAAAGAAGCCAGTCTGAGAAGGTGATATGACATTCTCGAAAAGGAAAAACTGCAGAGGAAATAAAAAGACCAATGATTGCCAGAGGCAGGGGTAGGGTGGGGAGGATAGGTATAGCATAGAGGATTTTTGTGCAAATACTAGTGTGATACTATAATGGTGGATACATGTCATTATATATTTGTTCGAACTCCTAGAGGATGCAAAACCTACAGTGAACCCTTATATAAACTATGGATTTTGTGTGATAATGATGTGTCAATGCAGGCTCATAGATGGTTAACACATGTACCAATATGGTGGAGACATGCATGTGTGGGGGTAGGAAGTAATGGGAAATTTCTATAACTCTGCCTCAGTTGTGCTGTGAACATAAAACTTCTGAAAATGAAGTCTATGTTTTTTAAAAAAAACAAAACTTCACTTCCTCCACCTGCTGTTTTGGTTAACATTACTACTTATTTAGTGAACTAAATCACAAATTTGATAACTTGCAGTCAAAAATCCCACCCCCTAAACTCTCAAATTAGGAAAATTACAGATTTTTGGATGCTTTCATCTGTTACTTTCTAACAATTCACTTCTAAATTCTCATTAGTATTGATCGGATTAAGGCACAAAATTAGTACTGGGAAATAATATCGTTTGCCTTTCAATCATAAGTGTTTCTTTATTGGATGCATTAACTATGTTAATGCTAGAAACGTGTTTTAAAATACAAAGTAGCCTACATTTTACTTATGTTTAAAATTGGACTTTGTATCTAGAAGTTTAGAGATAAAGACCAAATTCCTTAAAATGGAATAACTATCTGTCATATCCTGGCATATGGCCACCTTATCATTTTCATTCCCTGCCACCTTCTGAAATGCAATATAAACACCCTTCATATCTCCTCAGTGTATAGTTTCCTACTTCTCTCTCCTTCCTTTCTCTTTCTTTCCACATGATTTTGTATGTTTCTGTCTAGAATTTAGGCCTTCCTTTGTTCAACTTAAATCATCTATAAACCTTTTAATGTATAGATCAAAGTAATTTTTAAGGTCTCCCTGAAGTCCTTATATTTGCTTATACCACCCCAACCTGTGCACACACAGCACATTATGAATTACTACAACATAAACATCATCATATTAGGATGTGATATTTTCATATCTGTCTTCTCTATTAAACTGTGAGTTCTCTGAAGACAGAAACTATGTATTACTTGATCTAGCACACGTTACCATAAATGGTGGCTGAATAAATGAAATATTTCTCTAAAGAAGACCAAAAAGTACTGTTCAAAAGAATTTGAAAAAAATAAAGTGGCAGCAAAAATGTTCAAAATATCATTTGACAGCATTCATTCCCCAAACCAGACCAACTCATTCTGACAGAACCACGACATGGTGAGAAAGCACTATGTGGTCAAGACAGAAATAAAAAGGAACTCAAATAAATGAATGCACTTTTTGGTATACTGATGAGCAAAATGTATTATTTAAGGAGATGCACTAGACTCCAAAGTGTTTATGTTAGTGAAAGATATTGACAGGCTATCAAAAGCTAACAGCAATGACATAGAAGAGACAACATAATTCACAAAACAGCTGTCCGAGGAACAGTCTCCTTTCCTGATTGAAAAGCAAACAAGCAAACTGCCATTTTGGTTTTCAGGAGCCACAAGAATTGTATTTAATTCAGGCATGCATATTATAAACAGTGCTGCATCTATTCTAATGACCTGAACTGTGTCTTCTTTAGCATACAGTTCAGTGCTCACCTTTGTTGACATACCAAAAGTAGACTGCCTCAATTCACCCTCTTTTCTTAGATACCTGTAGCTTTTTTTCAGATGTTTCAGATATTTCTAGCAACTTTAATAGCAATGGTATCACTATGCATTGTAATTACCTGGTTACCTGGATGCCTTTATGAGTGCCCAATTTGGGGGGAATGACAATTTGTTTCTTGTCTTTGCATCACATCACATGGCTATTTATAGTTTTCAATGCTTGCTGAATACTGATGAATGCATTATATATGACAATTCATTGATAATTACTGCAATAAACTCAAGTCACTCTTTGTAATAAAGCAGACTATATTGCTTGAGAAATGGCTTTCAGTAAATCAATTTGACGAAGGAGATGTAAAACTTTAGAAACAGTGGAAGAAATAAAATCCAGATTTGGAATGTTGGTGGGATATGCTGAGCAATTGATCAGTATATATAATAAAAATATTAATGTAATTCTGGGGTAAGATTTATTAAATACAATTTATATAGAGCAAAAATCACTCTTTTCAATGCATAATTCTACTCATACAGACATATTCACACAGCAGTGTAATCATCACCATAATTAAGATATAAAACTTTCTAACATCCCCCCAAAATTCCACATGCTCTTCTATAGATAGCTTCTCCCATTCTTGGAGACTTTAAAGTAATAGACAATGGCTTTAAAGAAGTGACAAAAGTTGGGGCGCCTGGGTGGCGCAGTCGGTTAAGCGTCCGACTTCAGCCAGGTCATGATCTCGCGGTCTGTGAGTTCGAGCCCCGCGTCGGGCTCTGGGCTGATGGCTCAGAGCCTGGAGCCTGTTTCCGATTCTGTGTCTCCCTCTCTCTCTGCCCCTCCCCCATTCGTGCTCTGTCTCTCTCTGTCCCAAAAATAAATAAAAAACGTTGAAAAAAAAATTAAAAAAAAAAAGAAGTGACAAAAGCAAGTGGCATATCAGACAAAGGGGTAGTATCCAAAATCTATAAGGAACTTATCAAACTCAACACCCAAATAAACAAATAATCCAGTGAAGAAATGGGCAAGGCATTAATAGACACTTTTCCAAAGAAGACATCAAGGTGGCTAACAGACACATGAAAAAATGCTCAATATCACTCATTGTCAGGGAAATATAAATCAAAACCACAATGATATACCACCTCACACCTGTCAAAATGACTAAAATTAACAACTCAGGCAACAGATGTTGGCGAGGATGTGGAGAAAGAGGGACTCTATTGCACTGCTGGTGGGAATGCAAACTGGTGCAGCCACTGTGGAAAACAGTTTGGAGGTTCCTCAAAAAAATAAAAATAGAACTACCCTATGACCCAGCAATTACACTACTAGGTATTTATCCATAGGACAGAGGTATGCTGTTTTGAAAGGGCACATGCACCCCAGTGTTTATAGGAGACCTACTGACAATAGCCAAAGTATGGAAAGAGTCCAAATGTCCACCGATAGATGAATGGATAAAGAAGATGTGAGAAGGAAATCTTGCCATTTGCAACAATGTGGATGGAACAAGAGTATATTATGTTAAATGAACTTAGAGAGAGACAAACATATGACTTCACTCATCTGTCGAATTTAAGATACAAAACAGATGAACATAAGGGAAAGGAAGCAAAAATAATATAAAAACAGGGAGGGGGACAAAACGTAGGAGTCTCTTAAATACAGAGAGCAAACTGAGCGTTGTTGGAGGGGTTCTGGTGAGGGAGATGGGCTAAATGGGCAAGGAGCTAAAGGAAGACACTTGTTGGGATGAGCACTCGGTGTTGTATGCAGGGGATGAGTCACTGGATTCTACTCCTGAAATCATTACTGCACTACATGCTAACTTGGATGTAAATTAAAATTAAAATTGATGGACATTTAGGCTCTTTCCATAATTTGGCTATTGTTGAGAGTGCTGCTATGAACATTGGGGTACAAGTGCCCCTATGCATCAGTACTCCTGTATCCCTTGGATAAATTCCTAGCAGTGCTATTGCTGGGTCATAGGGCAGGTCTATTTTTAATTTTCTGAGGAACCTCCACACTGCTATTGAGGAGGGCACCTTTTGGGATGAGCACTGGGTGTTGTATGGAAACCAATTTGTCAATAAATTTCATATAAAAAAATTAAAATTAATTAATTACAAAAGAAAATAATTAAGAAACTCTGAAGCCCGTAGTGTTAGACCCAGGTTTCTTAAAAATTCAAATTCTCATTTATAAACTTGAATTTTATAACTGCCACCAAATACTGCCAGTTGTTTTTTTCTTGAAGTAATAGGTTAACTTCAGTTACTTCTGAGAAAATATCCAACAAAGTACATAAATATGGATGACCATATTTTGTTTGTTAGTAGTTCTCCACAGAAATAGTAATGTTCCATAAAATAAGTGACTAATTTAGCTCATAACACAAAAATTTTTCATTGAGATGACCATTATACTGTTCTGTGTAGCAGAAACGCTTTATACATACTTCCATTCTCTCATATAGAATATAAAACCCATGTGTACTCAATGGTCAAGATTTAATAAAATGAGTAACTTTCACTACCTCATCAATGTGTCAGGTCATTACAGAAGTAGATATCAAAATGAGATCGGATTTGCAAGAAATTCATTGGAAAAAATAGCTGTGAAAGAAGTGAGCCACAAAGGTCAGACCACAGTGCAGATCTGGCCCTGAGTCATGGAGAGATGAAAGAAGACAGTTAGTGGAGATACATTAGACTGCAATTCAGTTGTACAGAATGTTTGTTTGACAAGGGCACTGATGAATTTTCCAGCCACAGTTTCCTAATAGAGGAGACCCACTCTCCCAGAACAAGCATGGTTTAGTGTCCCTGCTACCTTCAGCCATTATAGTTAGAGGCAACCAAAGGATTTACTAGTTCAGACAATAGGGCTTTGCAGTTAGAGATCTGAGAGGCACATTCTTATAGCTGCTACAATCAAGGACATTTGTAAGGAAAAACCAAAGTATTTTTTTTCTTTTTAATATGAGTGTGTAGTGGTCATGAATACAATGTCTATTAAGTACAGACTGTTACTACTACCTTGATTTGTGCCAACACACCATTGCTTTTGCAACATCCATGAAAATGTCAACACAATGAAAACAGCAAATAATGTCTTAACATTATTATAAAAAGAGTTTGGCCTTTTAGAGGCCCTGAAAAAGTTTTGGACTCGCCAAAGAAATGTTAAGAACCACTGTGCTTGATCAAGTTAGGAAATACACCACTGTTTTAAACATTATTCCTTTTTATTTCTGAGTTGTATTCCATTTATGGCTATACCATTTTGTTTTTCTTTTCTCCTGTTGAATAATACATGTTCTTTTTTTTCCAGTTTGGGGCAATTATTTAAACTGTCGCTATAATTATTTTGTGGGAACATAAGTTGGTTTTTTTTTTATTTCTCTAGAGTAAATACCTAGGAGTCAGATTGGTGGAGATCTGTTAAACGCATGTTCATTGATATAAAAAACTACCAAACTGTTTTACATTTTGAATTTCCATAAGGAGTGAAGACTATGATGAAAAAAGAAGAGGTTAACTGTTGTAAGAGGTTGGGGAATGTTAAATATAACAGAGTAGCAGGTGAGAGGTTTTGGGTGATGAATTGACCTACATTCTGTTGGTGGAGGGTGGCTACACAAAGCTATAAAGGTGTTAAAATTCATCAAACTGCACCAATAAAAGAGTCAGTTTTACTGTATATTGATTTATAAGGTAAAATTCAAACAAAAATAAATGAACATGGTTTAGAAAAGAATGGAAAATCAAAACTGAATCTCTCTTTGACACCTTTTAGTATCTATTGCCTTGTTATTTCATTGTGTAGGAGCCTTACAAAAATAAAGATATAATTAATTTTATGATTGTATCTATAGCCAATGCCAATGTTTCAAGAGTATTGCCTCAAAGAGCAATGTGAAGGCAATCAATGAAAATATCACACTTTCCTTTTATGTGTTTCTTTGAACTTAAACACAAACAACTGGAAATAGGCACAATGCCATCTAAACAGATGGACTTGAACCTCTACCAGGCAGTTAGAAATGTATGTATGTATATCAAACAGAAAAGCATCCTTGCTCTTGAAATAAGAATTTATGTCACTCTAAACTTGTCCACATATTTTCAGTGCATGAGTTGTTGATGTAGTTATGAAAAATACAAAAAAATTAATACTGTGAAGGTAGTAATGGCTAGCCTATCTGGCAAAAAATCTCAATATTTTATTTTTTTCTTTCCTGATTTCAGTCGCTGCATCAACACTTTCTATTTTAACACAGTGTACAGCAGTACTGTATTTCATATTTTGTGACTTGCAAGTATCCTTCGTCAATATGTTCATAATAGATTTTTCTGGGAACAAAAAAAAACCTGTAATTCTGTGATAAAATGCATGGTACTATAAAAAGTTGCATGGAACAGCATTCACAGAATTTAAATCAATTCACATAATGATCCAAGTATAAAGAGAAAAATATTTTATATAATAAAGAGAAATAGATGAAATGGGAGCAACAGGATGAGTTCTTCTATAGTAAATGATACTTTACTGATTGTATAAATCTTTCCCCAAAATTATCTCATTTGAGCTTAATGCAAACCATGGAAATAAGTACGGTGTTCTTTACCCAATTCTAGAAGATGTTGTGGTAGAAGGAAAAAATGCCTCTGCCCCGATGAAGATAGTTAACTCCTAATTCCTAGAATTTGTGACTGTGACCTTGCATATCAAAAAGGACTCTGCAGACGTCATTAAGTTACAGATACTGATTGGGCCCAATATAATCACAGTGTCATTATGAGAGGAAGGCAAGAGGGTCAGAATCCTGGAAGGAGATGTGAGCAGATGATGTGAGCAGAGGTTAGAGTGAGACAGAAAAGGGACACAAGCTGGAGAATGGAGGCAACTTCTAGAAGCCAAAAATGGCAAGGAAACTGATTCTTCCTTGGAACTTCCAGAAGGAATGAAGTTTTGTTGACACCTTGATTTTAGAACTTCTGAGCTCTGGAACTTATAAATATGAGTTATTTTAAGCCACTATTTCATGGTTAATTTCTTAAGTCAGAAATAGAAAGTGAATGCAGATGAGACAACTAAGATTCAGAAATTATAAATAATTTTACCCAAAATCTCAAAGCAAATACACTTACTTAGCCTAGTTCTAACCCAGAATATTTGACTTGTTTTTAGAACGCATCCCATCATCCACACAGAGCTGTTATAACACAATCTAATGTGAAAAAAGCCTCAAGAGATATTAACAGATGTATATTAAAAACTTGGGTTAGGAAAAGTCAAAAACACATAAATAAGAGGCACCAAAACAAGACGTTAGAAGAACCCCTCCTGAATCAACCTAACACTAATAAAGTTAGAGGCACAGAAGAGTGTTTTAGGAAACTGATGGAGTCAAAATTATTCTCAGTTTCCTTAAATCACAAACAAGGTAAAGCCAAAGTAAATATGAAGACAGTTTTGTTTTTGTTTTTGTTTTAATGTGATGGCCAGTTAGGTGACACCACAAAAGAAGACAGAAGGGAGGCTAGGAAAACAAAATTTAGTATGCTCACAGGTCCCAGAAACAGGAGACATGCCAAGCCATATAGGACCACAGGAGAACAACACGAGGGGTTCAGAAGGCAGAAGACAGAAAGGAGATGAAAGCATTAGACCAGAGCCTTTACTAGGGTTCTTTCAGGAGAGGCAAACCAGGACAGGGCAAACTATTTAGGAATAGCTACTTTGTATAATTTTAGCTTGGTGGGCTTTGGGACACATGGGTTGTCCCTAGTTGCATGGCACTAGGCCCTGGGATGATTAACGCAAGGGAAAGCTGCCTCCTGTGGTGCAAGGGCCAGAAAGAGAAAGTATGTCTCTGGAATAAGTATGTCTCTGGAGAAAGTATGTCTCTGGAAGTAAGAAGGGTAATTCTTACTTCACATATCAGACGCATGCTCCCAGCTGGGCCCTTTGCTAGCCCTAAGAATTAGCTAGTCCAGAAAAGCAGCAGTGTCTCCTCTGCCAAGAAGGTGTTTCAGGATGTCAAAATATCATAATAGATGAAAAATTAAAAATATATACAATACACAGACACATTTAATTTTAAAGAATTTTTTAACAATTATCTTCATATTATCAGAGATAGTTGAGGACTGGAAATTGATTGACATTTTATAACTCACTTTCAATCCAGAACAAATGCTGGAGTAGTTGCCTATACGACAGACTGGCCTCCCATTTTAAAATCAATCTCATGTTGGGGTGCCTGGATGGCTCAGTCGGTTAAGCCTCCGACTTCGGCTCAGGTCATGTTCTCAAGGTTTGTGGGTTTAAGCCCACGCT
Source organism: Prionailurus viverrinus (assembly GCF_022837055.1). NCBI lineage: Eukaryota > Metazoa > Chordata > Mammalia > Carnivora > Felidae > Prionailurus > Prionailurus viverrinus. The sequence goes on from NC_062564.1 coordinate 57,210,462, forward strand.
GGGCTCTGCACTGATAGCTTGGAGCCTGCTTCAGATTCTGTGTATCCCTCTCTTTCTGCCCCTCCCCACTCCTGATCTGTCTCTCTCTCTCTCTCCCTCTTTCTCAAAAATACACGAACATTAAAAAAATTCTTAAAAATCAATCTCATGCTCTCATTCTCTCTGCATATAGAAGTGAATTAAGATACGTTGACTGTATCCTTGATGGACTCCTCCCTACTACTCAATGGAACTGAATCGCAGATTCAGGAAAGCCCCTTTCCAGGCTTTGTTGAACAAAGGGCATCTAAATCGATGGCTTAGAATTTGCTCAGAATGGAAAATATAAATATAATGGCTTCTGTGAACACAATCTTAACTCATTTTTGTTCATAATTTAACTTCACTAGAATTTATTTATTTATTTATTTATTTATTTATTTATTTTGTTTTGTTTATGACTTGAATGTCCTAAGATGATCCTGGTTACCCATATTTTAATTATCTAATTTCATAAATGTTGAATTTCCAGATTTTTTAAAGCCAACATTAGAATTCTGAGGTCATTCAATCTTGATGAATCTAACGTACACTTCATTTTAGCAAAAAGACCATAAAACAATCAGCTAATCCAATGTCCACTGTCCATAACCAGGTACATCTTGCTGATAGAAATGTCTTCTCACTGTTCTTTCTGTTTCACTGCATCTACACTTCCATTCTGCTACTGTCCATGCTCAATCTTCCTCCCAGAGGAGCCAATTTATATGGTAAGGGGATTCTTTCACTTCTCTGCATAAAATCTTTAAATGTTTATGTAAAGTATCCAAACAATACCTCAGCACTATAAATCTTAGAAAAATCTATTTCCTTCCTCCATATAATGTACACTTGCACAGTAGGTACTGGAGACATTAGACTATGTTTTAAAACTAGTAAATGACCTTCTCCCACATCTGCTGGGTGAACCACCATTCATCCTTCAAACATCAGCTCAAGATTTTTCAAATGTCTTTTTTTGAACTCCCAACATCAATATTAGAGCTTCTTATTTTGTGCTACCAGTGTAGTTTGTAAATGTTCTGATTATACCAATAATAACAATTAACTGCCTTTACTTATCTCTTTCTATGAGATTATGAGTTCTTTCAGTTCAGAGACCAGCTCTTGATGACATTATACCTCTATGCCTAGTGTAGCATGGGGATTGTCTGTCACATAATAGGGATTTATTAACTTTTGTACTTTTCACTGAACTACTTCTACCTTACACTCAGGGAAGTATTATCAAATATAAATTGGCTGAAGTAACTAAACTCAGCCTGTCAATTAATTTATTAAAATATTTCAAAATCCGTACGCTCATATGCTTAAACAGTCTAATTTCACTATTGTTCTATATCCTTTTCAAGGTGCACATATTTTAGAAGCAAACAACCTTGCTTATTAACTCACGTGTATTTCTGGAAGAAACTGGTTTGTTTGCCCAGCAATATCTACTTTCACTTTAGTTGAAATTGGCAAAACTGCCACAGGGAAGAATTGACATTTTCCATCAATTTCTGGAAAGTGCAGTAGTACCAAATGTCATCAGACTTGAGTTATATTGGGAATTATTTTGAACTGCTCATGTACATGCTTGCAAAGTTTAATGTCAATCTTAGTGGCATAACAAGTAGGGCAATCTAGTGTCTAGAGCAGCAGACTGGCTCTAAGGTTAGTGACTACTGCATTCGGTTCAATCAATCAAATACTTCTGGACACTTTTTATGGTGTTAGTGTTAGGCTCAAACTGTGGGTCTCAACAAGAGGTAAAAGATATAGTCTTTACTCAAAGTAATCATTCAATCTAGATGAAGGAGAAAACTAAACATATAAAAATATTGAACAGGAAGTCAGAAGGGTAATTCTATTGTACAGGTAAAGAAAATGTATTTTATTTTAGTTCAAAGCCATATATCTTGAATAGTAAAATCCTAAATTAAGTGACAAATTTTAAGGATAGATGGATTTTACAATTTGCTTCCTGGGAAGGGAAGTTTAGGTAGTAAGAGCAAAGGATCTGGGAAAGTTTGAGATCCTAGCAGTTTGGAATGGTCTTGGAGGTTTTATCTCAGAGACGATGTCTTAGAAGAAATAAAGGGCAGGTATTACATGAAGAGGCTGAGACTGGAGATGGAAAAGGGCAACAACATAAACAAAGGGACAGAAACATAAATAAAGGGACAGAAACAGTATGGGGTAGAAACAACATAAAGTTAGACAAAGAGGATGCTCAGGTTTTCTTCTTCCATTAATGATCATCATGTTAAGGTAAATTAGAAAATGCCCCTGTGCCAGCCATTTCTTCAGGTGTTGTGGAGGGAGAGCTCGCCAGCAAACAGACAACCAAGTTGTGGACTTGCTTCTAGAATTCTGGCTTGGTTATTTTACTCTACCTTATACCAACTACCTAATCATTCTATCCCCATCGTTTTAATCTGTAAAACAGATATAATGTGTACTGGGAACTAATTGTGTTCCAGGAACTCACAGGGTTATTTGGAGAATAAAATAAAAGAATATATGTAAAAGTCCTTAGCACAGTTCCTAGCACATATTATGTAACCATTAGCTTCCTTTCCTGCCATGCAAGCAAAAACAAACAAAACAAACAGTCAAATATGGAATGCCATTGAATTCATTGGTAACTTCTACAAAAACAGAAACATATTTTCTAAATTCTTTCATGAGTACAGAAAACAACATAAGATATCTGGACAAAAAGGATGGCATAAAAATTATGTAAATACCCACATGTAACAACATAGGCTTCAACTCATAGTTTAAGTAATCCAAAATATTATACAGATTTCTTGCCTAGAACTGGTATTTCAATTTCATCTATGCGCTGACATTTACAAAAAAAAAATAGGTACTCCTAGAAAATTTGTTTTTTAGTTTTGAAATTATATCAAATATATGTAATTAGTCATAAGTGTCTTTCCTAGGAACAACTATTTTCCAGTGGAAATCTAGGACTCCCACATCTCAGGGCAAGTACTGCATAAGTGCCCTATTTACCTGTAATTGGGGCACTACACAGGAATCACAGCACCTAATTTGCTTTGGCAGCAGCATGACAGCAGGTTACCACTTAGTATTCTCTGGACAAAAGAAAGAATGATGAAGCACAGCTGTTTTTAAAGGTAGCCCAAACTGGAAACTGAATAGGATGAAGCTACAACATGTCAAAGCACAACTTAGCAAATACATTGTGAAACTGTGTCAAGCATAAAGCCTTAGCAGAAACTCACAAAAAAGCAAAAGAAAGTCACAGAACATCTCTTGAAAGTTTTTATTTAAAAGGTTACATGAGAAAACCTTTAGGTTGCTTGGAACCTGCTTCTCATTTAGCAACACATTTGGTTTGCTGTTACAAAGTAACCACAGGGCAGGTGTTTTGTAAAGCTCCCCAATACACAGACACAGTAAAACTTTGCTTTAAGCTATGCAAATGCACTAAATAAAGTTCATAACCACCAAGGACTGCTTTTCAAATATTAAAAAAATATTACATACTTATTAGATGTTATGAGCTCTACTAATAATCACAAATGACTTGTATCTTAAATTCTATCAATGATTAATTGGTACCAACTGACTAGAATACTGTGCTGAAGATTTTGAACCCACATCAAGTTCAGTGAGAGAGGTATGATATACTGTGTTTGAGTTGAGATAAAGTAAAAGACTGCCTACATACTATACATTTGGTAGCTCTCATTTAACTACAATATATGACCATCAGCTCACTTCAAGAATTAAAAAAAAATAAGATTTCATTTATTTAATAAAGTTTTAATGCTGCTCTACAAATACCAAGAATAACCAAACAGTGTGTATCGTTATATATTAGAACAAAAGAATCACAGCAATAAATAATCAATAAATGCATACTTTATCAGTAGTCCTACCATATTGGTTTAGGTATTTATATTAGAATTCATCACACTGTACTTTCTTCTCACACAAGACTGAATTCTTTGAGCCTAGGATCATACTCCTTTTTACACCTAAGCTAACCTACAGTCTATAATATAATCGGTTCTCCCTTTTTTGAAGGAACCATCAAGGGAAGGAAGGATGAAATATCCAGTGGAAAAGATAATAAAGAGATTTCAGAGACTGGACTAAGTGCTGAGAGTTTTGCAGGATTTTGAAAGTGGAGGAAATGTATTTTTAAGTTTACTTTGAGAGAGAGTGCAAGCAGGGGAGGGGCAGAGAGAAAGGGAGATTGAGAATCCCAAGCAGGCTCCATGCTGTCACCATAGATCCTGAGAAAGGGCTTCATCTCACAAACCATGAGATCATGACCTAGCCAAAATAACATGTCAGATGCTTAACTGACCGAGCCACCGAGGCACCCAGTCTAAAAAAGACTTTTTTTTTTAAATGTTTATTCATTTTTGAGAGGGGGAGAGAGATAGAATCTGAGTGGGGGAAGGGCAGAGAGAGAAGGAGACACAGAATCCGAAGCAAGCTCCAGGCTCTGATCTGTCAGCACAGAGCCTGATGCAGGGTTTTGAACTCCAACAGCGAAATCATGACCTGAGCCAAAGTCAGACATTTAACCTACTGAGCCACCCAGGTGCCTCACGAATTTCTGAATGAATAAATGATTAACCATCCTGAATCATTTAGAGAGGTGCATAAATATTCAAAAGTAAAAGCCATCCGGCTGATAACCAGACTGTGATGTTCCTAACAGAACATAAAACAATGTTAACAGTGGGATATTGACAGAGCCATAAAAACAGTGCTTCTCCAATGGCCACACCATGGATGTAAAATGAATAACACCCTCCTTTTGAGTTATGCCTGTTTTGTTTTTGTTTTTGTTTTTTTAACCAATGATATTTTAGTTCAATACCATTCCTCTCAACACTTCGACAAGTATTACTGAGATATCCAATCACTATATATTCTTGCAACTTGATAGCAAGCAGTCCTGTGCTGGTCCTTATTTTCCTCTCCCTTTCTTATAATCACAAGGCCAAATTCTATAAAAACTCCCCACTCCTATTAATGAGACATTTCTCAGATTCCCTCTGAAGCGTTTTTTTCTCTTACTGCAGCAAGCTCAACAGACATACTTTATTTGACTACGGCTGTGCCCATAGTGGTCTTTTGCTGGTGGGCTTACAGTAATACTTAATCTAACAAAATATACATGGCTCTAATCTCTCAGAATTGTGTTTTTATTAATTACATAGATCACATAAACAACTATATTGAATATTACATTATTCTTGTTTACAAATATCCACCTTTTATCTGTAATTATTTTAATGTTTTCTTAGTTCAAAATCTTTAGATTCTTCTATATCTGTGACTTTTCAGCTTTAATCTTTCACTGTGTCGCTGTATTACCAGCCACACAATGATAAGCTCCATTGTGATAATTACATATTTCATGCAATAGCCTTTCATAGTTTATGCACATATATGGCTTTACTATATTAGAAGCATATTAAATGGAGGTTAAGGGAAAAGAATGCTGGCCCTCCCCATCTTGAAAATTAATAATATAAAGAGATATGATACAGTTATCTATGATTCTCCTCTAATCATAAAGAACAGGTTAGTGAGAGAACTCTATGAGAATTAGACCAGGCCCATGATATGGAAAATCATGTAACTTCAAAGCTTCTGCTAGGAGTGATTACTTGACATTTAAAAGACCCCCCAAAAGAGAAATTGATAGAAACACAATAGAAGACTTTAATACCCCACATTGAATAAGAATAGAAAATCCAAAAAGAAAATCAATAAAGAAACAGCTGACCTGAATAACGCTTTAGACCAAATACATAGACATAGATAGAATTTTCTACCCACCAGCAAATAAACACATTTTTTAAAGTACACACAGAACATTCTCCAGGATAGGTCACATGTTATTCATGAAATAAATTTTATTAAGTTTAAGATGAAAATCATTCTAGGTATCTTTTCTGACCACAAATGGAATGAAACTAGAAATCACTAAGAGTAAAGAAGCCAGAAAATTCAAAGCACACGAAAACTTAACAACACACTTGATCATTACATCAAAGAGGAAATCAAAAGGAAATGTTTAAAATATCTTGATACAAAAATAAAAACACAGTATGCCAAAATTTATAGAATGCAGCAAAGACAATGTTACTATGGAAGCTTATAATGATAAATGCCTATAATAAAAAATAAGAAAGACTGTTTAGCAATATTTAATCACCAAATTATTATGTTGTACATGTAAAATTAATATGAAATATAAAAATAATATAAAAAGTCAATTATATCTCATTTATAAAAGAAGATCTCAAAAAAGCCTTACATTAAATGTCAAGAAACTAGAAAAAAAATCTAAACTCAAATTAGCAGAAAGAAGAAATAATACAGATTAAAGCAGAGATAAGAAGAAAATAGAAAAACAACAAAGAAAATAGACAAAACTAAGTTGGTGCTTTGAAAAAATATAATCAGGGGCGCCTGGGTGACGCAGTCGGTTGGGCGTCCGACTTCAGCCAGGTCACGATCTCGCAGTCCGTGAGTTCGAGCCCCGCGTCGGGCTCTGGGCTGATGGCTCAGAGCCTGGAGCCTGTTTCCGATTCTGTGTCTCCCTCTCTCTCTGCCCCTCCCCCGTTCATGCTCTGTCTCTCTCTGTCTCAAAAATAAAAATAAAAGTTAAAAAAAAATTTAAAAAAAAAAGAAAAAATATAATCAACAAACTCAGCTAGACTAACTAGCAAAAAGGGAGAGAAGATTCAAATAAATAAAATAAAAAATGGAAAAGAGATATTAAAATGGATCCTCAGAAATAAAAAGGGTTATAAATAATTAAGATGAATAATTATATACCAACAAACCAGAAAACATGGATAAATTCCTAGAAACACAGAACCTAGTAGAACTGAATCAAGAAGAGACATGAAGAATGAACAGACCAATAATGAGGAGATTGAATCAGGAATCAAAAGTGTCCTAACAAAGAAAAGCCCAGACTAGATGGCTTCACTGGTATATTCTATTAAACAATGAAAGAAAAATCAATACCAGTCCTTCTTAAAATCTTCAAAATATAGAAGACGGAATAATTCCAAACTCTTTATGAGGCCAGCATCACCCTGACATCTAAGCCAGACACAGACACTACAAAAGAGCAAACAAAAGAATCCTAACAGCCAATACCCCTGATGAACCCAGATATAAAAATTCTATATTAAATACTAGCAAAACCAAATTCAACAGCATATTAAAAGAATTATAAACCATGACCAAGTGGGTTCATCCCTGGAATGCAAAGTGGGTTTAGCATATGTAAATCAGGGGCACCTGAGTAGCTCAGTCAAACTTCTGACTTGGTTCAGGTCATGATCTCATGGTTCATGAGTTCAAGCCCCACACAGGAATCTCTGCTGTCAGCACAAAGTCTGTTTGGGTCCTGTCTCCCTCTCTCTCTGCCCTTCCAGTCTCAAAAATAAAATAAACTTTAAAATTTTTTTTAAAAAAACTTGTAAATCACTGTGATACACGACTTTAACAGAATGAAAGATAAAAACAGTATGATTATCTCAACAGATGCAGAAAGCACTTGACAAAATTCAACATCTATTTATGACAAAACCTCTCAACAAATTACGTATAGAAGGGAATTACTTCAACACAATAAAGGCCATATATAAAAAGCCTATAGCTATGGGGTCCCTGGGTGGCTCAGTCAGTTAGGCATCTGACTTCAGCTCAGGTCATGATCTCGAGGTTCATGGGTTTAAACCCCTGCATCTGGCTCTGTGCTAACAGCCTAACAGCTCAGAGCCTGGAGCCTGCTTCAGATTCTGTGTCTTCCTCTCTTTCTATCCCTCCCCCCTGACTCTCTCTCAAAAATAAATAAACGTTAAAAAAAATTTTTATAAATAAGTAAAAGGAAAAAAAAAAAGGCTACAGCCAATCATAATCAATGGGGAAAAACTGAAAGCTTTCCCTCTAGTATCTGGTGCAAGGCAAGGATGTCCACTCTTGCTATTTCTAGTCAACACGTCCTAGATAAAGCAATTAGGTAAGAAAAGGAAATAAAATACATTCAAATAAAAAAAATAAGTTAAAACATCTCTGCAGATGACTCATGTAGGTAGAAAACCCTAAAGACAACATAAAGTGTTGGACTAAATAAAATAAATTCAGAATATTTGCAGCATACCAAGTCAACATACAAATATCAGTGGCTTTCCTATATAGAAACAAACAAATTATGAAAACAATCCCACTTACAACCACAACTAAAAGAATAAAATACTTAGGAATAAACATAACCAGAGTTGTGAGAGACTTGTATGTACACTGAAAGTAATAAAACACTGATGAAGAAAATTAAAGAAGACAGAGTTACATGGAAAGACATACCATTTTCATGGATTAATATTGTTAAAATATCAGTAGTACACAAAGTGATCTACAGATTCAATACAATTAGCTATCAAAATCCTAATGATATTCTTCACAGAAATGAAAAAAATTAAATTCATATAAAACCACAAAAGACTCCAAGTAACCAAAGAAATTTTGAGCAAAAAAAAAATGAAACTAGAGGCAAGTATTGCACTTTCTGACTTTAAAATATATTACAAAGCTACAGTATGAATCAAAATGGTCTGATACTGGCATAAAAAGAGACCTGCACACCAATAAAACAGAATAGAGAACCCAGAAATAAATCCATGCATTTATAGGCAATTGATATTTGACAAGGGTGTAAAAAATGTGTAATAAAGAATAGTATCTTCAATAAATTGTGTTGGGAAAACTGGATGTCCACCTGAAGAAGAATTAAATTAGACCCTTATCTCACACCTTAAACAAAAAATTAACTCGAAATGTATTAAAGACTTAAACATTAAACCTGAAACCATAAAATTCCTAGAAGGAAAACATAGAGAAAAGGCTCCTTGACAATGATCTGAGAATAATTTTTTTTGAAATAACACCAAAAATATAGCCAACAAAAGCTAAAATAGAAAAGTGGGATTGTATCAATCTAAAAAGTTTCTTCAAGGTAAAGGAAACAACAGAATGAAAAGGTAACCAATGGAAAAGAAAAATATATATATATATATGCAAACTATATACCTTATGTGGGGTTACTACCTAAATTATATAAGAAAATCATATAACTCAATAGCAAGAAAACAAATCACCTAATTAAAAAATGAGTGAAGAATCTGAATAAACATTTCTTAAATGAAGACATACAAATAGCCAATAGGTCTATGAAAAAATGCTCAATGTCACCAATCATCAGTGAAGTGCAAATCAAAACCACAAGATATGTCACTTCACATCATTAGAATGAAAGATGAATGATAAATGGTGATAAGAATGTGGAGAAAATGGTTACACTTTTGCATTGTTGGGAATGGAAACTACTACAGCCACTATGGACACATGTATGGAGGTTTCTCAAAAATATTAGAAATAGAACTACCATAAGATCCAGAATCCCACTTCTGGGTATATATCCAAAAAATAGAGTCCGTATCTCTAAGAGATATCTGCACTCCCATGTTCATTGTAGCATTACTAACAGTAGCAAAGATATGGAAACAACTGTATATCCATTGACAGGTGAATGGATAACGAAGATGTGCTATATACACAATGGAATATTGTTCAGCCTTTTAAAGAATGAAATCCTGCCATTTGTGACAACATGGATGTGCCTAGACGGCATTGTGCTGGGTAAAATAGGCCAGGCACAGAAAGACAAATACTACATGACCTCATTTATATGTGGAATCTAACAATGTGAAATCATAGAAACTAAAAGTAGAATGATAGTTCCCAGGTGCAGGATGAATAAGCTCTGGAAATCTAATGGACATCATGGTGACAACAGTTAATAATATTGCTTTATACAGTTGAAATCCTCCCCCACCCCACCACCACACAAAAATATGACTAAGAGTGTTAATGACTATGTTAATTAGCTTGAGTGTGGTAATAAATTCACAATGTATACATATATCAAAACAATGTATTGTGTACCTAAAATACATACAACTTTTATTTGACAAAAAAATTAAAAACAAAGGGCCCCAAAAAAGGATTCTTATTCCAATGGAAACTACTTACAGCTACATTAATTCCATTTGTGTATAGAAGAATTAATTAGCAAAAATATGTTAGAAGTTATTTTTGGATGGGGAAATGAATAACGCTCACTAGTGTTTCAAATGCTTAAAAATATATCCAGTTATTGTCTCATAGAATAAAATATGTGAGACAGAAGGTACTTTAGAAATCATGTGGTCCCAATCTCTATATTACAGAAAAAAATTCTGAAGCAGAGAAGATAAGTGGATCAATACCATGCCAATTAAAAGTAGAAGCAGGACTATCATGGAGTATTTAGCTGAGAGTATATGTTGTGGATTGAGATCTGTGTTTACATCCCATTTTGGCCACTCAAAATTTGTGACCTTAGGGTCAAATTACTTAATTTATTGTGCTTCAGTTTTCTCATGTGTAAAAGCAAAATAATGATACTGACTTATTTGGAATGCTGTAAGGATGAAATATAATTTAAAATTATTTAATGATATGCTATTATTTTTAAATATTCTGACAAAGGAATTGAATTAATTAAATACAAAGTCAATTTCTTATTTTATTTCAACCAAACATCAAAAACAATAAATCAATTTAGGTTCAGCAATTTTTTATTAAGAGGCATCTGAAATAAACAGTGCTCTAAAATATGTGTCTATTTTATGTATCTTTTGTATTTTACTTTAATAAAATAACTCATGTAAATTTATTATGAAGAAATGGAACTTTATAGTTAATAAATTATTCTTCCAGTCTTACAGCTAATACTTGGAGGAATGGGTTAGGATCCTGTATTACCAGACTCTCAAATGTGGCCTAATATATTACATAGCCACTGTATTGGAATGAAGACAGGCAAAAGATATCAAGGTGATTATAGATACCTAGCTGTAATTTAAGCAAAGAGAAATCCACTAAAAAGCGATGACATTTAGAGCTAACACATTTCACCTGCTGCTTTGGATGGACTATAGATATCTACACTCTGCTACCCAAAAAAACAGTCACCAAAGATAAAAAGAAACTTCAATTCTTCTATACGACATAATTCTTATTATGCAGCGCCTAAGGAGATTCAAGTTTTTCCTATATAAATAATAAAACTGTCACAGAGTTTAAAAAATCATAAAGGCCACTGGTTTTGAAGTATAAATACTGACTTTTATACTGAACATAAAAGCAAATACCATTTAATCATTAATCTGAAAAGTATTTCAAAAGAACATTTAATCTACCTCTTGCCTCGAGAAAGAACTTCACCAAAACTCTATGAGATGCTAAACACCTCCAGAGAAATATTTAATAAAGTTTCCAAATATTTCAAAATTTTATGCAACCTGAGAGAAGGCTACACAACATCTATTGTATATGGAGCCTGGTCTACCAAGTAAGTGTACAATTATGGTAACTGTGTTGTTTTTTTTCTTTAACTTAATGTTTATATCCCCACTAAACCCACTACTATCAGTATATTTTCCTAGAGTTGTAGTGCAAAGGCATTCAAAGTTTGGGTTGAAATCTGATCCTGGCCTATCAGTCTGAGCAGGAATTTGCTGACATTTTACTGATTATCATGACATATTGGCTCCATGTTTCTCTCTGTTATTGCACTTAGCTACTTCACTTTCTGATCCTGTCAGAATAGAGACTGCACAGTCATCTTCTGTCTGGGTCCTGCCTCCTCTCTGCTTCCAGTGTCAAAAGTGAGCATCTCCTTTGTAGGAATGAGTGGATCAGACAATATTACTAGGATTGAACCCCTTTCCTTTCATATCCCAGATCTGTTTTTCTCTAATTTGTATTCATCCATAGGCAAATTCTTTCCTCATTATCTTCCCTGATGTTATTTTGGTAGAGAAATCCTCTTTCACAACAGGTTTTTCTTCCCCAAGCTTTACTGAGGTAACATTGACAAATAAAAATTACACATTTATGATATACAATGTGATGGTCTGATTTATGTATACATTGTAAAGTCATTACCACAATCAGGCTAATTAATATAGCCATCAGTTCACATAGGTTTTTTTGTTTTGTTTTGTTTTGTTTTGGTGATAGCATTTAAGATCTGCTCTTTTAGCAAATTTCAAGTATACAATATAGTATTATTAACTGCAGTAAACATTCTATACATTAGATCTTCAGAACTTACTCATCCTACATAACTGAATATTGGTACCCTTGACCAGTGTCTCCCCATTTTCCTCACACTCCTCAGCCCATGGCAACCATCATTCCACTCTTTGTTCACTTATAAGTGAAGTCATGTAGTACTGGCCTTCTGAACCTTGGTTATTTCACTTAGCATATGTCACCCACGCTCATCCATGTTGTTACAAATGGCATAACTTAATTATTTTTAGGGCTGAATAATATTCCATTATTATGTATATGTGTGTGTGTGTGTGTGTGTATTCCTAAAAAAAATCATCATCATATAACTATCATATGATCCAGCAATCCCATTTTTAGGCATATACCCAAAGAAAATGAAACCATGATCTCAAGAAATATCTGCACCCCATGTTCTTTGCAACATTATTCACAATAGATAAGATATTGATCAGTCTAGTTTCTACTGGTGGATGGATAAAGAAAACTTGAAATGGGATAAAACATGTAAAGAAAATAAATAAAGAATATTGATATATGTTGATGTGAATATGAATATTCACCCATAAAAAAGAAGGCATTCTGCCATATGCAACAACATGATGGACCTTGAAGGGATTAAGTGAAATAAGTCAGACAAATACTATAGATCTCACTTATATGTAGAATCAAAATAAACCAAAAAGTACAAACAAACAAACAAACAAAAAACAACAAATAAACACCACCTCAGCTGAGGTGTATGTGCTTCTTTCTCTCCAGCTTTTCGGTTCTGAAAGTCATTTGTCTGTTGGAATACTACTACCTATTTGTTAAATAAAGTAATTCAATAGTATATATTAAATAGGCCATTTTTAGTTAAATTTTCCTCAAATTTTATCATTTTTTCTTGAAAGCTTATTTTAGCATCAACTATATTTATTTTCATTTTATCATTTTAAGGTTGGATTTTATAAATACAACTATGATAAATAGATAAAATATTTTAAATGTAACATCTGAACTGGAAAATACAAACATTTATAGTGGGAAAAGAAAACCTAAAAGTGACAAGTAAAGTAAGTATCTACTTTCTAACTGGGTTCAAACTTCTTGATTCTGAAGAATTTTTCCCATGGTTTCAAAGAAAATTGAAACTAACACAATTAATCAAATACCAGTAATCTCAATGAATTTTGGAAACAGAAGATAAATCAAGATATTAAATATATAAAAATAAATGAGGGGCGTCTGGGTGGCTCAGTCGGTTGGGTGTCCGACTTCAGCTCAGGTCACGATCTCGCGGCCCGTGAGTTCGAGCCCCGCATCCAGCTCTGTGCTGACAGCTCAGAGCCTGCAGCCCGTTTCAGATTCTGTGTCTCCCTTGCTCTCTGACCTTCCCCCATTCATGCTCTGTCTCTCTCTGTCTCAAAAATGAATAAACGTTAAAAAAATTAAAAATAAATAAAAATAAAAATAAAAATAAATGAGAAATTGTGGTAAAAGGGCCATATCCTATAGCAAGGGGGAAAAGGAACATCAAACCTACCTTAGGTCACAGACATCCCTTTCTACGAGAATCTCTTGGAAGATACAAGCACAAAAGATTTGCTAAGTTAAACAAAATTATTTTATTGCTAAGTGTAGGTTTTGCTTGATTTCTCATTGCAGAAAACTCTTGCACACTGGGTTGGAACAAGACCTTCTCTACTTCTCCATCCTACCTTCCCTATGCTGAAATCTGAGTCCAGAATTGTTTTGTGCTCAAACTGCTTGAATGAGATACAACAGTTAAGACCAAAAGAACAGCAAGTAAAATGCAAGGTAATGGGCACACTGGGAAGACATTCTCTCATTCCCTGTCAACAGAAGGAAAGGAATGAGGAGAAAGAGAAATTATCGTGTTTTTACCCTATAGGAAATATTTAAGAAATCTTCAGGGGGAGGACAGAGAAGCAGTGGTGGCTTTTATATACATTGTAACATACATTTATGAAAACACTGCAATATTTCAAGAAATATAGAAGTAACAAGAAAATACCGAGGCATAGGAATTGTATGAGATTACAAGAGCTTGGATCTTAATAAAAATATAATAAAAAAAAAACTAAAAATATTGAGAACTTACTCTGTATAGGGCTTGTCCTAAATTTGCAGTTTATAGGTTGTATCTCATTTAATCCTCAGAGCAACCTGAAGGCACTGACAGTATTACTATATGCTTTTATAGATGGAAACCTGAGGTAACAGAGCATTTAAGCAACAAGTATAGTAATAAACAGTTACCAAGTTAAATCAGAGAATTCACTTCAATAAATCTGACTCCATCTGTTATCTACTAGTTATATTGACTCCAAGTTAAAATAATTTCCTGATGTAGATAAGGGAACCATGCATGGCTCACAGTAGAGGATCTTCAAGACAGAAGTCACATTTGTTTTAGCATTATGGTCCCAGGAATAAAGGGACAAAAGAAAAGGAAATTAATACATATAAAGAGGAAAGGGAAGTGTTAGTAGATTAAGCAAAATTCCTACTTCCACAAGTGGACTTCTACTTTTGATCACTGAATGAATCCATCTACAATGTATTTTCCCATAGTCTATCATCTAAATCTGACCTGGACTCTGTGGTATGATGTGGACTGGCTCGTCTTCTGTGTATCTTGTCTTCTTACACTACCTCAGTCTTAACTTTTCCCATTCCCTGGGCATTTCCTTTTCTTCACAAGACATGCTTTTCCTCTTTCCATACCTATGTTCTCTATGCTATGCAGATCTCCTAAACTTCTACTTTCAGATCTGCCTACGTTTCTGCTGCCTTCTTGTTTAGTTTTATTTATTTCTGCTCCTTCTTTAGAAGTGACTTACCAAAAGTGAAATTCACCCATTTCATAAATATAAGCTCTCTTCTGGGAGATTTTCAATTATGATCTGAATTTGGGTGAAGATAAGATCTTGCTAAGACATTCAAAAATATCAAGTCCTTTTTACTGAGCTGTTATGTTAAACCTTTTGGGACCATTGATCATCCCCCTTGACACAACAACAAGTGAAAATTCCCTCACTAAATCCTTATCATGGGCTTGGCCTCTAAGATTTTGATATTTTCCTACTATAGAAACTTTATTAGATTCCTTAATTTCTATCATTTCTAAAGATACATTCAGTTCTTTTTTTTTAACGTTTTATTTATTTTTGAGACAGGGAGAGACAGAGCATGAACAGGGGAGGGGCAGAGAGAGAGGGAGACACAGAATCTGAAACGGGCTCCAGGCTCCGAGCTGTCAGCACAGAGCCCGACGCGGGGCTTGAACTCACGGACCGCGAGATCATGACCCGAGCCAAAGTCGGCCGCTCAACAGACTGAGCCACCCAGGTGCCCCAAGATACATTCAGTTCTAAAGGTACATTCAGCTCCATGTTCACTGCACATATCCTACAGTGTGGTCGGTCAAAGTCCTCCCATTGCTCAGTGCCAACATCTTTCTCACAGGCACAGACTCCTGAAGGTGATTTGCATTTTGGTGTTGTAATATTCTAGTTTATGTTTGTCTTCATATTCATCTCATAAGAATCTACAGTTCCTATGTAATGAACATGTCACTTCTTTCATTTATACTCTAAAATATAAATTCTTTCTTTCCTGGTTGTGCTAATATTTTGGGGTTTTGTTTTGTTTTGTTTTACTCAGCATTTACTACAGTTTCATGGGGCAGCACACCTTACATTTTACTCCAGAGAAATGAATTTTCTCCCACACTCAGCCCAGATGTGTTTGTTGGTCTAGCACCTGACTTTGACCAAAGTGGTAGGTACCTTAGGGTCCACATGTTACACATACTGCTTCTGGAATGGAAGAATGACTTGTCTTTGTTCATCATTTTAGGAACTTATTTAATTTATTAAGGAATTATCCAAATCTTCTTCTCCTGGAATAAATGATGAGATTTGAGTGTCAATGTAACCATATGTGATTTCATGATGGACATGGAGACTATAGACACAATTTAAGCCATAAATAAAGATGCACCTGGAATCTGACTTAACCTTGGACTATAGAGATATTTCAATTAAAAAATTCATTTTAATTGCTTTTCTTTTTATTAAGAAACACTCAGTTTAAGAAAAATTTAACATTTATTTATTTTTGAGATACAGAGATAGAGCACGAGTGGGGGAGGGGCAGAAAAAGAGAGAGACATAGAATCCAAAGCAGGTTCCAGGCTCTGAGCTGTTAGCACAGAGCCTGATGTGGGGCTCAAACCCATGAACTGTGAGATCATGACCTGAGATGAAGTGAGATGCTTAACTGACTGAGCCACCCAGGCATCCCAGGAAACACTCAATTTTAATTAGCTTCTATTAGTGTCCTAACAGTTACACTTACTAGCCTAAAAACATCTTGGGGCGCCTGGGTGGCTTGGTCGGTTGAGCGTCCAACTTTGGCTCAGGTCATGATCTTGCGGTCTGAGAGTTCGAGCCCCGCGTTGGGCTCTGTGCTGACAGCTCAGAGCCTGGAGCCAGTTTCAGATTCTGTGTCTCCCTCTCTCTCTGCCCCTCCCCTACTCATGCTCTGTCTCTCTCTCTGTCAAATATAAATAAACATTAAAAAATTTTAAAATAAATAAAATAAAAACATTTTATAACATTTGCTTTTGATTTTCTTCTAAATTTATACTCCTCTAAATACTGACAATAAACTATATGTGTGTGTATATATATATATATATATATACACACACATATATATGTGTATATAGATACATATACATCCATTTTTTAACAAATAAATATACAAGCTTATTTTTTTTCTAGTCACATTTTTTGAAAGGAACATATCCCTGTTTTCCTGTTTTAAGATAAAGTATTTTACCACAAGATATTATCCAATGCTTTTATTTTAAAAATGGAAATATTTTCATTTAATGAATGGTGTTGTAATTTTTTCTATGTCTGTCTCTGCCTTTCTTTCTCTTTCAATTAATCAATCTTTTTCTCTCTCTCCCGTTCTCTCTCACTCTACCACACTCACACATTCACAACCAAAGAAAGTTGTTTGATTATTTAAAATGAAATGACTGTCTTCTAATTGTGAATCATTTTTAGTCTGAATAATGTATTATTCAAAACTGTTTAACATGTACGTTAATTTAGATAGGACCAAAAATACAAGTGGAATAAAATTAAAATTCCTTATTTCACATTTGGATGCAGAAAAATGTTACATTTTAGAAATAACTACTTTATAATTGATGCCAAATATAAGAATGAATCCTCAAAAGACAAATAAGATGAAATCAAACAATTCTTTTCAATGTGATTTATACTTGTTCCTGTTGCTGTAAAAAGGGAGAGAAAATGCTAACCAATAGTTCAGCAAGTATCCTGGAGTATATTTGTAACAAGCATGTCTCACTCAAGGCTGGGACCTAGGAAAATAGGGCAAGTTTTATGTCTTTTATTAAAATTCATCAATTGCTTTGTTAATCTCATTTCTAAAGTAACCATGTGTCAAATAACCAAAAGTTAAAGGTGAAAATGAATCGTTTGCATAGAAAAACTTGTGACTTTATAATAATAATGTACAATTATCTTCAAATAATCTCAAAAACTTCTTTACAAAGAGATTTAAATATTTATTTGCAATTGTATTTCTAATTTTTGGATGTTTTTATAAAGCAAATATCTGAAAATGGTAGACCAAGAATAAGCTGTAAAGATATTCTTAGAAGCACTGAATAAAATAACAAGATTTTTATCAAACAATACGTTCCATTTCAGGAGCTTGGTAAGGTTAATTAAGGTTCATCCAAATAATAAAATGCACTAATTCAACGAAACATATGGCTTATAAATAGTTATTGACCTAAAAGATGTGTATTATTATCTTGTTAAATGTACAATGTTTAGATGTACTATTACCAACTTAAAGCCAATTTTGCCATAAGCAACGTGTATCTGAGTGTGTGTCTGTATGTGGAGGAAAAAAACATTTACACCCCAAATTATCAACAACAGTTTTCCCTAGATGAAGGTACTAAAGGTTATGTTTATTTCCTTCATTTTATTGACACCTATCTTTTATTTCCTCCTCCAATCCACTTGTTTAAGGTGTAATAAAGGCTAAATAAATCACAGACCAGGTTTGGCCTCAACTGAACACCAAAAGCAGGACCTCAGAGTCTTATTTTCAAGGCACAAGAACCCCACTCAAGAATAAAATGTCCTTTACCTAGATAGGTTGTTGGTGCTTAAAATTATATCATTGAGTTTTCATTCTTTTGAGCATGTGAAATCCCACATTAAACCTCAGAAGGGCTTTGCTATTAATGATGTAGAATATAGCATGAAGATACAGGAATTAGAGTCTCAGGAAATAGGCATGAAGTATGGAAATGAGATAGAAGGAGAAAAAGATAAACTTCATTTTCTTCCAATTTTGCT
The DNA here is from genome assembly GCF_022837055.1 of Prionailurus viverrinus. Taxonomy (NCBI): domain Eukaryota; kingdom Metazoa; phylum Chordata; class Mammalia; order Carnivora; family Felidae; genus Prionailurus; species Prionailurus viverrinus. The sequence goes on from NC_062564.1 coordinate 57,229,106, forward strand.
TAGGCCTTGCAATGACAAAATCACCACTAAAATTTACCTAGGGTCTATTTGTCAGAAAGCATCATAAAATAGGCATGATATCCATACAGATAACTTTTCAACTCAAGTTAGAATGAATAATTTATATTTCTAAGCAAAGTTTAGATGTACTTTTCAATTGGAAGCTTCAATTTGAAGTTATGATTCTTAAAGCTTTAAAAAGTGAATAAGACACTTCACTGGGCAAATATCAAACCAATCAACTTTTCTTTGCTGAAGACACAGTGAGATTCAAAGAGAAGACATTTCCTTATTGTAAGATAAGTGCATATGTTCATCAAGGAAGGCCTGTAAGACAGACTGATTTGCAAAACATCAGTCCTCATATCTATCAAACACACACACACACACACACACAATTCCATTTGTGTTTACATTATCAAAATCAGTTTACATTATCTAGAAGCAGATTGACTACTGTAGTCTACAGTATTTCTTGCAGATAGCATTCAAGTTTTTATAATAAAATGAACTGTTTATTTTTATTTTAGTTTTCCAACCACTTTTATATAGTTAATTAGGTTTTTCCACTCAGTTCTAAAAAGTTCATTCAAATTGATTGTCTCCACACCATCTATATTTGCTGTATCTTTATATTATATTTAGACATGGACAGAGATTAGGGGTTTTTTTCAGCAAATTCCATACTAAATAAAACCATGTTTGAAATGTAAAAAAGCAGTGGTGTGCGTAATTGTCCCAAAGGGTCTCATTCACAAAGAAGACATATAATTAGTGGACTGGAATGCCTGAGTTAAAGTGGGATTTATAAGCTACATATTTGATAACTTATGCCAGCATAGAGTCAACAATTAAAGAAATTCTCCATTTATATGGCAATAACTACAGGTACAATTTAAATGTAACATTAAACATTAAATTTAATAACTATATGTCTATATGCAGGTGTAATACACCAGCTTGATTATTTTTAAGAAGGTAATTCCGTTTGGAATAGAATTTCACATTTTTAGCAATGGGCATATATTTAATAAATTAATAAATGTTGTGTTAGAATTGCTTATTTACTGCTGCCAGTAGCTCCAGGAAAAAGGAAGGAAGAAAAGAAAGTAGGAAGGAAGGAAGGGAGGGAGGGAGGGAGGGAGGGAGGGAGGGAAGGAAAGCAGGGGCGGGTAGCAAGGGAGGAAGAAACAAAAGAAAAAGGAGGGAGCGAGGGAGAGAGAGAGGACTCCCAAATATCACACTATTTAAGGAAACAATTTAAATAATTAAAATGTCCTTTTGCATAAAGTGGATTAAGCAACTGCTTTAAAAAAATAGGAAAAATAAGGACTATACCAAATTAAAAAGCTTTCACACAGCAAAGGAATCTACATATGTGAACTATTACAAAACAAGTTGTAAACTATTACAACAACCTGCTAAATGAGTTAATATCCAAAAATTATAAATAACTCATACTATAACTTAACACTAAAAAAGCCTAAATAGTTCAGTTAAAATGGGCAGAGGACCTGAATAAACATTTTTCCAAAGAAGACATATAGTTGGCAAACAGACACATGAAAAGATGCTCAACATTACTAATCATCAGGGAAACGCAAATTGAAACCACAATGAGATATCACCAGACACCTATCAGAATGGCTACAATCAAAAAGACAGGAAATAAAAAGTGTTGGTGAGGATGTGGAGAAAAAGAAACCCTTGTGCACTATTGGAGGGAATGTGAACTGGTGCAGCCACCATGGAAAACAGTATAGAGTTTCCTCGAAAAGATTCAAAATAGAATTATCATATGATCCATTAATTTCCTACTGGATATTTATCCAAAGAATACAAAAACACTAATTCAAAAAAGATATACTTACCCCTATATGTACTGCAGTGTTATTTACAACAGCCAAGATACAGAGAGAATTCAAGTGTCCATCAAAAGATGAATGGATAAAGTAGATGTGTGTGTGTGTGTGTGTATAATATATATATATATATATATATATATATATATATATATATATATATATGATGGGATATCATTCAGCCCTAAAAAAACATTGAGATCTTGCCACTTGTGACAACATGGATGACCTAAAGGGTATTATCGTAAGTGAAATAAGTGAGGCAGAGAAAGACAAATACATATGATTTTACTTGTATGTGGAATCTAAAAAACAAAATAAGTGAATAAACAAACTAAAAAGCAGAAACACTCCCATAAATACAGAAAATAAACTGATGGTTACAAGAGGGGAGGGGGAGGAGAGATGGGCAAAATGGGCGAAGGAGAATGGGAGATACAAGTTTCTACTTTTGGAATAAGTCATAGGGATAAAAGGTACAGCTCACAAGTGTAGCTACCATCTGTCACCATTGACTGTATACTATTGACTATACAGTGACAGGTGGTAGCTACACTTGAGGTGAGCATAGTATAACATATAGAGTTGTTGAATCATTATGTGGTACAACCTGAAACTAATTTAACATTGTGTGTCAACTATACTCCCATTAAAAAATTGGGAAAAAATGAGTAAGAATTCTACAGAAAAATGATAGTAATTTCCATTCATTAATTTAACTTAATTTTATTTAAATAAACCAACTTAAATCCATTTGATTTAAATAAGTCTTCAAAAGTTAAAATATATTCATACTACTCATTAGGTTAGGAAAATTTTCCCCTCAACCAAACTTTAGACTTTCCTGAGCTCCTTTTCAACTAGCCCTTGACTTGGGGCTTCTGTATTTGTCTCTTCATTGTCCAATTTTTCCCAGAATCCTGCTAAGATGTTTTAGCCAGAATCCCCAGTCCTTGGTATTTGATGATCCTTAGTATCAGGTTCCTTATTCTCCAGCATCCCCCTGATGCTGTCTGATCACCTTGCTTGTTCTGACTATAGCAGGAATCCTGTTTGGCTTGTTTAGCCAGAGTTTTCCCTTACTCCTGATGCTTCTTAGTAGTTGTCTATCCACTCACTCCCACTCTGTTTTTTGGTTATAAATTTCCACTTGTCCTGATTGTGTTTGGAGAAAAGCTTTATCCTTCCCTCCCACTATAAAACTTCACCAGAGTAGTCCCTGTATCTATTGTGATGGTCCTGAATAGATTCTGCCTTACTACTTTTCCCCAAGTAGCAGAACAAATATTTTCTTCTTCAATAGTTAAGGTGCCATAACTCAGAATCCTATTCATCACTGAATCCCTAGACCTCTTATCCAAGATCTTCAGCATGTGCCTTTGAAGCCTCTGTTTTCATTCCTGACTAACTGATCAAGAATCTATTAGTGAATCTTACTCTGGAGCCATTTTTATGTACAAATGTCTATTAAAGCTAGTAAGGACAGATTTTAAATCTTAAGATCTACCTATACTCTAGAAGCTGAGTTAGAGTTCCAGACAAAAAGAAACTGGTTAGAATCCTAGTTTTTCTGTTTGTAAGAAACTTGGTTAGAGTCCCATGGAGGTAGCTCTTTGTAAGAAGTTGAGTTAGAGGCCCAGGCTTCTTTGTTTGAAAGGTACCTGTGGGGCTAGAAGTTCTAACTGACTCTCTGCCTCAAGCAGGGATTATTCCCTGACTCCTGGACTGCAAGTTCTTCTCCCAGCACTAATGAGCATATACCTGTAAATGTGAAATGTTCTAAATGCAGATCCACTCCTGGGCTGTAAAATGTTTGCTGTTTATACAGGCTCTCTATTATCTCCTTGATCCTATTTCTTCCATGGGAACTTTTCAATCACGGACACCCCCTTCCCAAACCACTTCTGACTATATGTCCCATCAATCCTGTCCACCTTTCTTATTGGCACGATTTACTAAGGATAATATGAAACTTCAGTAGACTCTTTGGGAAACTTAAAATCTCCTCAGACAGGCTCCTCTAAGACCTCTTCCTTTCTGTCACCCCCTCTCTTCCTTTGTAGTTGTACCACCTTCAATTTTCCCTCCAGTTTCCTGAATCCTTTGATATGTCCCTTTTACAACCCTACCTCTTCACCACCTCTCTTCATGCCCGCCAGGCCTTTCCTTTCTCATTCCAGCAACTTAACTCCAAGTATCACAGGAACTTTGGGCCTTGTGCTGCCATCAGGGCTCCCAAAAAACTCAGGGTCCTCTCAAAGCAACTACTTGAGGCTGAAAACAAAAAAGACTAATTGGAAATAGAATGAGGATTTTATCCACTCAGATGGCTCAGAGACCTTCCTATAGTCACTTTATTTTTCCTCAGTCACACATTTAAAAGGTAGCAAATAGCCCCCATGAGATTTCACACCAGGACAAAGTCTTCTAAAATACTGGTTAAAAAGTATGTATATATACATACAGCTTCATACTTATCAACTAGGTAATTTCAACTTGTTCCATATTTGTCAGAGACAAAATTCAGATAAAAAGATAAAGAAACCAGTGAGTTCTGCATTATTGTACTGACTGATTCTATGGCTAAAATTTTAGAATGGAAATCTAGATGTCTGTTTACATCTATATGTATATTTATGCATACATGTTTATGTATATATGTTATGCATAGGTGATGTTTTTCTACTTCTGTATGGTATTATCAGATTAATTTATAACATCCCTTAAAGGAGTTCTATTCATATTGGCTTAGAGATAAGTGAGTGAATATATAAAGTAAATACTCCTAAAACTCTCAGAAAAATAGATGTGTTGTGTAAAGTTCATGAGATTGGGCTAAATCTTTGAAAAATATAATTATTTAAAGATTTTTGGTTTGGCAAAAACATCTGTGTCTTCTACATACCAGTATTAAGTATAACAGGAACATACATTTTTACTCTACTTGGGTGTAGTAATCAAATAAGTTTAAAAATAGTTATCAGGGAAATAACTTGAGATGCTGGCTAGCTTCAGTTGGTGTTATAGTATGCCTTTTTAAAAGAAGTTTCCAAAATCTTTTTGGTATCTTTCAGCCTAAGTTAAGCAACCTAAGTAGTAAATATCCATTCACATCTAAATCATTCCTCAAGAGATAAAATACTGAAACATTCAGTTATGAAGATAAATTTAAGTTGATATATTTATGAATCTTGTTTTTATATGGTACCGAGCAGCTAAATATATTTGGGTCTGTTAATAAGCATGAGAAATTATACTATGAGGAAACTATACTATGAGCATATACTTGTAAATGTGAAATGACATATCCATAAAATTAGCTACTCTGCTCATATAGATCCTGGTATGTAATGAACAAGTCACCATTGTCTTATAATTAAAAATCATAATATATGTTAATAAAACTACTGAAAATCATAAAACTGAAGAGAATGATGCATGAAAAGTATGTATGTAGGATGTGTTTTTGACAGCAAAAAAAGAGATTAATTTTATTCTAAAGTTCAATGTCTGGTTGGTACTGAATTAGAAAGGGGGAAGTATAGGGAAAAAATCTGAATGTATGTAAAAAAGTTGTAAAAGCTTTAATAAAAAGCCATTTTATCTCACTCAGCTAAGCTGGCTAAGATCTGAATGAATTATTGTTTTAGTTTTAACAAATGCACCTTGAGGGGCGTCTCGGTGGCTCAGTCAATTAAGCGTCCAACCCTTGATTTTGGCTCAGGTCATGATCTCACTGTTCATGGGTTCGAGCTCGACATTATCTGGCTCTATGCTGACAGCAAGGAAATTTCTCTGTCTCCCTCTCACTCTCTGCCCTCTCCCGCTCATGCTCTTCCCCTCTCAAAACAAATAAACATTGTTAAAAATGTATCTTCATATAAAAAAATGTACTCCTACAAAATTACAACAGAGTTTCATTTGATTATCGGTCTGCTCTTAGATCGTAAAAGGTTTTTATCTTTTGAGTAATCTACCTAGAAAACCATGATTCTGCATTTTATCATAATGGTTTCCTGAAATTTATGTTAACTTTTATCATGTTCTTGATTATTTAAGATAACCTAAGTATCGTTTCATAATAATCAGTAAGCCTATTTAATCAACTGTTAAAATCTTTTTATATTTTTGACAATTTTGCCTTCCCAAAATCTAGTATTAAATGAAATCTTCTTGTCCTCAAACTGACTTTGAGATCACCCAGACGGCTCCTGGAAAATTTCATAGGATATGTTCTTTCACTTTGTAAGAAGAGGGATGAAAAACTAATTCAGTTCATTTGATATATTAAATTGCATTAAAAGTATTGTCCAATAATAACACTTAAACTTCCCTGGGTTACATATACATGGGTTAATGTTATTAATATAAATATTTCATAAGATGTATGAGTTTCATAGAAATTTCTCAATACTTTCATTGTCCATGATACGTTTAGTATACCATTATCAGTTATATATATGGTTTTTATCTTAAAGTATTGTAAGTCATGGAAATAACCAAATTTCCTTGTAAGATGCATTATAATAAACCTCCATCAGATCTTCAACAATGGCGATTTTCATGTTTGCTGTTGTTGCTGATATATTGCTACTGTCCTCCCGAGAAAGTTCTTATTTTGTTTCTAATGCTTTCCTGAAAGTGTTTGAAAAAAAAATAAAACATTTACCTTTTTTCCCATCCAGATCCTTTTAGAATTCAGACACTTATTGAGTATTATTATTTTCATGGCAATATAATTATTTACATAAGTTCAATACGAATCTTATTGTAATAGGTCATAATTAGTAATACGGTTATATTACCAAGGCTTTGACTGGAATGTTATATTTGAGAATGATACACAGAATCAGATGTAAAAAGCTTACCAAGAGTTTTAATGAAGAAAGGTTGACTCATGGAGCCAATGTTTATGAAGTCCTCTTGAAAAAACAAACAAAAAAAAGAAAACCTCTGGTATTTGGCTTACAGGTTCTTTGTCTTAAAGGTGACTAAAAAGGGTCATTTCCTGGAACCTCAGGATATCTTGGAAACTTGAGAAGACAGTATATCACACAAGTAAAACCACAAATGAAAACCACAAATGAAATTTGGTGGTGAGTTCTTCACTTGGCTTTCTAGACTTGAGAGCCTTTTAAAAGTCTAATCTTAAGACTGCTAATGAAAACTTCCAGCAAAACTAACTTTAAAAAGGCCTATGTAGTCAATAACCACTATTGCTGCACATATGTAGATAATCAGAACAAGACTAATGAGACAAGATTTATTTTGTAAACAAGAATAGCCTTACTTTGGTTACCTTTAATCAAAAGGGGTGTGACTGTAGATAGAAGTTTTATGTTTCAGGAAAACTACAATGCATCCTTGAAGGTTCTCAAATCTAGTTTCTTACAATATTCGTCTATAATTCTCCAAACTAATGTTTCCAATTTTTCTCCCACCTTCCTCACTTGGAGTCACTGACAACTAAAACTACCATTTTCCCAAAATCTGATAACCTGAAGGTGACAACTTGATATAAACTTCAAAGAAATAACCACAAAAGATCTTATATAGACAACCTCAATGCCCATGACTGTGTAGGCCATTCAAAATGTTTACTGAAACATCTGATGTCATCACCAAAGATATTCACTGAAAACAAGGAAACATGTCAGATTGCCGTTTTCATCCTCACTCTACTATCTAAAGATTGCTTCAAATTCCAGTCTAGAACAGTCCAGCCTAACTGGCTGCTCTCTGGCAGAAGCTATTCTAACTATTAATCTTTGTGTTTCTCTTATTTTAATACAACCTCTCCTCATTAATTGCTTAAGTGATGTACCATAAAACAAATATCCTATTTTACCAAGTCACAGCAAAAGGTTCAGGTGGTTCTTGGTGAACAAAAAGGCAACTGAGCAGATAAATGGGCTTATATGTCTATTCTTTCCTAGAACAAGAGGAATGACGGGCCAAACTTGACCAAAGTGTAGGTAGACTCTTTTAAGCAATTTTTCAACTGATTATTGGACCTTGATTTTTGTCTCTTTACTGTCCAGTTAAAAAAAAATCCTGCTAAATTAGTTTAGACAGAATCACCTACACTCTAGGTGATTGTCTAACCATGCTGGTCTGCCTTCAGTAAGAATCCTTTAAAGTTAGTTTACCAAGAATCCCTTCCTTAATTCCTGATGTTTCTTCCTTGTAATTTTCCATCTACTGACTCTCATCTTGCTCCTTGGCTATCAATTCCCACTTGTACTCATATTCAGAATTGAGCCAACTCTCTCTCCTCTACTATAATACCCATCTGCAGTGGTCTCTACACTTATCACAATGGTCTTGAATAAAGACTGTCTTACCTTTCTTTCTTTAATAATTATTTAACACTAGTATGCCAAAATAAGTAGAGAGATTATAATTTCAACAAATACATTTCTTTGAAGTATAATCTGGAAAAATTTTGTTTTTGTTTTTGTTTTTTATATTTTTACTTGCTCAAACTTACCAAATGAATGTTTTAGCATGACTACTCTTTCTTGTCCCATAATATTTTTGTTTTACATTTTTATATTAAGTGTGGTGCATCTCATGTGAGTAGAGATACAATAAATATTTTAATGCCAATAAGTATGATTTTATGATTTTTAAAACTATATTCTGAACATTGCCTCTAGCTCATGAACATGGTTCAAGGAGAAGATAAGATTCCTGATGGATCCTATCTCACCAAATTGTGAAAGGCAGCTTGAGTCTAGGAGGTTAATACTTATAATTTCCAAATATTATTAGAAGAATAAAATTAACTTCAAAGTGCTCTATGTTATAATTAATATACTGTAAAAATAATTCCTTTTTCCTATTTTAAGAAGTAGTGAGGAATTTAAGCTTAAGTAAAGGTGCAAGGTAAGAGTTGTAGAAAAGAATAACCCTTATTTGATAAAACTTTTGGCATGTTTTACTTTGTAATTATTTAAATGTAGACAGAATTCTCTGTAATACTCTAGCCATCTCTAATATAAGAGAAGAGACAGTTGGACAGCAAATTAGCTGTTCTGTTGCAATATGGTCTCAGCAACCATGTAAACAAAGAAACCTGCTAATCAAAAGCAATTTCTCACGAAACAAAGACAGCAGCTAATTGAGAGCATCTGAGTCGAAAATAAGATTAACTTCAAAATGAAAACCTTTGCAGCTACTTGCAATAAAGCTATTGGATAATATGAAAGCTTATAGCCACTTATAAGTGGAAATGTTAGTAGAAATGTTATTTTTCATTTTGGCAAAATATTTTTACAAAACCTATAATTAACTTTCTCTCTAGTAAAAATGCTTGATGCTTAACAACATATAAGAAAATTATAAAAATGGATCCCTCAGGGTCCATAATAGAAGAGCAGATTAGAGCCAAATGCACCATAGGGTGAGGCCTCCATGGTCTGCTTGGTGTGCCTTGCTTAGCTGCTATTTGTGCCTCAAAGGCAAAGGGGGAATGTGCTCAAGCCATCTGAACCTCTTTTCCTTCGGTTTAGGGTAAAAACAACACTAGCAGCAGAATGTCAGATGAGAAAAGGTAGAGGGTGGAAGACAGGCCTGAGTGTGTGGGAGAATGAGAATGAGAATAGAAGAAGGGGTGAGTGGCAGAAAACTGTGGGCATATATTGTGCTAAGTAAAGATTACACATTATAGGGTTCCCCAGAGCCACATTTTACTAGGTAAAAGTTACATCAACTGTTTTTAAAGGTATTTATGTGTGTGTGTCTGTGTGTATAAAGTGTATAGGAACATATATAATAAAATGTACATACATATACTACAGTGTATAGGGACATATATGATGTATATTCCCTATTATATAATTGCTATTAATCACTTATTAATAACAAAATAAAATATATATTATATCCACAATTATGCATGTAATTATATGTATAACAGAACACACCTCTGAGCTACATTATGTACCTATGTGTATAATAGATATGAATGCATGCTGTAAATACAGAGTGAAAGATAGGTAGGTAGGTGGGAAGGAAGGAAGGGCCGTTTTTCATAATAAGGACATTTTCATATATAGAACAAAATATGAATAAATAAATGACAGCCAAAAGTTCATTCTTACTATTCAAGGCATTTTAGTTTTAAACTCAGTCTCTTATGTTTAACCCCCTAATTAAGTATCCTCTCACCTCCACAAAACATTCTTGTGCCTACACCATTCCTTTCCTCTCTTATGAGAAAGGATATAAATCTTGAAGGACCTTATATACAATTCTAATATTATGGGAAAGGTATCAGTTCTAAGGTTTTTTGCCCCTGGCCCTTGGGTGTTGTTGGTCTTTCTCATCATCTGTTCCTTTGGTGCAAGTGATGCAGAGTGGGTGCCTCAAGGGAGGCTGGTGGTCTCCTCCTGCTGACTCAGCCTTGCAAAAGATCTCATTGTACCACTTATCTTTAGAGACTCAGATTCTTCCTCCAGTTATTCCTAACCCGATCTGTCCACAGTGCAGCCTCTGGCCAAGATTTCCCTGCTTGTACCCCCATAACCATGGAAAAGACATACAGGTTCTTAATTCTTCACTACTTTTGGAATCTCTAGATACATTTCCTATAGGTGAATCTTCTCTTTTTCTCACTTTATTGGTCTGAGGACAACCATGATGAAGACAACATAAAATCTCCATCTACATAGACCTGCTATGCAGTTACTCCTACTCGAATGCAGCTATCTGTCCCATGCTGGCAAAGGGCATTCATCTAAGTTGCCTTCTCTATGAGTTTCTAGTAAGTAGTGAAAAAATCTCTTTACTGAGATTCCCAGTCTTAACTAGCTAGAGCTTTTAATCATCTCCAACATACATTTCACCCATAAAAGAGGAAGGTGCAGTCAGGACCTTCATGTCTGCCACAATTCTCAATTCTCTGTTTACAAATATCCCAACTCATTGTCCCTGTCAAGTAAAGGGCATTAGCTCCTGTTTCTGTGTTAAGCACCTGTGTTATCACTAAGCAGGTTTTCCACTTGTATATTATTGTGATAAACAGTATACCTAGAGACCACTGAGAAGTAACTCTTAGTTTGCAAAGCCTTTTTTTTCCAAAACAAAAATAAACAAACTAAAACAAAAACAAGTAAGGCTGGAGAAAACATTCTGGGAAGATGGTAGCATAGAAAGTACCAGGAATCACACTCCCCACTTAGGCAACAACTGACTAGCAGAATCCATATGATTTAATTATTTTGGAGCTTGTGAGTCTGTTGAGGGTTTGCAACTTCCAGGAGAAAGTCTAGATGATAAACGGTGGTTAATTTGGTCAATCTCAGGTCCTAGTTCAGCAGCAGCTATCCAGCTCCTAGGCTACATCATAGGAAGCCTACAAGCTTCCATAGAGCAAATTTTAGGCTGTTTGTGGGATGCAGAGTAGACAATAAGGATTCTGTTCTCCAAATCTGGTGGATCTTATTGTGATGATTGAGATGATTTTGATGGTGGAGATATAGACAAAGAAGTGAGCAGCCATAGTTGCACCACCTTCCTTGCACATTATAGCAAGACCCTCCTTTCTGGCAACATCTATGAGGTTTAAATTGCCAGTGCTCTTCCTAAGCTTCATTTTTCTTTTTTCCCTTCTGGGAGTCAGATATTAAAGATGAGTATATTCAAAAGAACCTGATATACAGGAGAAATTGTACATGCCCAGGCTTGCAAAAAGTCTGAGAACTTTACATTTACATCTCAGGCTGATCTTCAGCAGGCAGACAGCCTACAACAATCAAAAGCAAAAAAAATAAAAATATATAAATAAAATTTTAAAAATTCAAACAATTTTAAATTGGAAGTGGGGCAGAACCTGATTTCCAGTTACCACAGTATTAGATTCAAATATTCAATTTTCAATAAAACGTTATAAAGTACACAAAGAAACAAGGAAGTATGGTTCATTCAAAGGGGAAAAAAATCAAAACAAAAACAGCAACTGTCCCAGACAAGATAGACCTACTAGATATAAATTGTAAAGCAATTATTCTTAAAGATGCTCAAAGAAAAAGAACTAAAGGAAGATGTAGACAAAGTCAAGATAGCTACGTATGAACAAAATGTAAATTTCAACACAGAGACAGATAATCTAAAAAAGAAGTATAAAAGAAATTATAGAGCTGAAAAGTATAATAACTGAAATTAAAACTTTATTACAAAGATTCAAAGGCAGATTTGAGCAGACAGAAGATAGGGCAATTGAATCTGGGGAACAGAAAAAAATAAATTAAAGAAAAATTAACAGAATTTAATGGACCTGTCAGATACCATCAAGCAGACCAACATACACATCCATGGTAAAAATCCCAAAAGTAGAGGAGAAAAAGAGTTGGAAGATTTTTTGAAAACAACAGTGGCTGATACGTCATTTGCAAATATCTTTTCCCACTCCGTTGGTTGCCTTTTCGTTTTGTTAATTGTTTCCTTTGCAATGCAGAAGCTTTTTATCTTCATGACGTCCCAATAGTTCATTTTTCCTTTTAATTCCCTTGCCTTTGGGGATGTGTCAAGCAAGAAATTGCTACGGCTGAGATCAAAGAGGTTTTTTTTTCCTGCTTTCTCCTCAAGGGTTTTGATGGTTTCCTGTCTCACATTCAGGTCCTTTATCCATTTTGAGTTTATTTTTGTGAATGGTGTAAGAAAGAGGTCTAGTTTCATTCTTCTGCATGTTGCTTTCCAGTTCTCCCAGCACCATTTATTAAAGAGACTGTCTTTTTTCCATTGGATATTCTTTCCTGCTTTGTCAAAGATTAGTTGGCCATACTTTTGTGGGTCCAATTCTGGAGTCTCTATTCTATTCCATTGCTCTATGTGTCTGTTTTTGTGCCAATACCATGTTGTCTTGATGATTACAGCTTTGTAGTAGAGGCTAAAGTCTGGGAATGTGATGCCTCCCACTTTGGTCTTCTTCTTCAATATAACTTTGGCTATTCTGGGTTTTTTGTGGTTCCATACAAATTTTAGGAACTTAACAGAAGACCATGGGGGAGGGGAAGGAAAAAAAAAGTTAGAGAGGGAGAGAACCAAACCATAAGAGACTCTTAACAACTGAGAATAAACTGAGGGTTGATGGGGGGGGCAGGGGCCAGTACGGTGATGGGCTTTGAGGAGGGCACCTGTTGGGATGAGCACTGGGTGTTGTATTGTCAAACCAATTTGACAATAAATTTCATATTTTAAATAAATAAATAAATACATACATAAATAAATAAAATTTAAAAAAAAAGAAAAAACAATGGCTGAAAATGGCCCAACTCTGATGAAAGACATGAATATAAACATCTAAGAAGCTCAACAAAATCCAACTAGAATGAGTCTGAGACCCACACCAAGCCACGTTAAACCAACAAAAGACAAAGATTAAGAGAATCTTCAAAGCAACAAGAGAGAAGTAACTTGTCACATATTTGGGCTCATCAATAGGATTATCAGTAGATTTCTCATCAAACATTTTGAAGGACAGACAGCAGTGGAAGTGATAAAAGAAAAAAACTGTCACCCAAGAATCCTGTACCCCCTAAAATTTTTCTTCAAAAGCAAAGGAGAAATTAAGACATTCCCAGATAAACAAAAGCTGAAGGAGTTCATTATCATAAGACCTACCCTGCAAGAAATCCTAGAGGAAGTGCTGTATGTTGAAACTGAAGGATACTAGACAGCAACTTGAGGCTACATGAAAAAATAAAGATCTCAGTAAAGATAAATACACGGGCAATTATAAAAGTCAGCATTATTGTAACTTTGGCTTACAACACTATGTTTTTATTTCTACATATTTTAAGACATAATTGTGCTAAAAAACAATTATTAGTTTAACTTTTAGGACATGTATTATACAATTATGTAATTTTATTACATCAATAAATGAAAAGATTGGGGATAGAGCTGTAAATGGGTGTTTTTTTAAATATATTTTCAAAGTTAAGTTGATACAAACTTAAATTGGAGCAGTATAATTTTAGGATAAAAAAAACATAATCCCCATGATAACCACAAAGAAAATTATTATAGAATATATACCAAAAAAAGATGAGAAGGTAACCAAAATGTCTCATTACCAAAAAATAAGACACAAAACAGTGACACAAAACACAAAAGAGATAGTAATACAGGAAATGAGTGACACAAAAAGCTAAATGGCACTGTCTTAGTCAGCTGGCCTGTTATAACAAAGTACTATAAACTGGGTGGTTTATAAACAACAGAAATTTATTTTTTACAGTTCTAAATAATGGAAGCTTTAGGTCCTGGTGTCATCATGGTCAGATTCTACTGAGAGCCCTCTTCCAGCTTGCAGACTACCAACTTCTCCTTGTATCTTCACATACCAAAATGAAGGAGAAGAGGCAAGCTCTCCCATGACTTGTAAGAGCATGAATCTGATTCATAATGGTTCCATTCTCATGACCTCATCTAATCCTAAATACTTCCCAAAGACTCCCACCTTCAAATACTATCACACTGGGGCATAGGATTTCAATGTATAATTTTTCAAGGACCCATTCATTCGGTAAGAGACATACAGTAAAATAAAATAGTGAAATGAAAGAGATTGGTCCCTCCTTATCAGTAATTGCTTTAAGTGCAATGGATCAAATTCTCCATTCAAAAGACAAAGACTGGCAGAATGGAATTAAAAACATAGCCCAACTATATGCTGTTTACAAGAGACTCATTTTACATACAAAGACACAAAGAGTTTGAAAGTGAAAAGATGGAAAGGATGGAAAAAAATAGTAACAAAAAGAGAGGAGGTGTGACTCTACATTACTAACCATTAAGGAAATGCAAATCAAAGTGACAATAAGATACCACATCATATCCATTAGAGTTACTACTATAAAAAAAAAACCAAACAAATAGAAAATAAGTGTTTGTGAGGATGTGAAGACATTGGAATCCCTAAACACTATTGATGAGAATGCAAAGTAGTATATCACTGTGGAAAACGGTATGGCACCTCCCCCAAAAATTAAAAAATAAAAATAGAATTACCATATGATCCAGGATTCTGCTTCTGGGTATGTACATAAAAGAATTCAAACAGGGTCTCAACAAGATATTTGTACACCCATATTCACAGCATCATTATTCACAACAGCTAAAATATGGAAGTGACTTGAGTGCCCACTCAGAGATGAATGGATAAGTAAAATGAAGTATATACATAACATGGATAGTATTCAGCCTTATTAAGGAAGGAAATTCTGAAATATGCTACAATACAAGGATATTTTGCTAAGTGAAATAAACCATTCACCAAAAGACAACTACTGTATTCCACTTAGATGTGGTATATAGAGTAGCCAAAATCATAGAGACAGAAAGAAAATAGTTTCCAGAGGCAGAGAGAGGTCAGAGGCACTGGGGAGTTACTGTTTAGTAAGTATAAAGTTTCAATTTTGCAAGATGAAAAGAGTTCTAGAGATGGTTGGTGGTGACAGCTGTACAACAATGTGGATGTAGTTAATGTCACTGAACTGTTCCCCTACCAGAGGTTAAGATGGTATATTTTTTGTTATGTTTATTTTACCATAATAAAAAAATGGACAAAAAAACAATTAAATCTGATACACCTGCTTCTTGTTGACTTGACTCAATCCATGTAAAAGAATTTTACATCCATACTTTTCATCCTGTGAGATGAAAAGTGCCATCCTACTTTGATTCTGGGCTCAGCATCATGACAGGCTTTGTCCATTGGGATGCTTGTAGATATAATGCAAGTAAAGTTCTGACAAGTGCTTGAGCAACTAAGCTTGTTCCTATGCTAGTGTCATCACCGTAAGAACATGGATGGATAAGCTAGGTGGTCCTGGGGGATATGAGAGAAACATGGACCAAACGAAACATACACCATAAAAGTGCCCCCAACTATGCCCAGCCTAGTCTGTTGGCCCCCATTTAATAATGAAAATATTTAGAAGTATGAACTACATAAATGCTTTTTGTTACACATCACTGAAATTGTGTGGGTGTGTGTGGGTGTGCGCGTGTATGTGTGTGTGCATGCGTGTGTGTGTGTGTGTGTGTGTGTGTGCATTTACTGTGGTCAGCCTGGAAGAGCTGATCCCCATCTAATTTGAAGATGTGTGGGTGAGTTTAGCTGAGTATAGCAAAGCCATCAAGCCCCAAAACATTTTCAATCTGCCAGTTTCCAGCAAACCTGTTGATGTCTGAGTAAACTAATACTTATTGTTTTATGCCACTGATTAGTAGTTGTTTGCACATAGAATTATTGTGGCAAAACAGATTCACAAATATAAAAGAAAAATAAATAACTTCTCTCTCTAAAGTGTCCAGCTCGAAAAAGTTAAAGTTACATGAATTTTAGATTACATTGTTTTTACTATGGTTGAAAATATCAAGTAAAAACAACTCTACTGTGAAACCTAAAGTAAGTCATGCCTTCTCTCCTTTTGATGTCACATGTTTTCTCTCCTATTGGACATCACAGGCTGAATGGTGGAAGGTAACAGGGCATACACAAAAAAAATGTAGGATCCAAAATTCTTGCTTTAATTAACTCACATTACTTTAGGTCCACAATAAACATAATGGCAGATGGGTATAAGATAATGATTCCACAAGACCCACATTAAAGAAATGTGAAAATAAGTAGGCACGGAGAATAAATAAAATGAATAAATACAGATAAATTTAAGGAGTCTGTTAAGAGTTGTATAGACCACCGATAAGTCTTAAGAGCCAATGAAATTTGGAGATCTGAAATCACTAGATTTTGTTATATTTCTATCTGCAAACTACCACAGGCCATGGGCAGTAAAGCCTGCATGTGTGCTTTGTGCTTCAGCTGCCTGTACCTAGGAAAATCCTACTTGATCTTTAGTACAAATATAACCTAAGGAAACCTGTACAGTAATTTTGATAAATACTATTATTATAGCATAATTTTACCTTTATAGTATTATTCTCTATTACATTAAATCTGTAGTCTTTTGCTTAATGTCTGCTTCTCTTGTTAGAAAATAAACTCCATGGGGAGTCAGCTAAGCATCTGACTTTGGCTTTCACGGTTCATGAGTTCAAGCCCCACATTGGGCTCTGTGCTGATAGCTTGGAGCCTGGAGCCTGCTTTGGATTCTGTGTCTCCCTCTTTCTGTCCCTCCCCACTCATGCTCTGTTTCTCTCTCTCTCTCTCTCTCTCTCTCTCTCTCTCAAAAATAAACTTAAGAAAAAAAATTGTTTTAAAGAAAGAAAATAAACTCTATGAACGCAGGAACAATTTTTTTTTGATTACCTAATTCAGTGCCTTGAACAGTAATCTTTTTTGCTGTTGCCCTTGTTGTATACATGAATGAATGAACGAGTGAATGAAAGTTTAAAAATTTCAAGACTCAGGAAAAGTTATGATACTCAGTTATACCCAAATGCTCACTAGTTTCTGTTGGTAATTATTTTCAGAGATATATTCTGGTCTCAGAAGATGAACTGACTCTCCACTTCTACTAACACTATTTTAATGTGCTTATGAAGGGGGCCCATCTGAACTACTAAGTTGCCAGTATTACTTAATACCAAATTTTATTCAAACTTGAAAAAAACCTTTTAGGTCAGATGAATAGATGTAAGTCATGCACATTACCAAGTCTCTATATCTTTCCCTAACTCAACATCATAGTTTTGGGGATTTCTTTCATGCCATGTTTTACTCTTTTCTTATTATAAATAACCCAACTGGTCACTAGAACTTAGAATGATAACTTGGTGACATTAATCTTTGGTCACTACATGATGTCATTGTTAAAACACAAATATCCTTTAATGATTGACCTTTAAAACTCTACTACTTGTCTTGTTTATGCCTAATTTGTTGCATAGTTTAATCCATTATTCTTAAAGAAAAACATGAAGAAAAGTGTTATTCATTTTATATGTCAATGTTATCACGAGCTAATGAATACTGCCTATGGCTGCTTGAATTCTGATAGTTCTCTAAGAACACGTTTTCAGATGGAGGCAAAGAGGGAGATCATGAATGCACAGGCGTCTAGAAGGTAACAAGGATGCCTCCAAGGTGATTGCTCAGGGGAATAAGTACGCAGAAAGAAAAGGGCTGAAAGCATGAAACTTTGGTTGTAATTTTACACTCCAGCTCTACTCATAAACTTCCCTTCAAGTCCCAGTCAGAAAGCACTTAAAGTTAGAAGGTTTCATATGCTCAGTCTAGGGGTTCCATTAAAATGTAACACTGAATATAGCAGTAACATGAGATAAAGAGAGGCCCAGTTTCCTGTGGAATGAAGAATAATACTGGAAATTCTCTGGCAAGGAATTGCCTATGAAGCCCACAGATATGCTCTGTGAACCAGAAGGGCAAACCAATATACTTAGATGACTTTTTAAAATAGAGAAAATGAATTCTAAGTGCTTAAAACCAACTAGAAACAAGTGAGAAAAAATGGGAACAACTAATATTAATCCATCCTCTTACCAGAAATTGATTAACAATCATATTACTGGAAAAGAGACTCTTTCAGTATCTTACATGATTTTAATAACATAGACTTATTTTCTACAGTGAGAAATTGTTTCCTTAAATGACTATTTCTTAGTACTATACTTCATTATACGTTGAAACTTCTTAGGGTACAAAGAAAATGCCCTCACCGCAATCCATTATTGTAATCAATAAGAAACTCATCACTTTTAAAATAACAGTAATTATTTTAATGCTTCATACAGCTGGTACTTCTGTGGTTTCTGCAAGCCACCAAAGTAATATTTTTCAACTTTAGTTGGTATGAAATAAGTTACTTTTTTTCTGAATTCAATTTCATAAATTTTTAATATGGATAAGATATGCTATTCAGATAAAACATAAGAATTTTAAAAATCATAATTAATTTTCTTTCAGCTCATCAGTGGCCCAAAAGACATATACTGGGAGCAAAATAGGAAGAGTGGAAGAATGTAAATGAGAACTTTAAGAAAATTCCAACTTGGATTTAACAATGATGCTTATTTGAACTGTATCAGGCTGAAATTAAAGGATAATTTTATCATTCACTCTAATGGGTACTACATAATCAGGATATATTATTTTCCTCTGACAATTAATATGCCAAAGACATATTTATATAATAAAGATTTACCTCAGCAACAGGAATGTAGCTGCTGCATTGAATCCAACAGCATATTAAAAGAATCATTCACAACAACCAAGTGGAATTTATTTATTCCTGGGCTGCAAGGAGGTTCAATATTGCAAATCAATCATGATATGCCACATTAATAAAAGAAAGGAAAAGAACCATAAAATCCTCTCAATAGATGCAGAAGAAGAATCTGACAAAGTACAACACCCATTCTTGATAAAAATCGTCAACAAAGTAGAGACAGAGGAAACATAGCTCAACGTTATAAATACCATATACAAAAGACCCACAGATAATATCATTTTCACTGGGGGAAAAATGAGGTCTTTTCCTCTGAGGTCAGGCAAAAAAGACAGGGATGTCCATTGTATTTAACATAGTAGTGGATCCCAGCCTCAGCAATCAGATAAGAAAAAGAAATAAAAAGCAACCAAATCAGCAAGGAAGAAGTCAAACTTTCACTATTCACAGACAACATGATACTCTATGTAGAAAACCTGAAAGACTCCACCAAAAATTAAGTTGCCAGATATAAAATCAACGTACTGAAATCTGTTGCATTTCTATATACTGATAATGAAGCAGCAGAAGGAGAAACTGAGGAATCAATCTTATTTACAATTGCACACAAAACTGTAAGATACCTAGGCATAATCCTAACTAAACAGGTAAAAGATCTAGGAGCTCCTGGTGGCTCAGTTGGTTAAGCGTGCTACTTCAGCTCAGGTCATGGTCTCACAGTCTGAGTTCAAGCCCCGCGTTGGGCTCTGTGCTGATAGCTCAGAGCCTGGAGCCTGCTTCGGATTCTGTGTCTCCCTTTATCTCTGCCCCTCCCCTGCTCATGCTCTGTCTCTCTCTGTCTCAAAAATAAATAAAAACATTGAAAAAATTTTAAAAACATTAAAAAAAAAGATCTATACTCTGAAACTATAAGACACTGATGAAAGAAATTAAACAGGACACAAAGAAATGGAAGTCCATGCTCATGGGCTGGAAGAACAAATATCGTTAAAATGTCAATACTACCCAAAGTAATCTACACATTCAATGCAATCCCTATCAAAGACCACCAGCATTTTTCACAGTTAGAACATACATCCTAAAATTTATATGGGACCATCTAAGACCTTGAATAGCCAAAGCAATCTTGAAAAAACAAAGTAAAGCTGGAAGCATCACAATTCCAGACTTCAAGCTATATTACAAAGCTGTGGGCATCAAGATAGTATAGTACTAGCACAAAAACAGACACATAGATCAATGGACCAAAATAGAAAACCCAGAAATGGACCCCCAACTATTTGGCCAACTAATATTCAACAAAACAATAAAGAATATCTAATGGAAAAAAGACAGCCTTTTCACAAAATTGTGTTAGGAAAACACACAAAACTGTACAGAAACATACAAAAGGATGAAACTGGACCACTTTTTCTGTACACAAAAACTGTACAGAAACATACAAAAGGATGAAACTGGACCACTTTCTTATACCAAAAACAAAAATAAATTCAAAAGGATGAAAGATCTAATTGGAGACAGGAAACCATCAAAATCCTAGAGAAAAACACAGGCAACAACTTTTTGACATCAGCCATAGCAACTTCTTAATTAGACATGTCTCTGGAGGCAAGAGAAATAAAACCAAAAATGAACTACTGGGACTTCACCAAGATAATAAGCTTCTACATAGCAAAGGAAACAATCAATAAAACTAAAAGGCAATGATGGAATGGGAGAAGATGTTTGCAAATTACATATCTGATAAAGAGTTAGTATTCAAAGTCTATAAAGAATTTATCAAATTCAACACC